>NW_028258471.1:2967666-3298566 GCF_053883595.1 Heterocephalus glaber | reverse complement strand
TTTAAGGCCAACCTGGGCAACTTAGCAAGACCCTGTCTCAAAATATAAAATGAAAATGGGTGGGGTTAGTGCAAAGGCCATGAGTTCACTCTCCAGTACCAAAAAAGAAAATTGTGTTTTCTTTTGATTACTATGTAATATTTGTACATACTTATAAGCTGTGTTTTCATTCTACTTTGGGTATTGATCACCTCAGTGTAATTGGTATATTCATCAGTTTAAACTTTTGTCATCTCTTTTTTTGTGCGTGTCATCTCTTTTATCTTTGTATGATTGCTTTTTGTTTTTCTTTTTTTTTTTGTTACTGGAGATCGAACTCAGAACTTTGTGCTTGCAAGGCAGGTGATGGCACCACTGAACTAAATCCCTAGCCCTGTGATTGCTTTTTTATTTTGAAATTTTTAATCTATAGATAAGTTGAAAGAATAGTTCATTGAAAACTTATGTACACTTTTGTTCACTGGAGTATTACATTTTGCCATGTTTGCTTAATCTCTATGTATTTACACACTTGTTTTTAGCATGTGGCATGACTCTTAATACTTTAGTATGAATAAAGACATTTTTCCGTTAGAACCATCATTACATTATCACACCTGAGAAAGTTCACACTAATTTAGTAATATATTGTCCCTATTCAGATTTCCCCAGTTACCTCAAAAATGTATTTAAAGTTGTTTCTCCCAGCTCTATCTAAGACCCAGTCAGGGTACACCTGTTGCATTTGTTCTGTTGAATTTGCTTTAAACAGTTTTATAGCACTGTGATTTTTAGGGCTATGGTGACAATGGAAAAAGTGAAGATAGAATAAGTATGGTTAGTCTTTTTGTATATGTGAGTACCAGTAACACTGTTTATAAATCTTACTTTCTTCATTCCGCCTCTTCTCACTTGTTAGACACACTCTTCACTCAGGGCATATAGCACATCTGTTGCTACTCGAGGTGTGATCCATTCCAACAGAGCCCGGGGGTTTGCTCACTGCCAAGCAGGGGGATCAAGCTTTCGACCGTTGCACAAACCGCAGTGGTTTCTAATCCATAAGAAGGTAAAAAAGGAATTGTAGACTTTGCATAGGTGAACTCTATGAATTGTTTTGATAAAGCAAGGGGTATTTTAAATTAAAACAAGAAAAATGGTTTATTCTTATAAAATATTTGACAAAACCTGCAGGTTTTCTTAGAATTGTGATAAAACATAAAAAGGGTGATTTTCCTAAATGTTTAGTCACTGTTTTGTTTTGTTTTGTTTTTTGGGTACCAGGAATTGAACTCAGGACCTTGAGCTTATGAGGCAGGCATGGTGCTACACTGCTAAATCCCTGGCCTTTTAGTCACTTTTTAAAGGGAAAAAAACCACTCAGAATTTGAGTGTACGTGCCTATTTGATTTATTATTTGAATTGTATTAGAATCAAAGTGTAGTTATTTTAAAATTTAGTTATAATTAAAAATAAATTCCAGCCGGCTCCTGTAATCTCAGCACTTGGGTGGCTGAGGCAGGAGGATTACCTCAAGTTCAAGGCCACCCTGGGCTACATAGTGAATTCAAGACCAGCCTGCCCTACACAGTAAGACCCTGTCTCAAAAAAAAAATGCTCTAGGATATAAATTTCAATTAGGAAGAATAAATTTGATACATGTATTACATGATGACCATACTAAATACAACATGCAGTCACACAGCCCTTAACCAAAGACACATGACAGAAGACATGTTCTGAGAACTGCACTGGTAGGTGGTTTGTGGTTGTGTAAACATCATAGAATGTTTTTTTTCTGGAGACAGGGTCTCTCTGGAAGTGACTTTTTTTTTTTTGGTAGTGGGGATCAAACCTGGGTCCTTGTGCTTGCAGAGCAGGCAGCAGAACCACTGAGCTAAATCCTCAGCCAACAGGGTCTCTCACTATGTGGCCCAGGCTGGCCTCAAACTCTTGATCCTCCTGCCTCAGCCTCCTGAGTACTGGGATTACAGGCATATGCCACCACACCCAGCTTATAGAATATTCTTACACTAGTTTAGGTTGTGCGGATCAATCACCTAATGTGGTTTCTTAATCAGATCAAGAGAGATGTTAGACATGAGATCTATGAGGCTGCTGTTGGTGTAACAAGTTATTGATTAATAGTAGGAAAATTACGAAGGACTGATTAGACAAACTCTTATGAGTGTATTTGTGCTATATATAATCCTTCATGTTTTGTGATTTAATAAACTTAGTTTGGAATACATAATCATATTTTTGTTTTATTTGTCTTTCATCTTTTCTTTTCCATGCAGTATCGGAAAAATTGCCTGGCAGCAAAAGCACTTTTTTCTGATTTCTGCCTACCAGCTTTGTGCCTCCAGACTCAACTGTTGCCATATCTCGCACTCCTGACCGTTCCAATGAGAAATCAAGGTAATCATGGCTTTTCTCAAGAACTGCTTCATGCCAGTCTGTCTTTATGAGTCAACCCATGACTGAATGCTAGTAAGATGTTTTCCCTTCTCTATTTTTTAACCCAAAATTAGTATATACTTTTTATTAATAAGTGATATAGAAGCATATAAGGTAAAATTAAAACTACCTCCCCTTCAAGGTAAACTGTTCCCAACTTTCTTCTGTGTGTATACAATCAGGTAGATGAAATAAGCTTCCGTCTGCTTCTGTCACTCCACATGGGTAGCCTTCCATGTTGTGTAAATCGGTGTCAAAGCAGAGATACTAAAATGTGTTCAAATCTAATATTTGTTTAAAATTTATGATTTAAACTTGTTGATGAATATTTTGGCTGATTTATATGGCAGTTGGTGCCATTGGTAGTGTATATGTACATTAAACTTCCAAATGGTAGATTATAAAAAACGCTGTAAGCAAGGTCAGTGTGCCTGTAGATGGGTTCACTTGGGCAAGTGGTATTTCTTCTGACATTTGCCTCTTCATGAAGTTTACCAGTTTTCCTATCATTTGTTTCTGTCTTGTTTTGTTTTTGTTTGCAGTGCTGGGAACTATACCTGGGAAATTCTGAGCTATATCCCTAGCCCTTTTTATTTTATTTTGAGACAGAGTGATGGTCAGTTGCCCAGGCTGACCTTGAATTTGATGTTCTTCTGCCTTAGCCTCCCAAATAGCTGAGATTACAGAGGTGTGCACTACTCCTAGCTCTGAAGTTGTAAAGATAGAGTTGACCTTACAAATTGTCAGAAGAGAGGTTTAGAGAGTAATTGTCACCTCTGATGCCATGAACAGTTTCATTTTAGAGCTTTGGAGAGTGTTTTTACTTTGTGTTTTTATTGTCATTGTTTTGTACTAGAGATTAAAGCGGAGCATTTGCACTGAGCCATATCCCTGTCTTTTTTTATTTTGAGACAGGGCCTCACTAAGTCACTAGATTGCCCAGGCTGTGCAGTCCTGCCTCAGCTTTGCCATGTGCTGGGATTAGAAGTGTGCATACCATACCTGACTTGGTACTTAACCTTTTTTTTTGAGACAGGGTCTCACTGTGTAGCCCAGGCTGGCTTGAACTCACAGCAGTCCTGCCTCAGCCTCCTGAGTGCTGGGGTTACCGGTGTGCACCACCACACCTGGTTTCTTTTCAATTCTGCTGTTTGAATTCTGCCTTAGGTTGTCTTTTTAATTGTATTAGTCTTTTCAGTGAGCCATATTTGGTTTTGACACTTTTTTGTTTGTTTTGTTTTGTTTTAGTACCGGAGATCGAACTCAGAACCTTGCACTTGTGAGAGAGGCACGGTGCCACTGAGCTAAATCCCCGGCCATTGGTTTTGACACTTTTTAAAACTTAACACTATTATGCTATGAACTTCCTTAATTACTACTTAAGCAACCTTCCAAGTATTGGTATGTTTGTATTTCCTGAGACTTACTTAGGAGTCTGCTTAACTTCTAGGAGTATTGATTTTCTTTTTTCTTTTCTTTTTTTTTTTTGAGACACGTTCTCACTATGTAGTTCAGACTGACCTTGAACTCACTATGAAGCCTAAGCTGGACTTGAACTCATGGCGATCCACCTCCCTCAGCCTCTGGAGTGCTGGGATTATAGGCATGCGCCACCGCATCCAGTCCCCCGTGTATTTATTCATTTGGTTGTTTGCATATGTTTGTATGGTTGCTGGATTCTTAGGTGTTCCATTGTAATTCCTTGTTATCTTTATTTATTTTGATGTCAGGTTATCCTGATTGGATTAGCAGGTGTCACTTTAAGCTTAACTCTGTCCCATTTGATGTGTCCCCATATTCTTGGAATACTTTCTTACATTCCAAAACAAAATGTTCCTGATTCATTTTATACTCTTCCTGTGCCAGTTCTGAGGTCTGGAATTTCTGGGAGCCCTGCATCCTCTCAGTGGGAATGGCATCTCGGGAGTAGGATCTGGGCACTAGATGTGGTCATTGCTATCAGAGTATCATTGTTTCTAGGCTTTTTCAGTGAAAGAAAGGTAGGAACTACAGTATGGCTAGATATAAAACATGAGTTCATTACTGGGTGTGGTGGGTGCCAAAGACCTGTGATCCCAGCATTTAAGATGCTGAGGCAGGAGGACTACCACAAATTGGAGGCCAGCCTGGGCTGCATGGTGTGACTGTCTCAAAAATAGAAATGAAACAGCAAAAACCTAAGCTCATACCAGTACATTCAATTTCAAATACCACAGAGTTTATTCTAACCTTTTTTCTTTTCATATTTGTGTCTCTTTTTTTTTCTGTGCCAGAGATAGAACCCAGGGCCTTGTGCTAGTAGTCTTTACCACTGAGCTACTCGACTGACCCTGTCCTTCCCCTTTTGAACAATAAAAGCCCTCTCTTTCATTTTCCTGAATGTATTTACTTATTTGCTCAGTATAACCCACTGTCTTTAGGCCCAGCCCTAATCCCGCAGTGCACTGGGCACAGCTATCCCTCTCACTGAGTCCCACTGTAGGACCCCGTGTCAGTTTCCTGAGCAAGAGGGGGCAGTACCACTTGGAGCTTGGGAGAAAGGCAGGCTCTCAGCCCCGTCTACCAAATAAGAAGTCTGCATTATAATAAAATTCTCCTGGTGATTGGTGTGCACTTGAGAAATACTGGATTAAATTATTTACATTGAAATCATCTAGAGAATCATTTTATCCATTCATTAAATATTGTGAGGGTTGGGGGTTTAGCTTAGTGGTACAGCACTTGCCTAGCATGTGCAAGGCCTTAGGTTGTCTCCACCACTGGGGAAAAAAATTAGATTCTAAGATCACATCTCTAAGTTTACATATCAAAGAGCTTTTTAAAAAAAATCCCAACTGTATTGTATAGTAGATGTAAGAGCCTTTATACTATTATATTTGTAAACTTGTTTTTTTGGTACTGGGGATAGAACTTGGGACCTGGCACTTCCAAAGCAGGCGCAGAACCACTGAGCTAAATCTCTGGCCCTATATTTGTAAATTTTAAAGTGGCTTATTTAGCTGGGGTGTTGCCCACTGGTAGAATGAATACTTAGCATGCACAAGGCTCTGGATTCTATCCCCAGCACTGGAAAAAAAAAAGCTTGAGGGTAAAAGGTTTAAAAGCTTTTGTCCAGCTGGGCTTGGTGGTACATGCCTATAATTCCAGTGCTCAGGAGGTTGAGTCAGGAGGACTGCTGCAAGTTCGAGGCCAGCTTGAATTGCGTAGCAAGACCTTACCTCAAATAGAATGCAGCCAGGCATGTTGGCACATGTCTGTAATCTGCGAATTCAAGCCTAACCTAGTCATTTTAGCAATTTAGCAATACCCTATCTCAAAAAAAAGGGTTGAAGTATAGCTCATTGTAAAGGCCCTGTGTTCCATCCCCAGTACTGCAAAACAAAAAAGCAAAGACAAGAAAACAGTTAATAATGTATATTTGAAAATTGCTAAAAGTAGATAAATAAGTATTTGAGGTAATACATGTGTCAAATAGCTTGATTTAGCCATTCCACAATGGATGAATATATGAACATATTCTGTTATATACCATAAAGACATATAATTTTAACTTATCAGTTAAGGGCCAGGGATTTAGCTCAGTGGTGCTGCACCTGCCTGGCAACCACAAGGTTCTGAGTTCCATTCTTGTTACCAAAAAAATAAATAAAGATAAAGAAACTAGGCATAGCAGTGTACACCTGTAATCCCGGCACTCAGGAGACTGAGGAGGATTGCCAAGTTCAAGGCCAGCCTGGGCTACATAGTGAGTTCAGGGCTGGCCTGTACTGTATAGCACGACGCTGTCTCTAAAGAATAATAGCCGGGCATGGTGACACATGCCTATAATCCAAGTACTCTGGGAGACTGAGGCAGGAGGATCACAAGTTTGAACCCAGCCTGGGCAACTTAGCAAGACCCTATGACAAAAGAAAAAATAAAAGGGGTGGGATGTAGCTCAGTGCAAAGGCCCTGGGCTCTAATCCCCAGTACCAATAATAAATGAATGAATGCAGCAGGTAGCACCTGAGGGCAGCCTGCACAATTTTTTGAGACCCCGTCTTAGAATTAAAACTAAAAAGGGCTGGGAATTTAGCTCTGTTGTAGAGTTCAAGTAGGGTTCAAGCCTCAGTACCATCACCATCACCAAAAATAAAAGGAATGATGGTGTTAAAACCTTTTCAAAAATATCTATTTTCAGCTCAGATTTCTTTTATCCAAGATATTGGAAGACTTCCTCTGAAACGACACTTTGGAAGGTAAGTGATGGTCTTAATTTGCAGAGTGCTGTTCCTGAAATATTCCCTGAATCCACTCAACACCCAGTCAAGAAATGTTTTCTGTAAAATGCAGAAGCACATGTATGTACTGGGACTGGGGATTTAGCTCAGTGGTTCCGCCACCTGCCTCAGAAGTGCAAGGTTCCAAGTTTGATCACTGGTACCAAAAAACAAAAAAAGAAGCACATGTATGTACCCATGCAGTTACATTGTGGGTCTCTTATGAAATACAAAAGCATGTATTCACCATCTCCCGATGGAATATATTAGAGTAAATGGAAGTACGAAATCAAAAAGCCAAAGAATCTTTGAAGTCTCTAGTTCAACAAGCCTTGCTAATCTAGAAACCTCTCTTCAGCTTTCCTGCCAAGAGGTCTCCTGAGCCTATGGTTGAAGACCTGCAGTGCCCAGGAACTGCCTCAAAAAACAGTGCCACTTTTTGAATATTTATTTTATATTTCCTTATTTTAGAAATTCAGATAAGCAAAAGATAGATACACAGTGTCTCTGCTATTCTTTTTATTAGAAAGTAGCCTCTATGGTATGCCAGTGATTTACACAGAGCCTGCTTCTCTGAGAATATTTGTTTGACTGAGTTTGATTTATTGGATTGGAATTAATTACTCGGGCACTTTTTTTTTGGTACCGGGGATAAAACTCGGGTCCTTGTGCTTTCGAGGCAAGCGGCAGAACCACTGAGCTAAATCCCCGGCCCTTGGGCACTTTTAAAAAATTACAAAGGAGTTGCTTACTGCTTGCAAGGACAAAGGTAAGTGATTGAAATGGCACCCATTGGACCTCCTCACTTTTCTCCTTTTCCTGGTCCCAGATGGAAGACTCTCCCTGCCTGGCTTTTTTTCTCTTTTGTACTCACAGATGTGTAGGGCCTGTGTAGTGCTCATGACCTCCTGTGGATGTGTGGAGCATCTCTTCTGTTACTCAGGGACAGTGTGGGGCATCATTCCACTACAATGTGATTGGGCCTCAGACCTTTTAGACACTTGGCTTTTCTCATCCCCCTGAATCAAAGTAGGACTAAGTCTCTGCTGGCTTCTTTCCACCCAGAGATGGTGATGTGAAAGTAAAAGCAGAATAAATATTTTATGTTGTCTTTTTGTTCCTAAGATGTATTCACTTTCAAATGCTCCCTGCTCATCCAGAGTAGCTGTCACCTCTCTCTTCCCCCTTTCCTCTCCTTCAAATAAATCTTACAAAAAAAAGATGTAAGAAAACAAGTGGGAATCTTGTATTTATTGGTTCATCTACTTGATCTGACTTGGGTAGCAAGATTTATCAGTGTTGATGTATTGCATGACTAGTATTGTTACCCTTAATTTATACTGATCATGGCCGGGGATGTAGCTCAGTGGTTCTACTGCCTGCCTTGAAAGGGCAAGGACCTGAGTTCAATCCCCAGTACCAAAAAAAAAAGGGTTAATAATATACGAATCATGTTTAACCCAGTCTGATAATACTTAGTATTAACATTTAACTTAATGTTTAATATCTGTGTAATTTTTGGAATTCAACCTATACCTTATTTTTGTACTTAGCTTCTTTTCAGCTTCTATTATCATAGCCTTGTAAATAAACCATCCTGCATATGAAATACTTAATCAGAAAGAATTAACTAGAAATGAAAGTGCCACACAGGTATATTTGTTTTGCTCTGTATGCCAGAATGCTTGCAAGAATGTGTAATTTTATACCCACTTACACTGATCAGTATCATTTGTTTCTTCTAACCCCTGCCATAGCTAGGTTTTATCAGTTTTAAGTTTCTTGCCATATGTGGTGGTACACACCTGTAATCTCAGCACTCAGGAGGCAGAGGCAGGAGGATCACCTTCACAGATTAAATGCCAACCTGGGCTGCATAGTGAGTTCAAGGCCAGCCTGAACTACATAGAGAGACCCTTTTAAAAGAAAAAGTATCTGCCAGTTTAGAAGATAACAATAAAAGTGCATCACTGTATTTTTATTCCTACTTTAAAGTTATAAATTAGATTGAATAATTTTAGTGACATTTGTATTTTGTAAAGTTTTTCTGGGGTTTGTGCTCATTTTTCTGTTATAAATAAAAGGCCAAACTAGAATCATGCTTCCTCTCCCCTTGGGTAGTGAACTCAGGGCCTTTGCATGGAAGTGTATCTCCAGTCCCTTTTTTATTGTGAGACAGGGTCTTGCCAAGTTGCTAAATTGACCAGTTGACCCAGCAGGGTTCAAACTTGGGTTCTTCTTGCCTCTGCCTCACAGAGTGCTGGGATTACAGGCGTGGTCTCTGGCTCATGACTGTCTAATGGCATCCCAGCTTTGATCATGACTGAGGTCTGCCCTGTGAATCTGACAGGTGGAAGATGGAGGCCCTGGCCGACAGGGAGCACGCCCTGATGGACCCTGACAGCGGAGATGAGGCCCTGCTCGGCAGTGGGGCTCTGCCTACCCCGGATGGGGATGCCCAGGGGGAGCCCCAACCAGCCGCCCAGCCGGAAACGTCTCTGCCGTTGAGCCAGAGCAGTGGGAGCGAGCTGCTGGCCAGCCAGCCCCAGCCCTTCTCGAAGCTGGACATGGAGGACGAGGGCGACGTGATCATAGAAGAGTACGACAGCGACGGGACGTAAGGGCCCGCCTGCCGGGCCCCGGGATTCACTGGCATTTTCTCGGATGAATTACAAGCAGTTGTTCTTCCTCTTCTATTTCATCACGAGCACCTGGCTCTTCTGCCATCCTGGAGTACATGGGCGATCAGGCGTCCAAGCACTCTGAGTCCTTTCTCTAGTATTTATTTAGTCTTGTGACTGGGTTAGGGAGAGGTGTTAAGTGTTTATGCCAAACATCAGAAAATGTGAAGGAAGACCCTGGAGAACAAAAGCAGTATAGAGTGTTGTAAATAGACCACAGTGTAGGATGTAAATATGAATATAAATAAACGTTGTGCCTTATTTACAATTTGTCTCCCATCTTCTCAGATACCAGCTTTTATATGATGTACAGTGCAGTATTTTAGATACCTTTTAGAATGTAATCATAATTTATATCAAGATTAAAATGTTGGATTTCATCTTGTTTCTGCCGTCTTTAAATGCTGTCTACAACGTACTAATCTCCCCTGTCCCTCAGACATAGTACAGGCCTTTCCTTCCCCTGCATGGAGCCTTTGTGGTGGTGCACGCCCATGAACCCAGCGTTTGGGAAGCTGAGACACAAAGATCACAGCTAGTGCCAGTCCAGTCTGAGACGTAGTGAGTTCACGGCTAGTCTGAACAACACAGCAAGACCCTGCTGAAAAGGCAGGGAATAATCCGGCCAGGACGGGGTCGCAGAGGTCCCACCTGAGACTGGCGCCCGCGGCGGGGCCCAGCGGTGGGGCGGGTCGAGCAGGGGGTGCGGCTAGCTCGCCCCGCCCCGCCCCGCCCCGCCCCGCCCCACCCGGGAGCCCAGTTGGGTTTCGGCCAGGGCCAGCGAGCACTCGGGAACTGCCGCAGGTGAGGCAGGTGAGTGGGTCGGTGGGGAGGGCGCCCGCGTCCCCGCCCCATCCCGGGGGCGCCGCCGCAGCGGGGAGGCCAGCGGGCGCCCAAGTGCAGTTTGCCGTCCTCCGTCCTTTTGGGCGCAGGTGGGTGGCCGCCTAGGCCGCTGGCCGGCCCCGCGGAGTTCCGGCCACCGGGGAGGGAGGGCGGAGTGGGGCTCCTGGGGCTCCCCCCGGCCGACGGGGACACCGGCGTTCCCAGACTGGCCGAGCGCCTTCCGCACCGGGGCCGGCAGAAGTTGAGGCCGGCGGAAGCGGGCACGGCTCGCTGCACCGCTCCTGGCCCGGCCCGGCCCGGCCCGGACGGACCCAGGACTCGACAGCTGCCGCCAGGACCTTCTCTTCCAAAGTCGCACCTGTTTGTCTTCCACAGTTCTTCAGTTTACAGTTTTTACCTTTTATTCAAACATTGAAAAGCGGTCTGATTGGGTGAAGATGCTTTAGATCCGTTCCTGTAAATCTGACTTTTTCTGTAAATTAATTAAGCAACGGTGTGTCCTGGGAATGCATATACAGTGTGTGTATCTTAGGAATTGAGAGATGTCCTGTGAAATTTGCTGAAGTTAACGTGTGCTTTTGGTTCTAAATTTCTTTCTCTTTTTTCTTTTTCTTTCTTTCTTTCTTTCTTTTTTTTTTTTTTTTTTTTGTGGAGATAGGGTCTGGCTATGCCGTTCAGGCTGGCCTCAAACTCCCTATGTAGCCCAGGCTGGCTTCGAACTCAACAGGGATCCTCCTGCCTTGGCCTCTGGTTGCTGGGATTACAGGCGTTCGCCACTAAACCCGGCTTGGTTCTAAATTTCTTAGGAAGATATATCAAAAGCTATATTAAGGGCCGGGGATTTAGCTCAGTGGTTGTGCTCCTGCCTTGCAAGCGAAAGGAGCTGAGTTCGACCCCCGGTTTCTAAATAAATAATAAATAAACAAACAAACTGGATTGTCTTTGGGTTGGGGATTTAGCTCAGTGGTTTCGCTGCCTGCTGTGCAAGCGCAAGGACCCAAGTTCGATCCCAGTACCAAAAAAAAAAAAAAAGGTATCATCAAAAGCTATATTAGTGCTTTGCATTTCTTGAATCTGAACTTTTTGGTTTTTTACGCTGTCCTGAGGATTGAACCCAGGATCCTCCCACTGAGCTATAACTCAGCTCTTTAGTTACTTGGAGACAGGTTTTCACTAAATTGCCAAGGCTGAGTTTGAACTTGTGATCTTCTTTCCTCAGCCAGATTTAATCTTTTTGAGGACAACAAAGAGAAAAGACAAAGGGACCAAAAAAAAAAAAAAGAAGAAGAAAAACCCTTGCTATAGAGGTCTGCCTTTGATGGACACCACGCTAGGACTGTCACAGTTAATCCCCTAGAAGGGAAGTGCCCTTGTAAAGACCCTGCCCTGGAATTCCTTCTTGAGTTCTTCTCACCACCCCATTTCCTTGGTGATAGGTTCCAGTCTAGCAATAATACATACTACCCTCTGTGAGTAGGCTGTGTCCTTGACATCACCTGGGTTCCTTTTCTTATTTTATTGTTTTTTGTTTTTCAGACAGTGTCAGTGTCTCATTATGTAGTTCAGACTGCCCGCAAACTCATGGAGATCCTTCTGGCTCAGCCTCCCAAGTGCTGGGATTACAGACCTGCACCACCACACCCTGCATTTACAAGCAATTTGAGGGAGAAATTCATTGTACCTAAAACCTGGTAGTTATATTAGCAGATGATTTTTTAAAAATTTTTTGGTGTATGTTTTCGGATCCACAATTTCATGAAAGAAATAAGCAGTCTTGGTAAAGGTCAAAGTCCTTTTTTGGTGCTTTTTCAGCAGATGAATACCTCCTGAGATAAGTTGGTTTCTTGTGGTTGCAGCCAATCCCCTATAGCTTATCCCTGGAATGAATGCCATTCCCGGCCATTGCAGCTGCTGTTTTGTGGCTCTGGGGAATGTTAGCCTTTGGCAGTTTTTCCTCTGAGAATTCAATTTTTAAAATCAAGAATCCATGTTACTGTTTGAGAGAGAAGAAGCCAATCCTCAAACCTGACACTCATGAAGGAAGGGGCTCGTGGTGCTGAGTTTTTTTGGTTTGGGTTTTGTTTTTGGTGTTTTCTTTCTAGGCAGGGTCTCCCTTTGTAGTTCAGGATGGCCCTGAACTATGTAGCCCAGGCTGGCCTTGAACTCTCAGTGATCCTCCTGCCTCAGCCTCTTGAGTGCTGGGATCACAGGCCTGCGCCATCATGGTGCTGTTTTAACAGACTGCTTTTTTTTTTTTTTTTTTTTAACAGACTGCTTTTCTGTGGCCATCCCAAAGCAGTGTGAGTGTGGGTCAGTATGTTTTGTTACAGGGCTTTTGGATAAATCAGACATAAGTATTTCTTTTACTTACTTTTTGTTAATACATGTTTGTAGTACATAATGATTACATTCATTGTGAGGAGTTGGTACATTTACACAATACATCTTAATTCTTTTTCTTACCCTTCTCCCTTCCATCCCAGCTGCAGTTTTTCCCTACCCTTCCTACCCCCTCCTTCCATCTCTTTTTTCTTTTTTTCTATTATTTATCTTTTATTTTGCTCTTTATATTTTGTTTTGCTCATATAAGAGAAACTGTGACATTTGAGCTTGTGTGTCTGATTTATTTCACTGAAATTTATGGTTTCACAATTCGTCCATTTTCCTACAAATGACTCGTTTATTTTCCTTTATGGCAGAATAGTACTCCATTATGTATAAATACCACCTTTTTTTATTCATTCCTCTGTTGATGGACATAGGCCACTTTTAAGATTTAGCTATTAGGAACTGTTGCTATAAACATGGGTATGCATGTATTACTGTAATATGATATCTTGACTCCTTCAGAAAGATGCCTAGAAGGGGAATAGCTGGGTGGAATGGTTCTAGTCTTAGTTTCTTGAAACTCTCCATACTGATTTCCATAATGGTTGTACTAGTTTACATTCCCATCAACAGCGAAGGAACCCCATTCTCGCCTGCATGCCAGCATTTGTTTCTTTCTGAAGTGAGATGAAATCTCTGTTGTTTTAATTTGAATTTCTCTAATGACCAGAGATATTGAACATTTTTTCATGTATTTGTGAGATTTACTTATTTTACTTTCCAGGGATTAACTGTTTCTGTTTATCTTTTAGATATTTGATTGATTTTGATTTTAGTTTAGTGCAGGGTGAGAGATACTGGTCTAGACTCAATCTTCTGTGTTTGGATAACCAGTTTTCCCAGCACCATTTATTAAAGAGGCTATCTTTCCTCCAGGGTATGTTTTTGGCCCCTTTGTCAAAGATCAGATAGCTGAAGGTGTCTGGGGTTGTTTCTGCCTCCTCTATTCCGTTCCATTGATCCACATGCCTGCTTTTGTGCCAGTAGCATGCCATTTTATATCACTGTAGCTTTGTAGTATAACTTGAAATCTGGGATTGAGATGCCCCCAGCTTTGCCTTGTTGCCCAGAATTGCTTTTGCTATTCTGCGTCTGTTATGGTTCCATATGAATTTTAGGTTTGTTTTCTCTGATTCTGTGAGGAATGCTGTTGGTATTTGGATTGGGATTGCATTAAATGTGTATGTCAGTTTTGGAAGTATGGCCATTTTGACAGTATTGCTTCTGCCTGTCCAGGAACAGGAGATAACCTTTCCACTTTCTGATATCCTGTTCCATCTCCTTTTTCAGAGTACTGTAGTTTTTGTTGTAGAGGTCTTTCACTTCATTGCCTAGGTTACTGCAATTCCTAGTTATTTCAGTTTTCTTAATAATATTGTGAAAGGTATTGTTCCCCTAATTTCTTTCTTTTCTTTTGGTACTGGGGATTGAACTCAGGTCCTTGCACTTGCACAGCAGGCGGTGAAACCACTGAGCTAAATCCCCGGCCCTCCCCTAATTTCTTTCTCCATGAATTTATTATTGGTATAGAGGAACACTATTGATTTTTTTGTATTTACTTTGTATCCTGTTACACTACTAAATTTGGCTATTCTAGGAATTTTTTGGGTCTTTAGGTAGAGAATCATGTCATCTACAAATAATGATAATTTGGCTTCTTACTTTCCTATACATATCCTTTTATTTCTCTTGCCTACTTGCTTGTAATGTTTCAAGAACTATATTGAACAGGAGTAGTGATAACGGACATCTTTGTCTTATTCCTGATTTTAGAGGGAAAGCTTTCAGCTTTTCTCTATTTTAATATTATGTTGGCCATTTCATAAATGGCTTTTATCAGATTGAGATTAGGTCCTTATATACCTATTTTCCTCAGGGTTGTTTTGTTTTTCTGTTTTGTTTTGGTTTTTTTGGTACCAGGGATCAAACTCAGGTCCTTGCGCTTTCGAGGCAGGCGGCAGAACCACTGAGCTAAATCCCCAGCCCCATCCTCAGGGTTTTTATCACGAATGTATATTAGATTTTGTCAAATGTTTTTTCTGCATCTATTGAGAAGATCATGTGATTTTTGTCCCTGCTTCTGTTTATGTGATGTATTACATTTACTGTGTCATACCGTCCCTGCATCTCTGGGATGAAGCCTACTTGGTCATGATGTATAATCTTTTTGATGATTTGCTGCATTTTGTTTACCAAAATATTACTGAGGATTTCTGCATCTATGTTCATTAAAGAGATTGGCCTATAGTTTTTTTTAGTGAGGTCCTTTTCTGGTTTTGGAATCAGGGTAATGCTAGTTTCCAGGAATGACTTTAGGAGAACTGCTTCCCTTTGAATTTCATTAAAAGGTTTGAGTAAAATTGATGTTAGATCTTTAACGTTCTTGTAGAATTCAGCTGTGGATCCAATCAGGTCCTGGGCTTTTCTTAGTTGGTACGTTTTTTGTTATTCTTTTATTGCTTCTTCAGTTTCATTGCCCGATACTGGATTAGCCTGAGTTTTTATGTCTTCTTGGGTCAGCTTTAGTAGTTCATATGTATCTAGGAGTCTGTTCATTTCTTCTGAATTCTCCATTAGCGCACAGATTCTCAAAGTAGTTACTAATAATCTGAATTTTGACAGTCTGTTGTGATTTCTCCCTTTTTCATTTCTAACTACCTTGATTTAGGTCTTTTTTTTCTTTTTGGTGAGATTGGCTAAGGCAGTGGTGGCAAACCTATGTGCTGCAGTGGGCTGTTTGTATCCTTGAAAGCTCTAAACGTTTGCCATCACTGGGCTAGAAGTTTGTCTTTTTTTCTTCTTCTTCTTTTTGAGACAGGGTCTTGATATGTAGTTCAGGCTGGTGTTGAACTCACAGCAATCCTCCTGACTCAGCCACCTGAGTTCTGGGATTACAGGCATTTGCCACCATGCCCAGCTATTCTTTCAAAGGACCAGCTCTTTGATTCATTGATTCTTTGTATTGTTTTATTAGTCTCTGTTTCACTAATTTCTGATCTGATCTTTGTAATTTCCTTCCTTGTATTAGCTTCAGATTTGGATTGTTTGTGTTTTTCTAGGACCTTGAAGTGCATCATGATTTTATTTATTTGGGCTCACTCTGATGCAGGCATTTGCAGCTGTAAACTTCCCTCTTAGGAATGCTTTCATTGTGTCCTGCAGGTTCCTGTGTGTGGTGCTGGCATTATTGTTCGATTCTATGAACTAATTCCTTCCTCAATTTCTTCTGTGACCATTGATTATGCAAGAGGGTACACTATTGTTTAATTTCCATGCCTTTTACTTATTTATGAGGCTGAGTCTCACTCTGTTACCTCCCAGGTCAGGCTCCTGCCTAGCTGGGATAGCAGGTGTGTGCCACCACACACCCTGAGCTAACTGCGGGTCTTGTCTCACTCAGAGCTAATGTTTACATTTTTTATTGTGCTTTAAATGGTATAGAATAATAACTACATTCCTCAGTAATTTAGTTGTTACATTTATTTATTTGTTTATTGCAGGGCTGGAGACTGAATCCGGGATCTTCACAATGAGCTACATCCTCAGCACATTTTTTATTTTTACTTCGAGACACTAAGTCAAGCCATCAGGTCCAGCTGAAAATATACATTTATTATTTTTATGTATCCTAGTAACTAGAATCATGTTGGTCTCCTGAATATTTTTTGCTAACTGAATAAAATCAGCATCGCTGAAAAGATACATAAGTGACAACTGAAAACAGACAAGAAGTGATACCTTTAATCTTGACCATAGGTGTGAAAATCACAAATGTCGTCAAATGATGGAAGATCCAAGATTCGGGACTGGGGCTACAATGAGGTCCCAAGGGATCAGGCGGATCCCAGTGGCACCCTACGAACCCTCCAGAGTCTTCACGACAGTGAACTGGCCTTGAGCGCCGATCCTCTGCCACCTCCTCCTCTCCCGTTACAGCCACCATTAGGCCCAGACCTCTTCTCAGGTGACACAGAACAGCCAGCCGTGGCCCCCGATCTCAAGCCGGTGCGGCGCTTCATCCCCGACTCCTGGAAGGACTTCTTCCGAGGGAAGAGAGCGGCCCCGAGCTGGGCCCTGGCCGGGTCTGACGTGGGGTACATGTCCGACGGCGGGTACATCTCGGAAGGCGTGGAGTGCTCGCCCCCGTCCTCCCCGGCGCCAACCCGCCACCGCTCGCCCCCTGAGTCCTGCGGGGACCACGGAGGGGCTGGGGCCCCGATGTCCGCCCACGACCCCTGGGCGTCGCTGGGCCATGGCACGGGGACGGCGCGGACGTACAGCGAGAAGGTGGAGCAGTACCAGCTGCGCTACTCCTACATGAAGTCCTGGGCCGGCCTGCTGCGCCTCCTGGGGGTGGTGCAGCTGCTGCTGGGCGCCGGCGTCTTCGCCTGCGTCACCGCCTACATCCACAAGGACAACGAGTGGTACAACATGTTCGGCTACTCACAGCCCTACGCCATGGGGGGTGTGGGGGGCCTGGGCAGCGCCTACGGGGGCTACTACTACAGCGGCCCCAAGACCCCCTTCGTGCTGGTGGTGGCAAGCCTGGCCTGGATCACCACCATCATCCTCCTGGTGCTTGGCATGTCCATGTACTACCGCACCATCCTGCTGGACTCGAACTGGTGGCCGCTCACTGAGTTCGGCATCAGCGTGGCCCTGTTCATCTTGTACATGGCTGCGGCCATCGTCTACGTGAACGACACCAACCGAGGGGGGCTGTGCTACTACCCGGTGTTTAACACGCCGATGAATGTGGGCTTCTGCCGGGTGGAAGGGGGCCAGATTGCAGCCATGATCTTCCTGTTCATCAACATGATCGTTTATCTCATCAGCGCGCTAGTCTGCCTGAAGCTCTGGCGGCACGAGGCCGCGCGCAGGCACCGCGAGTACATGGAGCAGCAGGAGGTACGTGGGCTTGCTTCTCTGTTGAAAATTCCTCGTCCTCAAAACAAAGTTTTTTGACGTAGATTTTAGTACTCAAATTTCTTTGAGATGATTCACTCTGAAATTCTGCTTGTTACTGCAAGAAGACTTTAGATGCGGTAGTTTGTTGACTGCATTATTATCGCCAGCGGACACTAAAGAGAAAAACACTTGAATTTCAGTAAAGAGCATTGTGCTCAGTAAAATAAGTATCGTATTAAAGTAAACTTGAGCCTAGTGGGGTGGCACAGTTCTGTAACCTCAGTGACACAGGAGGCGGAGGCAGCAGCAAGTTTGATCTCAGCCTCGGTAACAAGACCCTGTCTCAAAATAGAATTTTTTAAAGGGCTAGGGATGTACTGGCTGGTGGTACCGTGCTTGTCTAGCATGTGTGAGGCCCTGGGCCCAGTCCCCACTATCTCCCTTCCCACTCTTTAAAAAATATGAGAAAAATCTTGATTCTTTCATGTAAAAACCCATAAAAATGCTAAATTGCAGGATGAAAGTACTTTCTTTGTGTTACTGGGGACTGAGCCTAAGGTCTTTGTGCTGAGGTACATCCCCAGGCCTTTTTCAGTTTCTGGTTTTAGTCAGAGTCTAAGTCAATAAATTGCTCAACTGGGGTCAAATTTGTAATCCTCCTGCCTCAGCCTCAGGCATGAGCCACCATGATTGGCTAAGTATTACAAATTCTAATCAGTATGAAATCCAGATACTGAGACTCACCTTCTTCCTCATAATTTTACACCAGTTTAATAAATTTTGGGTTTTTTGTTTTCGTTTTTGTTTCTGTTTTTTGTTTTTTTAGACAGGGCTTTGTTGTGTTGTCCAGCAATAGTGGCATTGAACTCATTGTTTAGCCCAGGTTGGATTTGAACTTGCCATTCTCCTACCTCAGCCTCCCAAATGCTGGGATTATAGGTGTGCACCACCATGGCAAGTTTAGTTATTAAATCTTAGCATTTCAAAATTCTGTGTTAATACCATAATTATTAACAATGATACGATATTATTTCCTTCTCAACAAAAACTCATTTCTACTAGCCTTTTGTTTTTGGTACTGGGGATCGAACTCGGGACCTCACACTTGCAAGGCAGGCGGCAGAACCACTGAGCTAAACCCCTGTCCTCTACTAGCCTTTTCATAGTGCTTGATTAGACCTGTCACCTGTTTTTGAAGGTTATACCTATTTGTATGTTGCTGTAACTTCCTAAAGGTTAGAAGATGTAATGACCTTTGATTTTTGTTTGGTTGTTTTTGTTTGTTTTGAAGCAGGATCTTGCTATGTAATTCAGGCTGGCCTTGAACTCACTATGTAGCCCAGGCTGGCCTGAAACTCAGAGCGATCCTCCTGCCTCACCCTCCCAAGTGCTGGGATTACAGGGGTGCACTACCACACCTGGCCATGGCCTTTGACTTTTTTCTATTAATTTAATAGGATAACTCTTTCAACTCTAGTCATTCAAGTTAATGGGAACCAGGAATAAATACAACCTCTAGATAATTCTAGCAACTCACCTAAAGGTCTCTACATCCCCCTTCTAATGAGTCCTCTCTGTTCTTGACTGCCAAGGAACCCCAGTAGCAGCCCTTCCATTCTAGGCCTACAGACCCCAGCAACAGAGGAGGCGCAGCCCTTGGAGCTGGGGCTGGGCTGGGGGTGCAGATGCACGGGAACTTTGCAAAGTAGCTCACACCTCAAAGAATCATTTGAACTCTCTGTTCTAGATCCATGAATCATCATTGTCATCGAAAAGAAAAATGGTAAGAATGAAGTTTACTTCACATTATGCTTTGGGTCTAGATTTGTTAAATACTTTTCTCTCGTATCTATTTGTCTACATAGTAAATCCTTTCATGAAAATGCAACTATTACATTGAGTTCATATGAGGACTTTTCACCTTTTTCTAATACTAAAAGACTCATATGAGACAGTCTTATCTATAGCTCCACTCAATTGTTAATTTTTTTAAATTGTTCATGTTTTAAATGAAAGTATCTCCCACATTTTCTTAATTTCCCTTTAAAGTGTTTTGCTGTTCTTTTCTGTCCTCCCCAGTTTACATTCAGATGTGAGATTTTTGTAGTGTCAGGAATTCTTGTTCCAGGATTGACTATTGGGTGACAAGTTATTTAACCTTTCCGTGCTTCTGTTTCTTACTGTGTAAAATTAGAATGATGATAGTTTCTGCCTCACAGGTTTGCTGAGAAGATTTGGTGAGGTACTGTTATTATAATTCATTCTTTCTTTCTTTCCTTATTTATTCGTGTATTTTTTATAATTTTTGGTACCGGGGATTGAATTCAGGACCTTGCTCTTGCAAGGCAAGGCGGTAGAACCACTGAGCTAAATCCCCAGCTGTTATTATAATAATTCTACTCATCTATTTTTATCTTTCTTTCTTTCTCATCTTTGTGTCTATGGTAGACAACTTTGAATTTTACTTTTTACACTTTACACTTGTACGCATGAGCACTTGCAATGTTACTACTAGTATATACTACATCTTTGTGTGTGTGTGTGGAACTGGGGTTGAACTTCCACAGTAAGCTACATCCCAGCCCTTTTTTATTTTTTATTTTGAGGCAGTCTCATTAAGTTGCCGAGACTGAACTCAAACTTGCTGTCCCGCCTCAACCTCCCAAAGTGCTCAGATTATAGGTGTGGGCCACCATGCTTGCCTTTTTTTAAAAATAAATTTTATTTTATCCCATTCCCCCACTCAAGCTCCCTTCCCTCTCTATGGGAGCTTTGTTTCCATTTTTTCCTTCTATTTTCACTATTTTCACTTTTTTTCTTGCTTCCCTCCTTTCTCCCTTGTTCCCCTTCCCATTTGAACACTTTCTACCCATTTCCCAACATCCATTATACACCTCAGCTTTTTTTTTTTTTTAGACAGGATCTTGGGGCTGGTGATTTAGCTCAGTGGTACCACACCTGCCTTGCAAGCACAAGGTCATGAGTTTGATCCCTGGTACCAAAAAAAAAAAGAAACAAAACCAAACAAACCACTGGGTCTCAGTATATAGTCCAAGCTGGCCTTGAACTCACTGTGTAGTAGCTCAGACTATCCTTGACTCACTTGTCCTCCTGCCTCAGCCTCCTGAGTGCTGGGATTTAGACGTGCCACATCGTTGGACACTTTTAATCTATAATGAATTTGGGCATTCTTTTTCTATAACAGGATAGCATCGCACTGCATGGGTATGCCATAATTTATTTAACTGCAAATAAACACTTAGCCCAGTGGTAGCAAACCTAGGGCACGGATGCTGTAGCTGACTGTCACTGAAAGCTCTAAAAGATTTGCCATCACTGACTTGGACTGTTTCCAGTCTTCCATTATTAAAAACACTTGCTACAGTACTGGGGCCGTAGTTCAGCCTGTGTAAGATCCTGGATTCAATCTTCAGCACTGGGAAAGACAGAACTGCTACAGTGAGTAACTTTATACAATGGACCCTTGACTTACAAACTCAATCTGTTCCCGAGAGCTGGTTGAAACTCAAGTTGGTTGTAAGTCAATACAGCTGAGCTCTGGATGTTTACCTGGGTACACACTACAGATAACAAGAGGCAGATGAATCTTCCATTAACCTAATTAACCCAGGTTATTGCTATGTTGAGCCCGTTGTAACTTGAGGCTCCAC
Source organism: Heterocephalus glaber (assembly GCF_053883595.1). Taxonomy (NCBI): domain Eukaryota; kingdom Metazoa; phylum Chordata; class Mammalia; order Rodentia; family Bathyergidae; genus Heterocephalus; species Heterocephalus glaber. The sequence continues at coordinate 3,277,377 of NW_028258471.1, read as the reverse complement.
TGTACTTACAAGTATCTATTCATACAACTTCATTTCCCATATGTTACAAATATCCTTCAAATATAAATTCTGAGAATTGAATTTCTGGGGATTAGACAGGCACACATTTTTATTCTGATTGCCAGATTATCCGGTAAAGGTTTTAACCAGCTTCTGCTCCCAGCAGCCCCACAGCCATGCCCCACCCTAATGCAGGCTGAGGTCATTTGTTGACATCTTTCAATCTCATCATGAAAAATGGCAGCCCGTGTAATTATAATGTGCATTTCTCTTTGAATCTAGAATGAAGTTTTACATTTTTGTATGTCATGTTTACATTTCCATCCCTAATAACTGCCTGTTCATATCCTGTCTGATTTTCTACCTGATTGTGAGTTTGAACAAGTGTTTTGTTAAGTGAATATATTTTGAAAATACCTTTGGAACAGGTATGGGGATGTAATTCAGTGGGAGAGCCCTTACCTAGCATGGGAGAGTCCCTAGCTCAATCCTTAGCACTGAAAAACAAGAAATGATGAAAATAAACCAAAAGGACCTCACAAAATAAAAGGCTATAATTCTGTATCCAGAGTCCACCTTTGGTGGACTGGGCACAAGGCTGTGTGCCTATAGTACTGAAGTGGGAGAATCAAAAGTTAGAAGCCAACCTGGGCAGCATATTGAGACCTTGTCTCAAAAGTAAAATTTTTAAAAAAGAAAAAAGAGGAAATACTTTTAACTTTTTTTCCCCCTGAGACAGCATTTCATTATATAGCCTAGGCCTGCCTCGAACATGAGGCGATCATCCTATGTCAGCCTCCCAAGTGCTGGGATTACAGGTGTGGGCCACATACCTGGCATATTTCATTGATTTTTAAAAAATATTTATTGCTGTCAGGATATACATTTCAATTAGGGTTGAAATTTTTTTGGTATTAGGGATTGAACTCGGGTCCTTGCGCTTTCGAGGCAGGCGGTGGAACCACTGAGCTAAATAAATCCCCAACCCAATTAGAGTTGTTCTTAATGACAATACTACTAATTAGAGCAAGTTAGAGGAAGATATTTTTCAGCTGTCAAATTAGATACCCTAAAACTGATAATGTGTAGTTGTTACCATTTAGGAAGGCAACTGGCTAGCTGATGACACAGGGGAGGATTACTTTTCTTTATATACCCTTTCCAACCTTTTGAATTATATACCATATGTATAGATTACCTATTTTAAAATTTAAGCTTTTAAGAAATTACATTAATAAATACCTGTGTCACATATTAGGCAGTGTAAGCCAGGTATGGCAGTGCGCACCTGTAATCCTAGGGCTCCAGAGGCAGGCACAGGAGGATCACCACGAATTCGAGGCCAGCCTGGGCTACACAGTGAGTTCAAGGCCAGCCTGAACTATATAGTGAGACCCTGTCTCAAAAGGCAAAAAATAAAAAATTAGGCAGGACAAAACTTATTGTTAAACAATTAATAAAACTGGCCCTTTGAGGTTTAAATGCAGCTTCCCTAATTGATCCTGTTGGCCATCTTCTGTGCTTAGCACAGGGATGTAGTGAGCATGACTCAATGGAGAGAGCTGTCTTCCCTCCCAGGATAGTGGCTTTGGGCAGCACATCCCACCCTGAAGAACTGACCAGGAACTCGGAAATTCCCTAGGCCAGGAACAGTTGCAATAGCCAGAGTCCTACAATAATATTATGTGGGTGGGGAATTTCAGATTGAAAAGGGTGTTGATGTAGCAGACAGATCAAGGTTAGACGGTAATGGACAGGAAGGCTGAGGGTGTAGCTCCATGTAGAGCACCTGCCTGGCACACAGGAGAAAAAGAAAATGGTAGATCTGAGAGTTAGGGCCCGGAAAGGAAGGAAAATGAATCATTCTCGCTCTAAAAAATGTTACCTGGAAAATAATTATGGGCTCTTGTTCTCAGTGTAACCCCTGGGCAGAGTCCGGGACTGTGAGTAGAATGCCTGAGACAGGGCCTGGGACTGTCTCGGAGATCCAGAGGACCAACGTGCGCCCGAGCAGCTTCCTAGGCCACACGCAATCGTAGACATTCAGAAGTTAAAGAAAGATGCCAGAAAACGGAAATCCACTTACCCAAGCCCAGAGAGTATCCCCTAATGTTTAAACCACGATTCATTCTTGACATTCATGAGATGAAGAAATGGCACCTGAAGCAGCCAGGAACACAGCAGAATGAACACCAAACCAGTGCCTTCTCTGGAATTCCCTGCTAGCACTTTCCCGTGGCCACCCTTCCTGTCCTGGTGCTCTGGGCCCAGGCCCAGGGCCAGTTCCAGCAGGCTCCCTCCTATCTCCTGCTCTGGCTGCTCAGCAGTCCATGCCCTGGCCACGCTGCGGCAAGTCAGGAGGTGGTGGTTTATAGTGAGCTAACCCTAAACCAAACCTCAGAGGCTGCCTCAGGTTAGGGAAGTTGGAAAGCAAAGCACTCTAAAATCTGCCCGGCAAGATACAGAAGATAGAGAGCAAGGTTTCAAAATCCTGTTTTGTATTTTGTTTGCCTGTTTCTTTCTGTTTTTAAGTGTATGTTTGCAATACATAATAATTGCACTCATCTTGGGAATCGCTGCATATGGCTGTCGCATCTTGATCCTTATTTCCCTTTCCCTCCTCACCTTCCTGTCTCCCCCGCCCCAGGTCCCCCTTGAAGGCTCTCAGGGTTAATGGACAAGTAGGGTTGCTGCTCTGAAGCTTGATTGGGCTTTCCTCTAGCAGAGAGGGTTTACCTGACCTGTTCATCCCGAACTCCTCTCCAGCTGCTCCTGGAGCATCAGGGACTGCAAGACATGCATGATAAACTACACAGATGTACACAGGTTTCCTCGTGTTACTCTTGTGAATGCATCAGGGCAGCGTGGGCTGGGGGTATGGTCAGTGGCAGAGCACTTGCTTTGGAGTGCAGGAGGCCAGGTTTGGTCCCCAGCACTGTACAAACAGAAACAAGGTAGGCATGGTGGCCCACGCCTGTAACCTCAGCGTGGGAGGCACAGGAGGCTGAGGCAGGAGGAGCTAATTCGCTTGTTTCAGAAAATGAGAACAGTGTAACTTGTTCCCCTTTGTTGTTCCTAGTGGGTGCTTGTAATAGATTCTTCTCATTTTTCTCTTTCCATTTAAATAGCCTTATTCCATTTTTCCTCTAAATCTCTTATTTTGAACTGCACTTTAAAATACTTTTAGCCCACACCTGTAATCTCAGCACTTGGGAGGCTGAAACAGGAGGATCACTGCGAGTTCGAGGCCATCCTGAACTACAAAGTGAGACCCTGTCTCAAAAAAATAAAAAACTTTTATACTTAGGGTATAAATCTTTAAGTATGAAGCCCTCTCATTTGGTGTTTCACTGTCCACCTTTGACATACAGGGTTGAAACTGTTATATTCCCTTTAGCTATTACAGAAACAGTACACATTTGTGATCATAAAAGAGAATTCTGCCAGGGACAGTAGCACACACCTGTAATCCAGCTAATTGGGAAGCTGAGGCAGGAGGATTGCAAGCTGGGGGCTAGCTTGGGCAATTTAGCAAAACTCAGTCTCAGAATTTGAAGAAGGGCTGGACATTTAGCTTAGTGGTAAAGTTCTTTCTACCATAGCACAGGTATGGCCCTGAGTTCAATCCTCAGTACTGCAAATCAGCAAGTCCATCAATTGAACAAGCATGCAATTCTCAGGTGAGATGCTGGTAACTACTTCCAGTTTCCTTCTGCTTACCCCTCCGCACTCTTTCTTAAGCAGTTAGGGCCTGGGATTTAGCTCAGTGGTTCTGCAGGTATTTTTCCTCTGCTCCTGTTTACATATCTGTCCTGTCTCTCCCTCTCTATAGTGTGAAATAGTCACCAGTGACAGACAGAAAGACCTAGAAGTTAATTTCAAAGAATTGAGAACAACAAAAACAAAGCCAGAACTGCTGAGTAGCCCTATTCCCCCAGGCCACATCCCAAAACCCATTGTGATGCCCGACTATGTGGCGTGAGTATCGGTATGACTTACTGGTCTGACTGGGGGGTGGGGTGGAGCATTTGAAGGGTCCTACTCAGGCCTTTCATGCGCCTGTCGCCTGCAGGTAAATGCTCTTAAAAATCATTTGTGTGAACAGGTGTCAGTAGTCAGGGGGTAAGAGGCGAATCAGAGCTAACATGGGGCCCATAGAGAGTAAGCTAAGCTGATTTTCATTCAGCTTATTCTGGTGAAATTTAGGTTTATGCTTTTCCCTTAGAAAATACCCTATGATTCAAACAGACGATGAACGAGAGCGCTACAAAGCTGTGTTCCAGGACCAGTTTTCAGAGTACAAGGAGCTATCTGCAGAAGTTCAGGCTGTCCTCAGGAAGCTGGACGAGCTGGATGCTGTGATGAGCAGGTTGCCACACCACTCAGAAAACCGACAGGTCAGTGCCTGCAGCTGCCTGTGGTAGAGGGGCACTGAGATTTAGAGGACAGACAAACTGACTGTTGCAAAAATCCAGAACCATCTGTCTGCTACCTAGGAAAACACTTGAGATCTTCAAGATAATAACTGGTCCAGATTACCATTTAACAGGTTGTAGGGGCACACACCTATAATTCCCGCACTGGGGAGGCTGAGGCAGGAGATTGCCTGAGGGCAGCCTGGGCAACATAGCAAGACCAAGTCTCCAGAAAGAGGGTTACAGGAACAGTGAACAGGCCCCACTGCCCAGATGAGCACAGCTAGGAGGGTAGCCAGAGTCTGGCTGAGAACCAAAGCCAGAGGCCCAACTTCGACATGTGTTCTCAGAGCAGGGCCCAAGGTCTGCATTTGTGCACTTGGTATAGACTCGATTTGGATGGCATGCTCTCCCTGAGACCAGGTGGCTTGGCAGGTGGAAGGGTCCTGGGTGCAGCAGAGCTGAGGGGCTGACATGATGTTCCTGTACTGTGAGCCAGTCATTCCCAAGGGTCTGTAACTTAACACAGCCAGCAGGTAACCAAGTGACAGTCGGGCAGGTGTCACCAGCATCTCCTGCAGTCCTTACTAAAGTAGAGGGTTGGCTGAACCTGAAGTTAACTTCTCAGGCTGGGCAGCAGTCTGCAGGGCTCAGTCCTGGTCCGACCATGTCCCCACAGAAGTGTGGGAGGATCGCCATGAGTTCGAGGCCATCCTGGGCTACACAGTGAGTTCAAAGCCAGCCTGGGCTATATAGCAAGACCCTGTCTCAAACAAAAAAAACAACAACATTGGGAAGAGGATGTGGTTAGGTGGTAGAAAATGTTCTTGGAGGAAGCTTTTAGAACTAAAAATTGCTACAATGTATTTTTTCTATCTAACTTTTGTAGCAATCATTTACATGGATACCATGAGGGTATTGCTCTAATAATCTGTTGCCTTTGGAAAGATTCAACCTGTTAACAAACCTTATATTTACTGTAAAACTCAGGATAAAATTATAAGGAGCTTACATTAGCTATTTTCTTTTTCTTTTTTTTTTTTTTTTTGGTACCGGGGATCGAACTTGGGTCCTTGTGCTTGCAAGGCAGGCAGTGGAACCACTGAGCTAAATCCCTGGCCCACATTAGCTATTTTCAAGAGTCTCAACCTCCTAATCCCAACACCTAATTGTATGAAAGGAACTTTCCAAAGGGAATGATAAATGATTATAATAGCTACTTCAAGAACTGAATGCAATGGGGCACCCCTATAACCCCAGCACTCGGGGAGGCTGAGACAGGAAGATCCCAAGTGTTCCAGCCCAGCCTGGGCAGTTTAGCAAGACCCTGTCTCAAAACAAGGTGTGAAGCCAGGTTTGGCTCAGTGGTTCCAGTGCCTGCTGCGCAAGCGCAAGGACCCGACATCGATTCCCAGTACCAAAAACAAACAAAACAAGGTATGAGGAGGGTTTGGGAGGTAGCTCAGTGCGAAGGCCCCTAGTTCGATCCTCAGTAGCACCAAAAAAAAAAGAAAAAAGAAAGAATGAAAAGAAAAGAAAAAACCTGCTATGGTTATTATGTACCAAGGACTTTACTTGTAAGTGAACCTTCCCGCAACCCTTTGAGGTTCTTACGATTATGATTCCCGTTTACTGATCAGGATGCTGAGTTTTAGAGAGGAAGACTACCTTGCCAGGGTCCCACAACTGGGAGCAATGGCACTGGGATGGGGTCTGGCCTTGCTCTCTGCCATCCCTGGATCCTGAAGACTGCAGGTAGTGGGCCCTCAAGTATGTGTCCGGTTAATTAGATTTTGTATATGAATATTCTCATTATAGTTTTAAGTTAAAATTGTTTTCTTTCTAATAGATACCCAGTGTTATTTGAGATATGATTTGAATAAATGCAAATGTTTTAACTCAAATGTACAATATATTATTTTTAGGAACATGAGAGAATTTCCAGAATCCATGAAGAGTTTAAGAAGAAGAAGAATGTGAGTGAAACAGTTTTCTTTCTCACAGTATATTCTTAGCCAGGTACTTGGGGGAATCATTGCCAGACTTCAGATTCTTTTAGCTGAGGTGCAGTCGTCCTCCTTGTCCTTGATCTTTTTTTCAAAGTTTCACTTACCCACAGTTCACCACTGTCCAAAACTAATCAATAGACAGTTCCAGAAATAAACAATTCGTATGTTATTTTTACTGTTGTTGTTTGTTTTTATTTATTTTATTTTTTGTACCGGGGATTGAACTCGGCTCCTTGCGCTTGCAAGGCAGGCAGTGAAACCACTGAGCTAAACCCCCGGTCGTTGTTTGTTTTTAGACATGGTCTTGTTATGTAGTTCATGCTGGCCTTGAACTCACTATGTGGGCCAGGCTGACCTCAAACTCAGAACAATCCCCCTACCTCAGGCTCCCAGGTGCCGGGGATTACAGGTGTCTGGCATTACACATGGCTTAATTTCTAAATTTTAAATCATTCACCCTTGTGAGTGATGTAACGAGATCTCGCGCCACTTGCCCCATCCTGCCCTGGTGTAAATCAGCCCACAGCCCGCACATCCCCACACTGCAGTTGCCGGCTGCTGTCTCAGTTACCAGACTGAATGTCGAGGGAACTGGGCTGGTGTCACGGAACCCCTAGCTCTGCTTAACGATGGTCCCCAAGCTCAGAGTACTGATGATCAAAATTCTACCACAGTATACTGTCCCAATTGTTCTTTTTATTGCTAGTTGTTATCGTTAGTCTGCACTGTGCCTGACTTACGAATTGAACCTGATCCTGCACTGTGCCCGACTTATGAATTGAACCTGTGTAAGTCTCAGAAACACATAATATATATAAAGGGCTCAGTGTTTCTGGTCTCAGGCATGCACTGCAGGTCTTAGAATGCACCCCCCAATAAGGGGGCTCTCCTGTGTTTCTTTTTTTCTCCCCTTTTTATTAGTACAGTATGTTTGCAATGCATAATAAGTACACTCACCATGGGGAATTGAAACATACACATCTCTCGTCTTGATCCTTTTTACTTCCCCTCCCCTCTTTCCTTCTGTCTTCCCCATCCCTAGACCTTCCCATCTCACTAAATCTATCCTTGTCTCCTATCATCTATCTTTTATTTTGCTCCTAAATTATGTATACTTGGAGTTTCTCATAAGAGAAAGCATGAAATACTTAACCTTCTGTGTCTGATTTATTTCACTTAACATTATGGTCTCAAGGAGCATCCATTTTCCTAGAGATGACTCAGATGTATCCTTCTTTGTGGCAGAGTAGTACTCCATTGTGGATGAATACCACATTTTCTTTATTCATCTCTTCCTCTGTGGATACGCATGCTGGCTGCTTCCCAGGTTCAGTACTGTGAGTTGTGCTGCTGTAAACATGGGTAAGCGTGTATCACTGCAACATGATGCCTTGTATTTCTTAAGATGCTGCTTATAGGGAAAACTGGTGGCTGCTGAGCGGCTCTTCTTAGAGTCTGTGCCCTAGTTCTTTTTGCTCTATCCTTGCCGCAGCCAAGGGAAATGAGGTCAGACTCACAACTCTTCACCCTATCTCCTTCCAAACGCTTACCTCACTTTACATCTTCACACCTTTCACTTCCTCTCACAGTCCGAGGCGGAGCCACCTTGATTACTCTTTTCTATACTTATTATTTACTTTTTTATATACTCCAAAGTAAAGCTGCCTTTAGTTTGCCCCTTTGTTCTTCCCACTTGATTTGGTAAAACTCCTCGAAAAAATAAAGTCTTTTTAAAAAACAAGGGAAGAAAAAAAATTTTTTAAATAAAAAACAAAAACAAAAAAATAAATTAAAAAAATAAGGGAAGGTGGGGATGTAGCTCAGTGGCACAGCACCTGCCTGGCAAGCACGAGGTCTTGAGTTCAATCCCTGGTACTAAAAAATACAATAAAATAAAAAAGTAAAAGTAGGGGCTGGGGAGTAGCTCAGTGGTAGAGCCTTTGCCTATCATGTATGAAACTCTGAGCAATCTCTAGTACCACCAAAGAAAAGGAAAGGAAAGTGTAGAGCACTTGGCTGTGTTCTGATAAGGTCAGTGTTGCAGTTTGCCAAAGGGAATTGGGATGTATGGGGCCATTTTCTGAGTGATGTTGGATGTTTGTCTTCATTGCTGACGAAGCTGAATGCTAAATAATAGCTGTGTTTCTTTTCTAGGATCCTTCATTTTTGGAAAAAAAAGAACGCTGTGATTACCTCAAGAGTAAACTTTCTCACATAAAGCAACAAATTCAAGACTATGACAAAATAATGAATTGGGATATACAAGGTTATTCTTAAGCCTTACTTGAAACTACTTTTTTAATAGTCAACTTACTATTTATTTACTGCCCTTTTTATGCCAGACACTGAAGTAGAGAAGCAAGTTGCCTTGAATCGGCTCCTAGTTGGCTTTCCCAGTAAGTAATGTTGATCAGTGTGATTTCACATGAACGTTTCAAAACAAACCAGACCTGCCGAGCGCCTTCACTGAGAATGGGAGAAACCCTGGATTCATCCTAGCACTTTCCTGTTTGTCTGTCTTGTTAAAAATACAATGACTGCGGACTGGGGATTTAGCTCAGTGGTTTCGCCCCCTGCTGTGTAAGTGCAAGGACCCGAGTTCGATCCCCAATACCAAAAAAAAAAAAAAAAGCAGAAATAAAAATACATTGACTGGGCCAGGGATTTTAGCTCAGTGGTTTCACCACCTGCTGTGCAAGTGCAAGGACCTGAGTTTGATCCCCGGAACCAAAAAAAAAACATTGACTGCCAGGCGTGGTAGTATGATGGGAGCTGAGACAGGAGGATCACTACAAGTCCAAGGCCAGTGTGGGCTACATAGTGAGTTCAAGGCCAGCCTGAACTACATTTCGAGACCCCAAGACCCCCCCTCCAAATGCATTGTTGTAGAGATCATATCCTCAGGATGTGCTGAGCAAGTGGGCTACCAGTTCTGGTACTGCTCTTTTCTCAGGCAGGTTCCTGGAATTTTTCTACATCAAATGTCTCTTCCCAAGAGAAATTCTTAGGGAAAATTATTCTTTCTCTCAAATCCAAGATCAACATTGTCAAGCTTTGTGATCTTAGGCAAGTTGTTGAATCTCTGTGCCTGTTTTTTTTTTTTTTTTTTTTTTGGTACCCGAGATTGAACTCGGGTCCTTGTGCTTGCGCAGCAGGCAGCGAAACCACTGAGCTAATGTACCTGTTTCTTGTGGGAAATGCGAAGAAGGTCACACCTGGTACCTCCGAGGCGGTTATGAGGGCTGAATGCGCTTGTGTTTGCATAGCGTTTAGGACAGACCCTGTTCATGTCTGTGGACTCTGTGGAAGAGTCTGGGACATGGATAAACTCCCTAGGAAAGGTCCAGCAAGCCCAGCCTGCTTAGCACAAGGCCTTGTGTGTCATAACCATCTTTTTGTGTAGTCAACTCTCACCACGCGTAGCCTTAGGTGAATACTTCGCTCTGGCTCTCTGGCTCATTGGGCTCTACTGTAGCCCATGTGTCTTGTTTCTTTTTTTTTTTTTTGGTACCGGGGATCAAACTCGGGTCCTTGCACTTTCGAAGCAAGCGATGAAACCACTGAGCTAAATCCCCGGCCCTTTTTTGTTTCTTTTTGTGGTACTAGGGATTGAACCTAGGGCCTGTGCACTGAGCTACATACCCAGCCCTTTATTTATTTTTTTATTTGAAAAAAGTTCTCACTAAGTGGATAAGTTCCCCAGCTTGGACTTGAACTTACAGTCCTCCTGCCTCGGCCTCCCAGAGTGCTGGGATTGCAGGCGTGGCTCCACACCTGGCTCTGCCTCGAATCTGCAGTTAGGGTCACTGTGCACACACCTCTGTGCCCATTGCCCAGCCTGTCCTACATGTGTGGATAGCAGGACAATGTGACTGTTGCTGTCTTTCCTGTCCTCTGTGATGGCATCCAGTGCCCGGTGATGTTCCACTTACTAGGCTTCTCCCTTCTGTTTATTGGGAAGCTCCATCTACTAAGAACCATCTTGGCTTTGAGACTTTATTCATGAGAGAGGTTTTATTTTTGTTACCATAAACAAAGATTTTTTTTTTTATGACCATGTTTGTTTGGGGGTTTTTTTTGGTACCGGGGATCAAACTTGGGACCTTGCACTTGCGAGGCAGGCAGCAGAACCAGAGCTGAATCCCCGGCCCAACAAAGACTTTTTTAAAAAATCATCAAAGGGCCAGGGATTTAGCTCAGTGGTTCTGGTGCCTGCCATGCAAGCACCAAGTCCCAAGTTTGATCCCCGGTACCAAAAAAATAAATAAATAAATTATCAGACAGTGAAGTGCAGTGGCGTATCCCTGTAGTCCTAGCTACTTGGGAGGCTGACGCAAGAGGTTTCTTCAGCCTAGACTAGCCTGGGCAGTATAGCAAGACCCCATCACAAAATTTAAAAACTAAAAATTTTTCAGGCCTGGAGGTATAGCTTCGTGGTAGAGCACTTACCTGGTGTGTGTGAGGTCCTGTGTTGAATCCAAACACTATAACATTTTTTTAATATTTAATATATTCATTGTTATTGGCTCCCATTCAGCAGGATGTGTCTGCAGTTTCCCAGGTATAGAAGCAGTTTCTGCCTGATAGAGCTGCCATTCAAACAATGTTCAGAGTTTTCTAAAGGAAAGCACGAAGACAGCAGGTGCTTAGAATGTGTTGGTCACCAGGCATGATGGCACACGCCTATAATCTGAGCACTGGGGAGTCTGAAGTAGGAGGATTGTTGTGAGTTTGAGGCCAGCCTGGGCTACATAGTGAGTTCAAGGCCAGCCTGAAATACACAGAGAGACCCTGTCTCAAAAAACAAACAAAAGAAAGAGAAATTGGGTCACAGGATGAACTTGTACGTCCTTTGTCATGAACCCTGCACGTGCTTGTGTTGATGGTGAATGTTTTATTCCATGGTTCCCGCACGGCCCAGGGGTAACACCTAGAGACCTGTGAGGCCAGGCTGGCACCTCTGACTACACCACCAGGTTTTGTTTGATCTTCTGAGGCCCATGCTAGCATTTCACTTTAAGAAGAAATACTTAACAGAAGAGCAAAGCATTGCCATTGTGGTTGACCATAAAGGGTTCGGTTCACATTGAAATTAAATGCTAAGGATATTTAACTTTGTGAAACTTTATTTTACTACAATTATAAGTGCTAATCTTTGAAAACCATGCTGTAACATTAATTTTTTTAAGTTTTTATACCAGTACTTAGGTGAATTAAAATTACAGTTAGCTGTTGTTTTCTGTGTGCCCTTGTTTGCGTCTTAGCATTCCTGTGATGCAGTCATGTTCTTGAAAGTATTTTCTCTGCAGGCCTGGGGATTTAGCTCAGTGGTTCCAGTGACTGCCTTGCAAGCACAAGGTCCCAAGTTCAATCCCCAGTACCGGCCCCCCCCCCAAAAAGAAAGTATTTTCTCTGATCAGAAAATAAACTGGAGGGGCTGGGGAATTAGCTCAGTGATTCCGCCGCCTGCCTTGCAAGCAGAAGGATCTGAGTTCGATCCCCAGTACCAAAAAAAAAAAAAGAAAAGAAACTGGAGCCGGGCATGGTATTAACATTTTGGAGCGCATCCTCTCATTGTCTGCTTTGTATATGCATTTATATGAGCATATTATGTAGAGAAAGATTTTGGTGGTATTTGCAGAAATGCTTTCCTGTAATCCTACCACTCTGGGAGGCTGAGGCAGGAAGGTGGTAAATTTCAGCCCAGCCTGGCAATTTAGCAAGACCTGTCTCAAAATTAAAGGGTGTGGGTAGGGATGTAGCTCAGTACAAAGGCTCTGGGTTCAATTCCCAGTATCACAAAAGAACTAATAAAACTATATTCTGCTTGCTGCCTGCCTCGCAAGCACAAGGACTCGAGTTCAATCCCCCGTATCAAAAAAACCAAACTATATTATGCTTTCCTTCTCCTTGGCTATATCTAGATTGTTATTTTTCTGTAATTAACGGGTTTTTTTGGTTCCAGGATCGAACTTGGGTCCTTGTGCTTGCGCAGCAGGCGGCAAAACCACTGAGCTAAATCCCCGGCCTGTAATTAAAGGTTTATGTTAATGCAGTTCCATTGTAGTGCATGGGTTTAAATGGGCTCTTGTTTGGTTTTTGTTTTGTGAGACCGAGTCTCCCTGTGTTGCCCAGGCTGGTCTCAAAGTTGTGGGCTCCGTGCCCCTTGACTTTGAGTAGCTGGGCTGTGGGCTGAGCCCTGTCCCTAGCTAGGCTTTCAGGGTTTGATGTCCCTGGGGTGAAAGAGCAAGGAATAGGCGGTGGCCTCAGGCAAGGCACTGAAGCCCTCCAGAAATGGGGCCAGACTAGGGGAAGGGCCTGAGGTCCTACTGTAAACCATTTACCTCTAAACATCCATGTCTAGTTTTACACTTTTATTCTGATGTTAGTGATGAGAAATTTGCATTAGCAAAAGCATAACTGATTTATCAATAGCTGGTGGCTGCATTTATTATATGCTCAGGGTGTCTTTGGAGGTCTGTCTATGAGTATTGCCTGCCAACTCCCTCACGACTCACACACTGCACAGTGTTCTCATTTTGGCTGACTCCCAGGTCACTACATTGCCCAGGCAGGCTTTGAACTTGTGACCCTCCTGCCTCAGCCTCCCAGAGTGCTGGGATTATAGGTGTACACCACTAGGCCTAGATGTATTTAAATACTTAATTCTGCTTACCCTGTAGTTTTTAATAGATAACCCTATCATTTAAATGCTTTGGAGAAACTAAAGTTATTCCAAGATGTTTGACACATAATAGGCATTTACCAAGACGATTTGGATCATAAGCAGCATCGAAGGTCTCCATTTTCACTAGACATCATCTCATGCTAACAGATAAAATAGTAAATGTCTGTATATTAGTCACAGGAGAATTCTGATGGAAATCCTTGCCTCCACACCAAGCACAGATGTTAGTTCTAATCCACAGAAGCCAGTTGGTTGGTTCAAGAAGAGTTTTTTCACACCTTGTGTGAGCTGGAAGCCGGTTCCAAACTGTGCAGCCAGAATATGTCCAGAATCACATCTGCAGACCCTCTTGGGAGCAGCTTCTGTGCTGAGGGCCCGCCGGCCCTGCCCCTCGGATGCTGCACCTCCACTCACAGCATTCAGGCCAGCTGGGGACTGACGAGGGCCTGTCCCCTGCCGTGATCTGATGGCCCCGGGGCAGTGAGGGGCTCTTTCACTTCAGGCGCTCAACTGGGCCTCCCTCAAGATCCATCGGGGCCTCTCCAGAAGTGTAAAAGGATTTGGATGCTGACAGCCAAAAAGCATAACAAAATCTGCTACAGAGTACTAGCTGTCCGACTGAGGGTGGTCAAAGATTCCTTTTAAAAAAAAGAAACGAGCCAATGACACGAATGTGGCCAGAACATCTTGAACCTCGAGCTTCCCAGGCAAAAAGCCAGGAAGGGGCCCCACAGACATTACAGATCCAGATGTAATTCTGACCTCGTGATCTGAGGACAAGCATCGCGGACAGTGAGTCCCCAGCCTCCTCACAGGGGGCAGGTCTTCCTCTCAGCTGCTCTCAGACACAAGCACAGAGGTTTGCAAGGATGCATGCACATGAGGATGTTCAGAGCAGCTGCGCTCACAGCAACCCCAAAGGGGCAACAACCCAGATGTCCCTTAGCAAGAGAGCAGGGGAGGGCTGGGGATTTAGCTCAGTGTCTCTACCGCCTGCCTCACAAACACAAGGGCCCGAGTTCAGTCCCTGGTACCAAAAAAAAAAAAAAAAGTTAAAGAGAGCAGGGGAAATGAGAAATATATCATGGTAAAGCCATATGATGAAATACTATAGGGTGATAAAGAGTATAAACTGGTTACATGCAAAACAGGACAGGATGTTTTGTCTGAACAAAAACCACATGAGTATTCTGCACAACTCCTTTTATGTAAAGCCTCAAAACAGGCAAAATTAAAGTAATTGACATCAGAGTAGGGGCTACTTGGGAGAGCAGGTACTAACAGGGAAGGGGCCTTCAAAGTCTTCCTGGGCTTGGAAAGGCTGGTGGGTGTGGTGCTCAAGTGGCAGTGACACCTGCGCCTGCCTCAGTGCTGTGTCGCTATGACACCATACCTGTGGCTGGGGACTTTGTAAGGAAGGAGATTGGCTTGAGATTCTAGTAGCTAGAAGGTGCAGGATCCTGGTGTGAGCCTGGACAGCAGTTCGCCATGGTGGAAAGTAAAAAGGGAGACAATCCTTACAACAAGCTATTCCTTTGAGAGCTAAGTTGCTCACGGAGACGAGCATGCACCACTTTCAAGGGCAGCACTTCTGTGACCTGGAATAGGCCCAACTCTTAAAGGGTCCACCACAACGCCCCTGCCATGGGGACCAAGCATCCAGGACATGAACACCCGGGGGGACAGACCACCTGCATGCCACCAAAATGAGAGCACATGTATTTAAACATTTCTCAGGCTCTGCCCTTGAGATGCCAGTTTTGTACTTATGTCTGTTACGTCTATATTGTCACTAAAAAGTTTTTTTTAAGTTATTTTTAAAATGTAGCTGGCACATGCAACTAATTTCAGCTACTCAGGAGGCTGAGGCAGGAGGATTGCAAGTTTGATCCCAGCCTGGGTAACTTAGTGAGACCTTATCTCAAATTTTAAACAGGGGAGAGACTGAGGATGTAGGTCAGTGGTAGAGCACTGACCTACATGCACAGGAGCCTGGGTACAGTCCCCAGTATCACACACACATACACACACCCTAATCTATGGGGATAAAATTCAGAATAGGCATTTCCTTTAAGATAGTTATTGGCTGAGAAGGAGCTTAAGGGCAATTTCTGCTTGCTATACCTGGATTTATTTGGTTGAGTACTAAAAATATATATATGTGTGAGTATATATTTAATGTATATTTTTAAAATTCATTAACCCAAACACTTACGATTATGTGTTATACTTCAACCTTACCATTTATATATGTTTGAAAAAAAGTATATTGCCAGTTTTTAAAATAGAGTAGATTTAGCATAATCTTTTCATAAATTGGGAACTGCCTATCCTGTTCTAGCGATTTAGGGGAAACATTTGCATGGATACAGCAGGGACAACAACAGTTTCACACCTGTTAGAACTGCATTGTGTGTGTGTGTGTGTGTGTGCGCGCGCAGACGTGTGCATGAATTTGAACCAAATCCCGTAACTGAGATGGCAGATTATAACCACTGTCTCCCTTTTCCCCTATGAACCATCATAAAACAGCTTGTGAATGAACAGACTGGAAGAGCACTTATATCCGGGCTGCACAAACTGTGGGCCAGGGCTCGGCCACTGAGCCCCTGCCATGCCTGGACACCAAGTCACCCTCAGCCTGTGACTCTAGTGTGCATCGTGAGAGGCTGAAGGAGGGCCAACAGGTGTGCTGGTGCTGTGTAGGGAACAGCCGCCCTCCCCGCTGAGCACTGAGCAGTGAGCTGCTGCTGTGCCCATGGTTAATATTCAAGGGTGCTCTGGGGACTGTTGTGGCCGAAGGGCACACCGAGTTAAACTATGGCAGGATATTCAGAGCCACGACCCTGAGTATTTGGAATGTGCCTGCCATGTGACCCACCCCAGAGGTGCCACAGGGTGCTAGAAACAGTCTGCTGCTGTTCACATCCAGGATTTTCTTAGAAACCTTTAGGATTAAGGGTTGGAAGTCAGAGATCATGGAGAGATCAGTAGGGAAAGGGCTGGGGCAGAAGATGTAGAAAGAAGATGTATTGTGGGCTGGGGATTTAGCTCAGAGGTTCCGCCACCTGCCTCGCAAGCACAAGGTCTTGAGTTTGATCCCCGGTACGAAAAAAAAAAAAAAAGATACATGGTAAAAAGAATTAAGATTTGTCATGTAAAAAAAAAGCGATTGTTGGGACGGGGATTTAGTTGAGTGGCACCACGCCTGCCTCTCAAGCGCAAGGTCCTGAATTTGATCCCCAGTACCACACACACAAAAAAATCGATTGTAGTCATTTGCTGTCAGCATGCCACATACCATATGGGACAATTCATGAGTAATCCCAGTCACTTTTTTTTTTTGGTACTGGGGAGTGAACTCGGGTCCTTGCACTTGTGAGGCAGGTGGTGGAACCACTGAGCTAAATCCCCAGCCAGCCCTCCCAGTCACTTTTGTAGTGTCTATTTCTCTGTATATATTCCCTGATTATTGCCTGTTCTCATAGTAAGAAATTAGTACTGAGTGATAGTGCCGCAGAAATACCTCTCTGTGCTAGGCCCATAATCTCATCCTCTCAGGAGGATCACCATGACTTTGAGGCCAGCCTAGGCTATAATAGTGAGTTCAAGGTTGGCCTGAACTACGTACCAAGTCCCTGTCTCCAAGAAAAAAAAAAAAGTATATTAGGGGCCGGGGATTTAGCTCAGTGGTTCCAGCACCTGCCTCGAAAACACAAGGTCCTGAGTTCAATCCCTGGTACCAAAAAAAAAAAAAAAGTATATTAAAAGAAACCATGTTCAGAGGCATGGAGAGAAAGGGAATTTAGACATAAATATTAAGTAAGTGATAAATGTTGAGTAAGTTATCAGAAGTAAATACTTGGAGACAGAGTACTAAAGTTAGACACCTCAATTATGCTTTCCTCTCCACCACTGGCTTCAGGAGCTCTATTCTATGGGAACATCACACCTGGCAGAGTTGGTTTAGGAGACAATCCAAACATTGTCTCTCCTGTGGGGCCCTTGGCTTGTTTAGTTGGTTTAACTTTACACTCAAGGTGAGAGAAAACTTTGGAGTTTTGAGATAGGCCCAAAATATAAAAGACCTGAAGCACCATGCTGACCAACACCGACCTTTTCAAAAGAGCAACACAAAGACTGGTTATACTGAATTCCTTTTTTAAAAAAATCTTTATTTATTTACTTGTTTAGTTTTGTGGTACTGGGGACTGAACCCAGGGCCATCACACTGAAGTCCATCTCCAAGTGCCCTTGTGAAGAAATTTTTAAAACAGGACTTTGCTAAGTCACTAAATTGCCCAGACTGGGTCTGAATTTGCTGTGCTCCTGCCTCAGGCTCCCAGAGTGCTGGGATTACAGGTGTGTGCCAGCATGCATGTCTTATGTGGAATTTTATAGAAAATGATCTTTATCCGGGCATGGGGGGTAATGTGGCAGCAGAGGATGTGCTTAGCACACATAAAGCCTTGCGTTTGATTGCCAGCACAGAAAAACAAGGGAGGTGAAACAAAGATAAAGGGAGGGGAGAGGAGGAGAGAGGAGAAGAAAGAGTCTGTCTCAAAATAAAAAAGAAGAGAGAGAATAAGTGAGGGAAGAGGGGCATCCAGGATCAAACCTAGGGCCTTGGAGGACCCAGGCCAGCTCTCAGCCATAGAGCTTCATCTCTAGCCCAAGAAGATGATCTTTATCTAATTATTTCGTTATAATTATTCAATATATATCCTAAATAAGAGGAACCAAATCTACTTAAAATTCTACCCAGTCTACAGAGTGTACTTCTTTTCCTACCTTTAATATTTTTAATAAATGTAAAACCTTCCTACTTAAAAAAAAAAAATTCTACCCACCCAGGAGCACCCCTATAATTCCAGCATTCAGGAGGCTGAGGCAGGAGGATCACTGAGGGTTCAAAGCCAGCCTGGGCTACATAGTGAGTTCAAGACCAGCCTGGAATACATAGCAAGACCCTATCTCAAAAAACAAATAAAGGGCTGGGGATTTAGCTCAGTGATTCTGCTGCCTGCCTCACAAGCCCAAGGTCCCAAGTTCGATCCCCGGTAGCAAAAAAATAAAATTCTACCCAAACCCAGTTAGTAACCCTTTTAAATAATATAAATTTTAAAATTACATTTAAATTTCTGGGTTTTATTAATCTTTTTAAAAGTTTTTTTTCCTTCAAAATGGCACAGGATATATTATAAATAAATCAAAGCAACTGTGTGTATAACAGAAAGACAAAGCAGTGGCACATTAAACCGAAACTAGCTGAGTACAAAAGAATCACTGTCTATTGCATAGTCAATAAACTGAAAAAGGTTCCATGTGAGACAAGATAATGGAGAGGTCACCTAAAACAGCTTTTTATTTTGGTATCAGGGATCGAACTTGGGACCTTGCGTTTGCAAGGTAGGCACCGGAACCACTGAGCTAAATCCCCAGCTAAATCAGCTTTTTAGAAAAGGACCTAAATCATATATATTTTAGGAATCATATGTATGTATATACGTATACACATGATTTTTACCTAATTCACTTTAAAGAGGGTTATTTGTTTCTTACCCCAAAATGGAGAGGACAGAGCGTAAATATTTCCTTATTTAATCTTTAGCTTCAGAGGCTGAGAAGTAGGAAAAAATTTGTAAATGTATATTTTTGTTTCCACTTAAAAATTCAAACTTGGTCATTTTGCCATTCTTTGCAGAGGGCTGGGCCAGCAGTTGGCGGAGGGTGTGACGGCATAGTGGGTGTCCTTCCTGCAGGCACAGGGCTTGACACCCGGGCAGCCAGGTCAGACCTGTCCACAGGGGAAGGCGAAGGTGCGGCGCCACTACTCTTGGGAGTAGGGCAGAACCAAAGAAACTGAAAAGGCTAAATTAGGGTTATTATTATTATTAGTCCTGGAAGGGGCCAGGGAAAGAGTCTGTGGCTATGATTTGTGATTCTCAATTTTTAAGGAATGACCTATCAGCTGGCCACAGAATCCCTGGCTCCCTCACAAAATCATAGCCCACTCTGCCTTCTCTCTTGTGGCCCAGATGTCCAAGAGTGACTGTCTCAATCTCATTCAGTACCAAATAAAGGAGAAGGCCAGGGCCAGGGATTTAGCTCAGTGGTGCTGCCACCTGCCTCGAAAGCACAAGGTCTGAGTTCAATCCCTGGTACAAAAAAGAGAGAGAGAGAGAGAGAGAGAGAGAGAGAGAGAGAGAGAGAGAGAAAAAGCAAGCAAGCCAAACTCTCAGAAGAGCTCATTTTTCTCTTACATGAAAAGCTATGGTGGTTCCTGGGTATGGCGGTTTACAGATGTAGTCCAGGCTACTCGAGAGGTTGAGGTGGGAAGATTGCCTGAGCCTATAGGAGTTGGAAGCCAGCCTGGACAACGTAGAATGACACTATCTCTTTCTTTTTAAATTTATTTTATTTATTTATTTTTGAGACGGAGTCTCACTATATAGTTCAAGCTGGCCTTGAACTCACTGTTTAGCCCAGACTGCCCCCAAACTCACAGTGATCTTCTTACCTCAGCCTCTGTAGTGCTGGGATTAGAGGCTTGCACCACCATGCTTGGCTGACCTCTCCTTTAAAAAGCGGGGGAGGGGTCCTGGTTGTACTGTTTTGCCTGAAGCTCCTTTCTAGATGTTGGAGATGTCCTTCCAGAGAAAAGGTTTTAAATTATGGAAGGCAGCCAGGTATGTACACACCTCAGGAGCCTGAGGCAGGAAGATCACCATGAATATGAGGCCAGCCTGGCTACATAGTGAGTTCACAGCCTACACAGTGAGTCTCACATGGTGAAACTGTCTCAAAAAATGAAAACAAAAAAAATTACAGAAGGCAGGCCAGGAAACCCTCACACAACCAAATAAAAACAGCCTTTTTCCTCTGTTGAAACCATTGCATATCCTTTAATCTCCCCAGCATCCAACTCACATAGAGCTATTACTTCCTGAACAGCTCTCACACCTGTCTCTGGGAGGGCTTCCAGTCATTTATTCAGCAAATTTCCTGACCTCCCACAGTTCCAGTTTGGAGGCCATGTGTTAAGGCTGAGGTGCTCTTGAGTGGTGATGGAAGCCATGAGAGGGGAACAGACCCTTAATGGGACACCAGGCCCAGCCCCTTCTTGCTTTGCTTTCTGGCTGCCATGAGGTGAGTGGCCTTGCTCCCATGTACACTCCCCTCCAAAATGTTCTTCCTACCACAAGCCCCAAACAAAGAGCCAGGTGACCGTGGACTGAGACCTCTGAAACCATGAGCCAAAATAAATCCTATCTCCTCTTGAGTTGCTTGCATGAAGTATTTTGTCACAGGGATAGAAAGCTGACTAACACACACACTATATCTCAGGCACTGCACTACCCACTGGGGACTGATGAGAAACCAGAGTGGCAAAGCCAGGGGTGTTTACAGTCTGCTTAATGCCTGTCCACTCACACCAAACCAACTAGGCTGGCCCTGCCACCCAGCAGGTGTCATGATTTGGATCTAATATGTCCCTCAAAACCTCGTGGGTCTGGAAGGGGACTGGACCATGGGGGTGCTATGCTCCTCAATGCATTCATCCACTGAATGTGCTGTTAGGAGGTGGGGCCTTGCTGCAGGTAGTCACTGGGGACATGAGCTGGAAGGGTCTCTCTCAGCTTCCTGGCTGCCATGGGTTGAACACCTTTCCTCTCCCATGCCCCTCTGCCATCCTGTTTCTGCCTTAGAGCCAGCCGACCATCGACTGAAACTGTAAGCCAGAACAAACGTCCATTAAGTTGTGGGTGTCAGGTACTTTGTTCCATGGATGGGAAAGTGACTAAGACAGCTGAGATAATTATGCAACATGCTCAAGGTCATGGTGACAGAGTAAAATTACACAAATGTTGTTCATCATGATCATTAATTATGATGTGTCAACTTGAATGGATTAAGAACTGAGTAGCAGATTAGTAAAGCACATCTGTGGATGATTGACATGTAAGCCAGCAAACTGAGGGGGAAGACTCATCCCACATGTGGGTGGCACCAACCAATAGGCTTATAGCCTGGATGGAATAAAAAGGGAAAGAAGAGGAAGTGTGGCCATTTGGGAAGAGCTCTAGTCTTTCCAGTCACCTTTGGGTATCTGTCTCCAGGCTCTGCAGTCTTCACATGCAGGCTCCCATCAGCGACTCTCCAGGGAGCTCCCAGGCCTTTGACCATGGACTTTTTTTTTTTTTGGTACCAGGAATCAAACTCAGGGCCTCATGTTTGCCAGGCAGGTGCTGCACCGCTGAGCTATATATCCGTGGCCCTAACCGTGGATTTTTGTTGGACCCTTGATCCCCCTTGTTCTGTGGCTTCCACCTTCTTGGGCTGAGCAGCTGCTAGATCCTCCAGCTCTCCTGTGTGCAGATGGTTACTGAAGACTCTCTCACTGTGATCCTACCTAATACATCCTCTTAGACAATCATACATATAGTTTCTATTCCTCTAGGAAACCCTCACTTCTTTGTCATCCAAAACTCAGCCATGTCCATAGCATATGACAGTGACCAGAAAACAGTCCAGGAATTTGGGGAGGAAGGGGGCTACAACAGGTGGTAGTAGCCACAGCATTTTTAGATAATAAGCCAGGACAGAGTCAGCCCTGAGCTGGACTTACTAAAGAGGGTGTGTTGCTTTTAAGTCAGTGAAATTGATTGGCAGAATGTCCTAACAACAGCACAAACCCAGACTAAATAGGACATGGGCCAGGTCGGGTGGCACACACCTGTAATCCCAAATGCTTGGGAGGCTAAGGCAGGAGGATTACAAATTCAAGGTACTGGGGATTGAACTTGGGTCCTTGTGCTTTCGAGGCAGGCAGCGGAACCACTGAGCTAAATCCCCAGCCCTCACAATTTAAAAATAAAAAGGGGTGGTAGCTCAGTGCTCCCTGAATTCCATCTCTACAAGGGGCGAGAGGAGGGGAAGGGAGCTCCCTCTCCATGTCTACACCAGGAAATAAAAACCCTCACCTATACAGGAGTCACCCTTGTATATATCTCATCTCAGTGGTGAAAGCATCGGGGGGTAGGAAAGGCTATCCACTTCAGAGGCAGACATTCAGGGTGTATCATCTGTGAAGAATTTGGACCATAAATAAAACTGATTATTGCCAGATGCAGTGCTCATGCCTGTAATTTCAGCACTGGGGCAACTGAGGCAGGAGGATCTCAGGTTCAAGGCTAACGTGGGCTTCAAGTCTGGCCTAGGCTACATACTGATATCCTGCCTCAAAACCAAACCAAACCAACCCAAAACACAACAAAACCAAACTGATTAAACTCTGCCTATTTTTTATTACCATACAGCAACATCTCCAAACAAGGTTACTAATAAGGTGCTTCTCCTCTAGAAAAACCACCTGTTGCTCTGATCAGTAGTGGTGAACCTATGGCACCTGTGCCGCAGCAGGCACGTAGAGCTCTCTCTGCACGTGGCACTCGAGCCAAGTCACCCCAGTAGCAGAGCATCATATAACAGCACACAAAAGCACGCCGAATCCAAACATTTACCTTTCAATAAAAAGCTGTATCAATAAAAGGTCTGTTATTATGTTTTTCTTTTAAGACAAAAGATGTTAATGTCAAGTTTTTTCTAAACTAAAACCTCAGGGGGACTTCCAGGAAGATGGCAGAGTGGTGAACAGCAGAGAAACAGCCTCTCTGAGATTTAGTGTCCAGGCTCTGGAATATAGCAACACGAGGAAGAGAAGAATGAGGGAAGTAGGGCTGGGGATTTAGCTCAGGGGTTTCGCCCCCTGCTACGCAAGCGCAAAGACCCGAGTTCGATCCCCAGTACCAAAAAAAAAAAAAAAGAATCCAAAGTGAGAAATGAAGCCCACGGGGAGAGAAAGGAGAGAGACTTCAACAAAGAAGAAAGAGGTGGCAAGCGGTGCTTTCTCCCTGAACCCCGACTCACTTCATGGAAAGGGCTACTTGCAACCCCAGAGGCCTCCACAGAGAGACACACCAGTGGAACGGACCAGTCAGCACTGCAGACTGCAGTGGCTGGTGAGTTGTTCAGGCTCAGACATCCGCCAAGAGAGCAATTGGCTGGTAGCCATCTTAGAGAGAGGCCAACTGAGCTTGGAACTCAGAGCAGCTGTGGGCTGTCTCCATCAGGGTGAGGGGGAACCAAGTTGAAGTCACTAGGAGGGCACGGAGCTGAGTTCAAACCGGCAGTAGGCACGTGGAGTGCTGAACAAATTGGGTTCCAGCTCACAGCCAGAAACCAGCCTGAGCTTCAGAACTAAAGGTGCAGGCTTGCTGGGATTATCTACTACCCCACCATAAATCTATTGCTGGCTTGTTAATTAATTAATCAATATGGATCTGGGCTCTGTGTGCCCAATTTGTCTACCAGTGACAGCAGAAACATGCCTTGGACATTTTTTTTCTTTTTCTTTTTTTAGGAAACATTTATTGGTACATTTTAGGCATACATAATAACACTCATTGTAGGGTATTTGTACCTGTACATGATACATCCCACCTCTTTTTTCCCATTCCCTTCCTCCCCTTCCTAAGTACAAAAACTTTATTTCCACTTTTCCTTTTATTTTCTTTTTTCTTTTGTTCTTTTTCTTGTTTTTGTTTTGTTTTGTTTTTCTTGATCTGGTATTTATATAAATGTAAACATTGTTTCTAGTTTGTTGTGTTGTTGTTGTATTCTGTTCTTGTTTTTATTTCTTCCTTCTCTTTCCCTCTTATCTTCTTCACCAGTTTTCCAGAGTTTGCATAATCTCCCTTTGTCCTCCAGCCTTCCTTGTAATCTCTTCCTCTTCTTCTATTTCTCTATTTTTTTCCCTCTGACCTCTTTTAAATTTTCTCCCTTGAGGGTAAAATTGCCATTCTGAGGGTATATTTGCTGTATACAATTTTCTGGTTTGTTTTAGATTTTGTTATATAATCACAAATCTAGTTCACACAGTTAAAGGTGGCAAATTAATAATTACCACAGTTTGTCATTTTCTAGGCTGTGTTTGATGCTACTTTATTGCTGATTGTACTTCTATACCCAATGAGACCTAATTGTTCTAATCAGTTATTCTTCCTGGTATGCCAAGACTGAGATTGCCTAAGGGTCATAAACAATACTACAGGCCAGTGCCAAAGAACCAGTGGCTAGGCCAAGTAGGCAGTAACTTCTCATCCCCAATAAATTGAAGAGGTAGGATCATGCAACAGACTCAAAACCCAAAAGCCAGCTACACCTGGAATACATCTCTGAGAAGCAGTCATTTCCTAAGGGTTCTAAATACTAGCAATAAAGCTACTTTCCACACAGAATTTAGAAGCATCAACCCAGGAATTAAACTAAAAGAAAAGAAAGACAATGAGAAGACACTTAAGCAAGATATAAAACTTCCAAACTTCCAGCTTACCAAAGGCAAACCCAGGGGGCAATGAGGCAGAACAATCTGAAAGCCATCCACTAGACTCTATGAAGTGGTAATAGCAGAGTAACAAAGCAGATGAATGAGGTTCTAGAAAAAATTAAATCAGAAATAGTTTCTCAGATAACTACAGAGATGGTGACCATAATGAAAGACATGATTAATGACTCTAGAGCAGATACAGATTAAAAAAAAAAAAAGAGCTTAGGAAAATGATGGAAACCATGAACACCCAAAGTAGGAAAGAAATGGAATCCTTGAAACAGGTATCCAGGAGATTAAAAATTCCATTGAAAGTATATGCAGCAGAATGAGCCAATGTGAGTACAAAATATCAGATATAGAAAACAGAATTTTAGTTAGTGATCATGAAAAGAAAGATCTTTTTTAATGTTTAATTTTTTTTTTTTTTGGTACTGGGGATCAAACTCGGGTCCTTGTGCTTGCACAGCAGGTGGCAAAACCACTGAACTAAATCCCCAACCCTAAAAAGATCTTGTTTAAAATAGCAAGGGACTATGAAAAATCAGTCTAACAGCTCCTAATTGATGCAAAAAAGAATAACATAAGATTGACTCAAGTCAGTGAAAAAGCAGGAGATAGCACAAATGACATAAAAAACCTGTTCACAGAAGTAATGGCAGAAAATGTTCCAAGGAGGGAAAAAGAATTTGACATATAGATAAGTGGGGCACAAAGAACTCCAATTAGCCATGATCAAAAAAAATCTACATCAAGGCACATAATACTCAAGATTCCAGAAATTCAACACAAGGACAGAATATTAAAAGCTGTTAGAGAAAAGAAACAAATCAGCTATAAAGAAAGCCCATCAGAATCACAGCAGACTTCTCAACACAAACCCTCAAGTCAAGGAAAGCTTGGAGTGAGGTATTTTAAACCCTAAAACCTCAGTATTCAAGTTTAATTGCAGTGTTGGCACTTTGTGATAAATAAGTGGACTTTGGGTTGCACTTTGGGCACTTAGTCTCTAAAAGGTTTGCCATGGCTGGTCTAAGTTCTAAGGGATTACTATCGTTATTGTGGAATTTTAATAATATGTATATACCTTCCAAAGGAACACATTTTAATTACTTATCCTCAGCAAGCATTGTGTTTAAACTGAAGTTAATTCAGAGAATTAATTATAGAGTTGACCCTTCCTGACAGGCTTGGGCTCAGTTGTTTATGTTCTGCCAGATAATAGACTCGTAAAGGAAGTTGAGCTGCCTAGGTTTTGCATATTTCTGCATTTAAATACTGGATAGTAGATTCCAAATAAGCAAGGATAGTGTCATAATTATAAAGTCAAAATCACAAGTTATTTCAATTCTGTCATTTTTTTTAATGTGACCACTGGAATTTTTTATCTGTAATTTTGCTTTTGATTTGGGGTAATGCATAAAGTATAGACATTTATTCCTTACACTTTTGGAGGCTGGAAAGCCCAGTAGCAATGAGATAGGAGATTAGGGTATGGCAAAAACTGCCTGGGGAAGTAGGTGTGACCTATTAATTACAAGATCCTGGACACTTGCACAGAACAGTCCCCAGAGCCCTGCACGTGGACTTCCTGGAAGAACTCAACAGGTTGTTTTTCTTTGTTTTTTTGTTGTTGTTCTTTTTGTTTTGGTACCAGGGATCTAACTCGGCTCCTTGTGCTAGGCAGCAGGCGGCAGAAACCACTGAACTAAATCCCTGGCCCTCAACAGGTTTTAATAGGTTAGGCTAGACCTAAGGTCAGTTTGAGGTGTGGGATCCAAGCACCACCTCTCAGGAGCTGGATGTAGAAGTTCTGGCTAGTTTCCTCCAGATTTAGACAGCAAAAAAGGACACATCGAGGCCAGGAAGGTTTTGCTATTGTAACTTTCCATGAATGCAGCATGTACTTTTATCTTTGTTCTTACCCTCTTTTTCACTTTACTCAGCCCAAGCTCACTCTGCAGAGGCAGTTTCTCTCCAACTTTTCACTTTTACTTTCTCAAATAAACTTTCCCACTGCTTTTTTGCTCATTTTGTTCAATTATTTGTTTGAGAGCCTTGGATATAGCTCAGTGGCGCCATGCCTGCCTGGGAAGTACAAGGTCCTGAGTTTGATCCCCAGTACAGGGGGAAAAATATATATATATATATATAAATATATAAATATATATAAATATATTTATATATATAAATATAAATATATATAAATATATATATTTTTTTCCTTTGTTTGAGATGAGAAGAACCTGGACTGCAACTCCAGAAGGAGAGGGAAGCAACCCCGAGCCCAGTAACATTTAGTTGGTGAGCCACTTTTTAGAAGCAAGCTACCCAATAACATCAAGGTGGCTTCTTTCTGCAGCAAGCACACACAGGAGTGTCATGTGGGAAGTGTAAGCTCACACCTCATGCCCTCAGCTAACCCTAAACAACATTCATAAGCGTGTGTGTGTGTGTGTGTGTGTGTGTGAGAGAGACAGAGTCACACTATGTGTAGCCTAGGCTAGCCTCGAACTCACAGCAATCCTCCTGCCTCAGCCTCCTAAATGCCTCAATCCTCCTGCCTCTGGGCATGTGCCATCACACCCGGACTCCTAAACACCTCTTAAAGGCATCACCTCCAACACCATCAACATTTAAGTTTGGGGACTAGGTTAACAGGTGAATATTTGAGGGTCACAATCCAACCATATTATCAAGTAATGCTGTTATGACTTCTTGCAAGTTCTCCCTTCAGCAAGAGATTGCCACAGTGTGTGGACCTTTATTCCTTCATTAGTACAGTGGGTAAGGGAGCTACACAGTTTTTAAAAAACTACATTGAGCACCAGATTCAGTATCACAGCTGCTGAATTTCTGGGCTCTTTTCTATAAACTGGAGGGATAACGATTTGCATGTACAACAGCCTTCCTGCTGCGCAAAAGAAATATCATTCAATGGGCATCTACTAAATCTCATGATTTCTGTATCAGGATGCTTTCGGCTCATTGCAACAAAAAGCCAAGTTTAGATAGCCTGGGATTACAGGTGTGGTAATACATACCTGTAATCCCAGGGGAGGCTGAGGCAGAAGGATCACCACAAGTGTAAGGCCAGCCTGGGCTACGTAGTAAGACCTTGTCTCAAAAAAAAAAAAAAAGCCATTTTAAAAAAAAAATTCTTTTATTGGTACATTTTAGGTATATAATACGTTTACATTTATCATTGGGTGCTTGTACCTGTACATGATGTATCTTGGTTCTTATTTTTTTTCCCCATTAGCTGTGCACCCTTCACCCCCTCCACTTTTCCCTATTTACATAGATTTCATTTCCATTTTTTTTTCTTTTCTCATAATTTTTCCTTTCCCCTTCCCCTCCCACCACCCCTACACCTTTGGCCCTTTTAATATTTCATATTATCAATTATTCATTTTAATCATTTTAATCCTTTTTTACACTTTCAGTTTCTCACACTAGAGAAACTATTCAGTATTTACACATGTGTGTCCTATTTATATTTCACTTAAGAGGATGGCCTCAATGTGCATCCATTTAGCTATAAATGTCTCTAGTTTCTCATTCCTTATGGCTGAGTAGTACTCCATTTTATAAAAAAAAAAGCCCACATCTTCTTTATCCAGTTTCCAGTTGATGGGCACTTGGGCTGTTTCCAAGCTTTAGCTATTACAAACTGTGCCTCTATAAACACGGGTGCACATATATCACTGTGGTATGATTCTTGCACCAGTCTGGACTCCCACCAACAATGGAGAAGGGTTCCTTTCTCTCCACACCCCTGCCAGCATTTGTTATTCGTTAATTTCTTGATAGCAGCCATTCTTTCTGGGCTGAGGTGGAATCTCAGTGTTGTTTTCATCTGCATCTCTCGAATGACCAGTGATGTTGAACATTTTTTCATATGTTTATTTGCTGCTTTTACTTCTTTGTCTGAGAAATGTCTGTTCATTTCAGATGCCCATTTTTGAATTGGGTCTTTGAATTTGGGGGATCTGATTTTTTTCAGTTCTTTATATACTCTAGATAGTAGTCCTTTGTCTGAGGTACAGATGCTAAAAATTTTTCCCCACATTGTAGGTTGTCTCTTAGCTCTGTTGGTGGTTTCTCTTGCAGTACAGAAGCTTAAAAACGCCAAGTTAATGGAGCTCAGATAATAAGATGCCGTTCTCACACAGCTGGATGTACAGGGTGGGCTCCACACTCCTCTCTCTTCTGTGCTCTTGGCTTTGCCTCCAGGGCTGTAGGTTTGACCCTGAGGCTGGGTCCCCTGTGAGGTCTTAGGGCTCCCAACCCAAATCCAGCCCCACACTAATTGGCTTAGGTGCCTGTGTCTGAGCCAATCTCTAGCTGCAGGACCTGGAGTCTGTGGCTCCATCCTGGGGCAGGGGCAGGGTCACCCTCCAGGAAATGTCTGTTTGCACTGGGAAGAAGCCAAGGATGGGACTTAGGGAGGGAGGAGGACAGGAGCGATGGGAAGTTGAAAGGGTTCTGTGGCATTTATGCTCTAAGCATTGGGCAGGGAGTGCAGACATAAGGGTTTGTTTAGGAGGCAGGTACCCACTTAAGCACAGTACTCTCATGACATGGAATTTTATAAAAAAATATATTAGTCATGTTTGCAGTACATGATGGTTACAGTTATCGTGGGGGGCTGGGAAACGTACATCTTTTTTTTTTCTTCTGTCCCCTAACCCTCCCTTCCCTTCCTGCTCCTTCCAGCTCTTGGCCCCCTTCCCACTTGCAAAAGCTCTGTTTTTGTTTTCGTTTTTCGAGACAGGGTCTCTTTATGTAGTTCAGGGTGGCCTTGAACTCACTATGTAGCCCAGACTGCCCTTGAACTGGTGGCTATCCTCCTGCCTCAGCCTCCTGAGTGCTGGAGTTACTGTTGTTTGCCACCATGCCCAATTTTTTATTTTTTGTTTATTTTTGTTTCTTTGGTACTGGGGATCAAACACGGATCCTTGTGCTTGCAAGGCAGGTGACAGAACCACTGAGCTAAATCCCCGGCCCCCATGGCCAATTTAAAAGCTGTACTTTCATTTTTTATTTTTTCAACTTTTTTCCCATCTCCTTTCCCTCTCCTAAGGAGGTTGTTCCTCCAACCATTTAAAAAAGATTTCCCTACTTCCTACTTATCTATCTTTTTATGCTTTAAGTGAAATAAGCCAGATATATAAGCTGCTCTAATATGAAAAACTCAGACATGGGATTTTGAATCTCAGCTTTCTGCTTTTCTAGCTGTGTACTTTGGGGCAAATGTTCAACATCTCCAGACTTATTTCCTTGTCTACAGAATGGAGATAATGTTTAACTTGAGGTGTTGCAATGCTGGTCGTATAAAACATGATTGTGATACACAGAAGGTGCTTAGTAAATGGCATCTCCCCTCTCGGCTGTCCAAAGTCTTGGTGTCCAAAGCTGCAAGGGAGGGGCTTACTTGTCAGCAGCATCAAGCCAGGTTTCTGAGTCACAACTGTCACAAGCAGCCTCTGGATGACAACTGCAGGTGTTTGGAATAATATCTAATTATCTTGGTCAAAAGATAGTTAAAAAAATACTTTATTTCCATAAGAAACAGCCAAACTGATATACTGGAAATCCTTAGGGCTCAAAGCAACTTTGATTCTTGCAAGTGCTACCATGATGACCTAACATTGTGCCTAACTTCTCTTGTATGGAAAGGAACAAATATTTGATATTCATCTTCATTGTGTTCTGGAGTTGGTTTCCTGGTTTTTTTCTTTTCCTTCAGTCTAGAGGAAGGGAGTAAAAGAAACTTCCTTGTCAACCTTCTACTCTAAGGAACATGTCTGAAAAAATAAACAGAGGGCAAGAGCAGAGTTTCTCATCCTGTTCTCTTGGCAGAGTTCAGCCTCCACGGCTTGGGAACAGCGTTGAGGCTCTGAGGGCTTCACGTACTCGGTGAAAACACCAGGGGTGCACAGAGCCAGCAGGAGGACAGGTGGCACTGCCACAGCCTCAGGGGGGACCCCATATGCAGTGCAGTTCAAACTGGAGAAGGTCACATAGTCAAGGGCTTTAACCTGTTCTTGGAGTACTGCAGCATTGAGAGAAGACACTCTTTAGAGGAGAAGAGGAGTGAAAGAAGGCTTGAAGAACAACAGAAGAGATGGTGTTTGAGCTCAGTCTTGAAGCCTTGGTGCTGTTTTGGGGTCCTGAGCTCCAGACGCAGAGGGCAAGGAGAACACTGCGGGTGGAGGTCAGCGTGAGCAGGGCGGTCCCAGACCTGGCAGGCGCAGGGCAGCTGGGGGAAGTTTCTGAGGAGGGAGCGTGTTCTTTTCCAACACTCCAGTGTTCATCTGCTTACCTGGCTTTTTATTTTGTATGCCTCATCTCCTAGCCTAGGTGAGGGAAAGCATGCTTTCATTTTTTTCTATATCATCTACTTTTCTTAGTAAATAAATAAGTAACACATATATTATGCAAGTGAGGGGATTGGTTGATTCATTAAGGGCAAAATAGAAAATGTATCAACAGAAGGAACTTATGGCATGAAAAAATCTGTGTCTTTTTTGGGGGGGGCGGGTACCGGAGATCGAACTCCGGTCCTTGCGCTTGCTGGCCAGGCAGGGAAACCACTGAGCTAAATCCCCAGCCCAAAAATCTGTGTCTTAATGAGTTAGAATGTGTTCTACTTTCTTCTTCTCACATTTACAATTATTTAAAAATTTTCCCATGCCATGGGCTGGGGATTTGGCTCAGTGGTTCCGCCACCTGCCTGGCAAATGCAAGGTTCTGAGTTTGATCCCCGGTACAAAAAAAAAAAAAAAAATTTTCACAAGCCAACATTAGATAGCATTGATATAATATTTGATAGTATTAAAAAATAACCTTTATACACCAAACAGTGCCAGAAAGGAGCCAAGAAAGGATCAGCAGTGGATGCTAAAAGATTTCATGGGAAGCCAGGTGTGGTGTGCATGCCTGAATCCCAACAATCAGGAGGCTGAGGCAGGAGGATCACTGCAAATTCAAGGCCAGCCTGAACTACATAGTGAGACTGTCTCAAAAAAAAAAAATCATAGATTTCATTGGCTTCACTGGCAGAAAGGTAGTTGGGGAATAAATAAAAGTCACACTGAATCAAATTGTTGCCCCATGGAATACTTAACTAATCACAAGGGAGAAGAATTTGGCCTGGGGATGTAGCTCAGTAGCAGGGTACTTGCTTAGCATTCTCAAGTCCCTGGGTTTCATCCCCAGCAAAAGTACCCCCAAAATAGATCTGGAGGGCACCCCAGACCAAGGATCAAGCGTATCGCCCTGTAGGCGACCCCAGGTTCCTGGCGCCACCTGTAGCCCACTCACCGGGTCAGTCAAAGATATTCCCCAATGGGCCCACTCAAAATCCTTTGCCAGCCCGGCCTTACCATAGATGAGTTTTTCTGCCTCCTGGATAGTTTTCTTCAGTTGTCATCCGGGAGAAAACTCTCACTGTTGAGTAAAGTCAAGTTGTGTTACTCTACCAGTATCCATATTGTCCCTTTATTTCCTGTAATGACACAAATAAAATCCCAGCCCCCACACTGGTAGGGTGCTTAAATAACTGAAAGAACTAGTTTGAATTCTCTTTTTCTAGGGTTATGCATACCTCTTGTGTCAAAGCCCATTCAATTTCTACAAAAAGAAAGATAAATTGTTTCCATATCTTCCAGTCATTTTCTGCAGTGACATAAACAAAACTTCTGCCTCACACTGGCAGGGTTCCTAAAGCTTTTACAAAAGATAAATTGTGGCCTAGAAGTGACAGCAAGCAATACACTGTCCATGCAACACAAAGAGAATCTTTTCCAGCAAAAGACATTCTGTCCTAGCAAATGATTTTCCTTAATTGACACAACATTGACAACACTGACACAACATGGACACACTCAGTTTCCTTTGACACAGTAGTTCCCTAAACATATTTAAAATCCTCAATTTTAACACACTCACACTCTGAATTCTGCTTTTGTTTTAATTTTGAACTTTACCTTTCACTTTAACTCTGTACTTTACCTCCTCAGTCCAGCTGAGAGGCTTCTGTGTGCACTTATGTTTCTTTTCTCTTTTTCTCTTACTTTTTCTTTACTTTCTTTTCTCTTACTTTTTCTGTTTCTTTAATTTCTTTTCTTTTGACACAGTAATCCCCTTTAAAATATTTAAAATAAAAAAATAAAATATTTAAAATCTTCAAGTTCCTTTTCTCTTAATTGACACAGTAATTCCCTTAAAATATTTTAAATCCTTAATTTCATCAGCGCTGACACACTCACATTGACACAATACTTATACAATAAAATACACTGGGCTGCTGGCCTGTAACTCCCTAAATAATGAACACCTCCGCATGGGACATATTGCCAGATTTCCTATATTCCCGGATCTGTTCACGACATCTGTCCTCAACATCACCCAGCCTGAACAACTTGAGAGCTAGCCTTCTGACGCAAAGCTGTGGGAAGTCTACCACGTCATCCATATAGATTTTGTTTTTGTTTCTGTCAAAATTGTTCCCTTTAAAATTCGGAAAAACACAAATCCAGACTATGAGACATGCAGTGAGACAATCAGACCAGGCAAAACGGAGATAATGGAACTGCTCGAGATTTAAGAAGAGGAGGGCTGGGGATGTAGCTCAGTGGTTCCAGTGGCGGCGGTGGCCTCGAAAGCACAAGGTCCCAACTTTGATCCCCGGTACCAAAAAAAGAAAAAAAAAAAGATTTAAGGAGAGGAAAGAGACAGCACAATGAAATGTGAAGAATGATTCTCTTTTTTTCAGTTTTTATTTTTTTATTAGTCCATGTCTGTAGTGAATAATGATCACATTCTTGATGGGGAGTTGGTACACTCACTTAACACGTCTTAATTATTTTCCATCCCTTCCCTTCTTCTCCTTCTCTTCTGCCTCCATCTCTCGGTCCCCTTCCCTTTTGTAAAAGATCTACCTCTCTGTTTCCTATTATCTATGGTGAGGAATGATTCTTGATTGGCCCCAGGATATGGACACATCAGAGCACTCCAAATATCAGGTCAGGTTTTATATTAATGTTTGTTTGAGGGGGGCATGCTAGTGGCATAGTAGTTAGGCAGAAGAATATCTTGGTTCTTAGGAAATACTTGTGCATGCTGAAGTATTCAGGGTAAAGTATCATCTGAAATTTAGGAGCTGGGGGTTAGGGTTAGGGTTAGCTTAGTGGGTATTGCTCAGTGGTACAATGCTTGCCTAGCATGTGCCAGGCCCTGGGTCCTATAACCAGAACTGCAAAAAAAAAAAAAAAAAAAAGACTTTTAAAAATGTTGAAGCAGCTGGGTGTAGTGGCACATGCCTATAATCCCAGCATTCAGAAGGCCGAGGAAGGAGGATTGCCAGGAGTTTGAGGCCAGCCTGAGCTACATAGTGAGTTCAAAGCCAGCCTGAACTTCACAGTGAGACCCTGTCTCAAAAAGACCAAAAACCAACCAAACAAACAAAAAATGTTGAAGTAGGGCCAGGGATTTAGCTCAGTGGTTCTGCCGCCTGCCTCACAAGCACAAGGTCCTCATCCCTGGTACCACAAAAATAAATAAATAAATAAACAAACAAACAAACAAATAAATAATGTTGAAGTAAAACCAGGCATGGTGGTACATACCTATAATCCCAGGACTTGGGAGGCTGAGGCAGGAGGATCACCATGAGGTCAAGGCCAGCTTGGGCTACATAGAGAGACCCTCTCTCAAAAAAAAAAAACCAAAACAAAACAAAAAGGTACAACAATGACAAAGTATAAATATTAGAATATAAATGGTTGGGCAAAAAAGTATGGTAAGTACACATACATTTCAGGTACATATGTATGAGAGAGCAAGCAGATGTGGGCAATGTTAACAACTGGTGAATTTAGGTGAAGATACATTGTTGTGCTATTTTCTCAGCTTTTCCATAGGTTTGAACCTCCTGTTTTATTTGTTTTGTTTGTTTGTTTGGTGGGGCAACAAGCTGGGCAAGCACTCTACCACTGAGCTAGACCTTTACCCATCTGTAGGTTTGAAATTTCATGGTGATAAATTTGGAAAAAAGTGAAAATGATGTATTTTTTTCTAATTGTCAGGATGACTGCATGCCTGTGATTATGGCCATGCTTCCACTCTTTCTTTCTTGTCCCTCCTGTGTGCCATCCCCGAGACTCAGGCACAAAAGCCAATGTGTCCAATCAGCTTCGTGAGAAATGATCAGAAGCAGTCTACATTGCTCTAGATGGTATCTGTGAGGTTTCAGGTCACTCCAGCTCTTCCTCGACTTTAATCCTTTCTGTTCAGAAGGTGCAGACTTCAAAGATAAAACGCTCCAGTGTTACCAAAACATATTTAACAAATAAATACTTAGGTGGATGCTGAAAATTCCTCAACAATCAGAACATAAATCCACCACCGTGAAATGCTTCAAACTCTTGAAAGCCATCCCGCTGCATTTACAGGAAACCACCTGACAGCAGCTGCAGGACTGTCCTTGGCTCCAACTCCAACCACTCCCTTCCCTTTTTTTCTCCCCTTAGTACTCGGAATCTCCAAAGCATCCTAGACCCACCCTAGGGTGCTCCTGGCCTAGATGTTGGCCTGGCTGCTCCTTCTCATCCAGAAAGCCTCAGCTCTAATGTTATCTCTCAGAGTGGCTGCCTGTGACACCCTACCCAGGGTGCCTGCTGCCCCACTTGCCCTCCCAGCCTCTGTCCTTTTAGCCTGTTTGGTCTCTTTAACGTCATCACTACCTGAAGGTACCTTGTTTATTTTCATTTTAATCATCTTTGCTGGATGTCTTTATCCAACTAGAATATAAACGTCCATAAGTGACTTTGTCTATCTTGATCCCACTCTATCTCTAGGACTTAGAGTACATAGCAGGTGCAGGGACTTGGGGCACATGCCTATAATCCCAGCTACTTGGGATGCTGAGGCAGGAAGATTGAAAATCAAGTCTTTCCTGGGCAACTTAATGAGATAAAAGATAAAAAATAAAAAGGAATGCAGATGTAGCTCAGTGGTGGACCATTGCTAGGTTCAATACCCATGACTGGAGGGGGCGGGAAGCAGGTACTGAGCAGATAGAGAGATGCTGACCTGGATCAAATCCAGATTATGCCAAGCAGTTGCTTTACCACAGAGCTACACTGTCCACCCCCTGAGTTAATATTTGGGGTCTGAATGAATCCTTTTCAAAGCAAAGGATTTATCTCTGTGCTAGTGCACTTACTTAGTATGTCTGAGGCCCTGGGTTTGATCCTCAGCATTGCAAAAAATAAATAGCTACTAATTTTCATATGCAATTTCCATGTGTCCCACACTTAGACCATATCCTGTGTCAGCATTAGCATTTTAAGAGCTGCAGTGAATTTTATAGGCTCCGAAGATATCTCCCAAAGAATCTTGAAATTAAGCCAGAAAAGCTGCTGTTTGAAGCCTCTGTAATGAATTACAGGAGAACAGTACCTTATAACCATCAGAATGACAAGAGATATTTGTGATCTGCTTAAAGTGTATTAACTTCACATTCATCTAATTCAAGTGATTTTTCTAGGGTTCGGATTCCTTATGCTAAGTTACAAGATTACTTATTATTATTTTTTTAAGTGTGTGGATACAGGAGGTAAAGAACCCTACGAAGTTAAAATTAGTTATGAGAACACAGTATTTGGAGTTTTTGGTTAATGTTTACTTTTTCCTCTTTCCTTTTTTGAGTTTAAAAGGTTCAGGAAACCCAGGTCCCGAAACAGCCTGGAAGGCCAATTTTCTACTGCAGTGAGTGACAGACAATTAAGAAAAAAATCAATCTGAAACTCTTTCTTTCTCTATATCATCCAGGTAATTGTGACAATACTCTGTCCCACACTACACACCTCTACTGCTCCTCAGATCATCTCCACTGTGGTCCTATGAAGTTGTTTTTTATGGGACAAAAATAAAAAACGAGGAACATTGTTCACAACCCAACCACACATAGGTTCTTGAACCATCTCTTCTAAGAATGTCTCTACCCCCTACTCTCTAAAAATGTCCTTTTAATAAAAACAGTGAAAACACAACAGATCCTGCAGAAATCCAGAAGATCATTAAATAACTACTTCAAGAAACTGTACTCTAATAAGATGGAACTCACAGAAGAAATGGACAGATTCCTAGACACCTGTGAATTACCAAAGATGAATCAGGAGGATATGAAAATTCTAAATAAACCAATATCAGTCAACGAAAGAATTGAAGAAGTAATTAGAAACCTAACAACAACAACAACAACAAATAACCCAGGCCCTGATGGATTCACTGCTGAATTCTACAAGAAATTTAGAGAAGACCTAATGCCACTACTTCTCCAACTCTTTTTTTTTTGTATCAGGGATCGAACTTGGGACCTTGCACTTGCAAGGCAGGTGGCAGAACCACTGAGCTAAATCCCTCGTGCTCCAACTCTTTAATGAAATTAAAAGGAAAGCAATATTCCAAAATTCATTCCTGGAAGCAAGCATTACCCTGATTCCCAAACCAGAGAAAGATCCGAGCAAAAAACAGAATTACAGGCCAATCTCCCTAATGAACAGAGATGCAAAAATCTTCACAAGATACTGCCAAACAGAATGCAACAAATCATCAAGAAGATTATACACCATGACCAAGTAGATTCATCCCAAGGATGCAGGGCTGGTTCAACATATCTAAATCAATAAATGTAATACACTATTTTAACAGAGCCAAGAACAAAAACCATATGCTCCTCTCCATAGATGCTGAAAAAGCATTTGGCAAGGTCCAACATCCATTCATGATAAAAACCCTATAGAGGGCCGGGGATTTAGCTCAGTGGTTCTGGCGCCTGCCTCAAAAGTGCAGGGTCCTGAGTTTGATCCCCAGTTCCAAAAAAAGAAACCCTATAGAAAATTGGTATAGATGGTCTTTATCTCAATCTGATAAAAGCCATCTATGACATACCAATAGCCAACATCCATACTAAATGGACAAAAACTGAAAGCTTTCACTCTAAAATTAGGAACAAGAAAAGGATGTCCACTGTCATCACTCTTATTCAATATAGTTCTGGAAATATTAGCCAGAGCACTTAGATAAGAGAAAGAAATAAAAAGAATAAAGATAGAAAAGGAAGTTAGATTATCATTATTTATGTATGACACAATGCTCCACATAGAAGACCCCAAAAACTCCACCAAAAGATTTCTAGATTTAATAACCAAATTCAGTAATGTAGTTGGATACAAAGTCAACACTCAAACGTCAATAACCTTCCCGTTGGCTGGGGATTTGGCTCAGTGGTTTTGCTGCCTGCTGTGCAAGCACAAGAACACAAGTTCAATCCCTGGTACCAAAAAAAAAAAAAAAATAGCCTTCCTGTATACAAATAACAGACTCATAGAGAAATTAGAGAAACAATCCCTTTTACAATAGCATCCAAAAAAATGAAATACCTAGGAATCAATCTAACAAAGGAAGTAAAAGACCTCTACATTGAAAATTACAGTACTCTGAAAAAGGAGATTGAAGAAGACATCAGAAAATGGAAAGACATCCCTTCTTCTTGGTTTGGAAGAACCAATATAGTGAAAATGGCCATACATCTAAAATTGTTATACAGATTTAATGCAATCCCAATCAAAATTCCAACAGCATACCTCACAGAATTAGAACCAGAAGAGACCTAGAATAGCAAAGGCAATTCTGGGCAACAAAGGCAAGGCTGGGGGCATCACAATCCCTGACTTGAAATTATACTACAAAGCTACTGTGATAAAAACAGCATGGTACTGACAAAACAAACAAAACCCCCCAAAACCCCAGACCCAATGATCAATGGGACAGATTAGAAGATGCAGAAACAACTCCAGACATACTCAGCCACCTTATCTTTGAAGAAGGAGCCAAACACCTTTACTGGAAGACAGATAGCTTAATAAATGGTGCTGGAAAAACTGGCTTTTCACATGCCGAAGACTGAAACTACACCCATATCTTTCACCATTCACTAAACTGAAATCAAAATGGATCAAAGATCTAAATATTAAAACAGAAACACTAAATCTGCTGGAAGATAGGACAGGACTCTTGAAGACATTGGTGTAGGGAAAGACTTTATGAACAAAACCCCAGTTGCACAGGAACTATCACAAAGAATCAACAACTGGGATCTCATCTCATTAAAAAGCTTTTGCCCAGCAAGAGAAACCACCAACAGTGAAGAGACAACGTACAGCATAGGAAATATTTTTTTTTAACCAGCTATTCATCAGACAAAGGACTACTATCTAGAAGATATAAAGAACTAAAAAACAAAATCAGACTCACCAAATTAAAAAACCCAATCCAAAAATGGGCATCTGAAATTAATAGACATTTCTCAGATGAAGAAGTAGAAATGCCAAATAAACATATTAAAAATGTTCAACATCACTGGTCATTGAGAAATGCAAATTAAAACAACTCTGAGATTCCATCTCACTCCAGAAAGAATGGCTGCTATCAAGAAATCAACCAGAGTGGGGGATTTAGCTCAGTGGCACCGAACTCGAAAACACAAGGTCCTGAGTTTGATCCCTGGTACAGAAAAAAAAAAAGAAAAAAGAAAAAGGAAGGAAGAAAGAAAGAAAGAAAGAGAGAGAGAAAGAAAGAGAGAAAGAGAGAAAGAAAGACCCTGAAACTAGAGGTTCCATTTGACTCAGCTACTCCCCTTCTTGGTATCTTCCTGAAAGAATTAAAAGCATCCTATCACAGTGGTATATGCACACCCATGTTTATAGCAGCACAGTTTGTAACAGCTAAATCTTGGAAACAGCCCAAATGCCCATCAACAGAGGAATGGATAAAGATGTGTTTTTTTATACAATGGACTACTACTCTGCCATAAAGAAAGATGAGTTTCAGACATTTAAAGCTAAATGAATGGGCCCTGAGACCATACTGTTAAGTGAAATAAATTGGACACACGTGTTTAAATACCACATTGTTTCTTGGGTGTGAAAAACTGAAAATGGAAATAAGGACTAAAATGTATAATAGATATTGGAAAATGGGAAGAAAATGTTCAAATGGGAAGGGGAACAAGGGAGGAAGAAGGAAGAAAGGAAGGAAAGGACATGAAAATAGAAGGAAAAAATGGAAACAGTTTTTGTACATACGGAAGGGAGGGAGCTTGAAGGGAGGGGGGAATAGGAAGAAAGAGGTGGGACGTATTGTGTACAGGTGCAAATTCCTTATGATGAGTGCTATCATTATGTGTGTTTAAAATGTACCAATACATGTTTTGCTTTAAATTTTTAAAAAACCTACCCCCAAGAAAGAAAATAAAAAAATAAAAGTCTTTTTATAAAATATAAAATTCCTACAAAAGAACAAACATATATGTACAATTTAATAAAATATTGGAGGGCCATGAGCCTCCACTCTGGTGAAGAGACAGTGTTCCTCAACCA
The DNA here is from genome assembly GCF_053883595.1 of Heterocephalus glaber. Classification (NCBI taxonomy): domain Eukaryota; kingdom Metazoa; phylum Chordata; class Mammalia; order Rodentia; family Bathyergidae; genus Heterocephalus; species Heterocephalus glaber. The sequence goes on along the minus strand of NW_028258471.1, from coordinate 3,237,424 downwards.
TGGAATATTGCCTACAGACAATATAAAGTCCTAAAATACAGTATAATTGTTGAAACCATTTATTCAGGAACCAGGTTACCTGTGCTTGGGTCTTGATGTTATGACTTAGCATACAACTTAAGTAAATGATTACACTTTGCTGAGCTTTAGTTTTCCAATGTGTAAAATGGGGAACTTATAGTATGTCATAAGGTTGTTGGAAAGACAAAATAATTGAAAAGCCCACAAAATGTGGCACAGTGCCTGGCACAAGTTTATCCCCAAGCAAGTGACATCTATCATTATTGTCATTATTCCCTTGGTTGAAGTTCCTGTTTACGGGCTGAAACTCTTTGTGTAACTGAATTCCTCCCAGGAAGAGCTTGCTTAATCCATGGCAATTCGGGAGGAGAGGTTACTCACCTAGTGTAGTCACCCTCTCAGAAATTGCCTTCCTGGTGGCCTCCTCATAAATCCTCCATAAATTTGTCCTGGGAACTGTCTGGGGTGGGCCAGACAGCCTCATGGTGACTCAAGGACAGACTGGACCTTGCAGGCTAGGCCCTCAACAGCTCCAAACTCTTGCTCTTAAGCAAATGCCAGTTATTAAACTGGCTCACTAAGCCGGTGAAGTAGAGTGGAAATATTTTAATCCCCCTTCTGTTCTCCTCCAAACCTTGGAGCTGGCAATGGAAGCCTTGAAATGCTATTAAGAAATGTGCCAGTTTTACAATGGCAGGCAGGTTGCTGAAAGATGGATGAGACCCTGCTGGCATACTGGATTTGAGAATCAGAGTGATGCATATTCAGCCACTCTGCCAATAGTTACAGGGTGCTGGTGTGACAAGGACAGTTTTAGGCAGATAAGGTACCGCAGAGACACGTTACAAGATTTGTTTGAGCCCCCAATCATCTCAAAGAAGGTATTATTTTTTATCCCAAATTTAACAGAGAAAAATTAGATTTATATAGTTGACTTCCCTTTATATCCAGCTACTAAGTGGCAATACTGGAATTTGCCTTTCTTCCTTCCCCTTTTTTTTTGGTACTGGGGATCAAACCTGGGTCCTTGCACTTGCGCAGCAGGCGGCAAAACCACTGAGCTAAATCCCTGGCCCCCTTTCTTTTTTTTTTTTTGAGGCAGGATCTCACTATGTAGTCCATGCTGGCCTTGAACATGTGATGATACTCCTGCCTCAGCTTCCCAAGTGCTGGGATTACAGGTATGAACCACAATGCCTAGCTATAGCTCTAATGTATAATTATGTAATGTGATTAAATTGAGATGACATCATTTAGGATCCAACCAATTCTGTTTTGCTTCCAAGGAAAAGTGTTTCAGTCTTAAGGCTGGATTTTGGATTTTCCCTTTAGACACTTTGAGTACTACTACCTAACATGCACAATATTAGGCAATAATGACAAGAACACAGGTTTTTGTGTGTGGTTTTTTTGGGGGGTTTTTGGTACTGGGAATCAAACTCAGGACCTTGCACTTGCCAGGCAGGCAAGGTGCCACTAAGCTAAATCTCTGGCCCAAGAACATAGGGATTTTTTTTTTTTTTTAACACAGGTTTTTAAGATCATTCAAAGCTGGAAGCATTTGGGAAATTAATCTAAACTTAATAAAAATGGTATACAGGGGCCAGGGATTTAGCTCAGTGGTGCTGCCGCCTGCCTCGAAAGCGCAAGGTCCCGAGTTAGATCCCCGGTACCAAAAAAAAAGGTATACAAAATTTCAACAGATATTTAGTATTAAATTGAGCCATATGAAGTTGCCATTTCTGCAATTAAAAGTGATCAACTACTGTAAATTTTATATAATTCACCTTAAATCCCGCTATTCCATATGCATGAATTCAGTGGTATCTAGTCATTTATTTTCATTGAAACAGGCATTTTTTATGCTGGGTGTGGTGGCATTCACTTGTACTCCCAACTATTCAGGAGGTGGTGGTGGGGTATCACTTAAATCCAAGACTTTGAGACCAATCTGGGAAATAATGCAAGACCCTGGTCTCAAAAAAAAAAAAAGTTTTTTTTTTCATTCAGTGCATGAAATTAGCACTTAGAAAATAGTTGTCTGCCAGGTATGCAGCTCAGTGGTAGAGTGCATGCTTAGTATGTGTGAGGCTCTGGGTTTAATCTGTAGCAAGTTGTTGAATAAATGAATGATGAAAGCACATAAATTAACAGTTTGTTTGTCTGCTTTTGGTACCGAAGATCGAACTCGGGTCCTTGAGCTTGCACAGCAAGCGGCGAAACCACTGAGCTAAATCCCCGGCCCGAAAGCACATAAATTAAGAGAACTAACTTTCCACTGAACCTTACTTGCCTTTGGGTTTAGCATAAACCCTTTGGCTGAGCATAAAAGAAATATCATGTTTTCTTAAAATGATAAAAAATTCAATTTAAATACCTAAGTTACCCAAGAGAATTGAAAATATATGTCCACACAAAAACTTGTACACAAATATACGAATATTCATAGCAGTATAAGAGCCAAAAAGGAGAAACAACCCCAATTTCCACCAACTGATGAATAGGTAAGCAAATGGATAAACAATGTTGTTTATCCATGCAAGGGAATATTATTCAGTCATAATCAAGAATGAACTACTGATACACGCTGCAATAGGGATGCACCCTGAAAAATAGTATGCTGAGTGAAAAAAGCCAGACACAAAGTCACATGTTGTATTAACCAATCATAGAAAATGTCTAATATAAGCGAATCAATAGAGACAGAGCCTTGGTGCAGTAGCACACGCCACTAATCTCAGCTGAGATAATCTCAGCTCAGCTTAGATTGGGAAGCTGAGGCAGGAGGATCACTGTGAGTTCCAGGCTAGTGTGGACTACACAGTGAGTTCAAGCCCAACCTAGAATACATAGTGATATCCTGTCTCAAAAAGACAAAACAAGCTGGGGATTTAGCTCAGTGGTGCTGCCGCCTGCCTCACAAGCACAAGGTCCCAAGTTTGATCCCCAGTACCAAAAAAATAAAAATAAAAATAAAATAGACAAAAAGTATATTACTGGTTTCCAAGGGAAGAGGGATGAAAAAATAGGGAGTGACTACTTAATGTGTACTGGATTTCTTTTTGGAGTGGTGAAAATGTTATGGAATTGGAACTTGGTGTTGTACAAATATATATGGTGTGTGTGTGTGTGTGTGTGTGCATGCGCGTGTGGTGCTGGAGATCATACCCATGCTAAACATGTACTCTTCCACTGAACGACATCTAGAGCCTGCAATTCTTTTTGATAAGTGGGGAAAAAATCCTCCTGAGATCTCTTCAAAAGATGTCAAAATGCATTATAAAATAATAGGCGTGTGTTTACGAATCTGAGAGTATTAGGAAAGGTTCCCTTGTTTAATTATAAACCAAGTTGGAATGTTCGGAGATTTTAGTAATCTGACTGCAAACTTTTAAGAGGATTAACCTGAGTTTCCCCAGTGCTAATATCAATTTAAACAGCATTATTAAAAAACTAGTCATATTGAAGTAATTATACCAATGACTTCATAAAAAATTACCAGATTAATTATTAACGCTGTCACCATTTAAAATACCTTGTATTTATACAACGCTCTTACTTCCTGAAATACTGAACTGTGCTTTAAGATCTAATGTATAGGAGAGCCTTGTCTCTAAGCATTTAATTAAAGGCAGAAAAGTAGGTGGGACTGGACAGGAATGTATTAGCAATGCTGACTTTCCAAGTTGGAACAGAAAAGGAAGCAGGATTGAAGAAATCTAATTCTAGTCTTCTATGCAGACAGTTAAATTCCAAGAATTAAAATTACTACATCCTGGAGCATAATTTTTTAAAAAAATGCAACACACATACACACATACATAAAAGTCCGCATCGCTAAGTGTAGTTTGTGAATAAGAAACAACCTAACAACCAAAAGTAAAGTTTTATTTTCAGGCCAAGAGAGAACATGGAAATCCCCGAGAGTAGACTCTGGATTACTCTTAGGACAGTTACATTTGGACGAGGTGGGGGACAAGGACCTGACACAGAAAGCATGGTGTGTGCTTCATCTTGCCTCACACCAATATGTACAGTAGTTCGCCTTCATTTTATCATCCTGATTGATGAATCCAGAGACTTAGAAATCCTTCCTAAATTAACGCGTGGCTTTTGTAAAACTTCCAGGACTCTTCTGTCGGGGCAACATATCTAGAACCTTTTTTTCCCCTACAAATGTTTAATCAAAAATTGGGACAAGGACGGTACCGTGTGAGGTAGTGCAGCCCCTCACGGCTCTGTCTCAGGAGGAGGCCAGTCCCCTCAGGATCCACTCTGGTTTCGTCCGGGGCGGGGAGAGCTCGGAGCGCGCCCAGCGAATCGCGGCGGTCCGGACCTTCCGCGTCCCGAGAATCGCGGCGCGGCTCCTTTAACTCAGCGCGCCGCCCGGGGTGCGCTAGCCAGGTCCTCCCGCCTCCTCCTGCGCCACTCCCCTCCCCCTCCCCCTCCCACCCGAGTTTCAGGTGAATGGGTCACCGAGGGAGGTGACCACAGCACGCCTCGCCTGCCAGCGAGCGCCCACCTCCTGTCTCTCCTTCCCAGCGTGAGTCCGGGGCGCGCTGGGCGCTGGGCACAGAGGAGTCCGCCGAGTGCCACAGGTGGGAGCGGGCTGCAGGGCGGGCTTCGGCGCGCATGCTCGGGGCGGGGGCGAGAGGGAAGGTGCCAGGAGAGGAAGGGGTGAAGGGAGGGAGGAAGGCAGGGGGAGGGGGGAGAGGGGAGGGGAAGGGCCGAGTCTTTACCTGGCACGGGCCGGGCGCGCCTCAGGTGCGTTCACCAGGTTTGCGCTCGTCGGCTGCTGGGTCGCAGGTGGGTCGGGCCGCCGGCTGGGAGCTGGTGAGCAGGCGGCGGGCGCGGCCAGGGCCCTCGGGGGGCGGGCGGACGGGGAGGGCACCGGGCGCTGGTTTCGGTGATGGTTTCGCCCCGGCCCGGAGCCCGTGGGGAGCGGTGGGAGCAGCGCCGGGGGCTTGCGCGAAGCTTTCCCGGGGCGAGGGGCGACTCGGCGCCGCCTGGCCGCTTTCCTCGGGAGGCGGGCGGCGCGGGCGATTTCTGTCAGCGAGGGAGGCAGGAGGTTCGGGAACCCCGCGTTCAGCCCAGGCTGGGGTCCCTGGGTGAGGGAAGCGGCCTGGCTCCACACGCCCCATTTCCGCCTGCCCTCCACCTCGGGCACCCCGGGAAGAAGGTGGCTGGATGCCTCTGAAATTTTTTTTTTAGGTACTGGGGATTGAATCCAGGGGCTTCGGACTGAGCTGCATCCCAGCCCGTTTTATTTTTTATTTTGAGACGGGGGTCTCGCTAAATCCCTAACTTGCCCAGGCTGGGCTCTAATGTGCGATCCTCTTGCCTCAGCCTCCCGAAGTACTGGATTTACAGGCTACCCCCCCCCCCCATTCTGTCCTCTGGAATACTGTTGGAGGTGTGGGTCACACCGGCTAGTTTGGATCCGCTTAGTGGGACTTGTGTGGACCCGCGTCAGTTTAAGCTGGAGAGCGGAGAATTATTTTGGAGCCAGGCTGTACTTCGAGGGAAGCTGCTCCCGCCGTGAAGTCCCAGCTGTGACTGAAGAGAAGAAAGGCAGGAGCTGCGGCTGCACGACCTGCCCCCGGCGGTGCCTGCTTGGCGCGCGGGCACGGTCGACAGCTCCTGTGGTTCCCCGAGTCCCGAGTAAAGCAATTGAGCCCCAGGCACCCCCAGGCCGGCTCCGGCCCCGCTGCTGAACTGCCCACCTGGGGAATTAGCCGGGGCGCGGAGGAGCAGGCAGCTTTCCAGGCTGGTTAGTGTGTGGCCCGCATGCACAACAGGTGCATTCTCCGATCCCTGGAAAAGAGAAGGGCTTCTCTCTGAGTGCTTGTGATTCTTTCTTGTAGTGGGTGAAAACCAGTTCTTTCTTGGCACAGCTAGATGAGTCAAACCTTTTTTTTTTTTTTTTTGGTACCGGGGCCCTTGCGCTTGCAAGGCAGGCGGAGAAACTACTGAGCTAAATCCCCGGCCCAGACGAGTCAAACCTTACATCCCCACATGTAGCAGTAGTTACTTTGCGCCGCACATGTTGATCTTGATTTTCTCCTTCTAATGTTTGAAAATAGGTATTTTAAGTGGTGGAGCCACAGGAGTAGATATTTCCTCCAAAACAATACTTTTAGCCCGTCATGGTGGCATACACCTGTAATTTCAGCACTCTGGAGGCTGAAGCAGGAGGACAGCAAATTGGAGCCCAGCCGGGCAATTTAGTGTCTTAGAGAGACCCTGTCTCAAAATTTAAAAAATAAAAGGTGGGATGGGGTGGGAGGGCTGGGGATGTAGGTCAGTGTGGAGGTCCTGGGTTCAATCCCCAGTACCAAAACCAAAACCAAAACACTTAAATTTTAATTTTGGATTTACTTACTAGGTGCTTCCTTTGTTAGGCTTTGGAGAGGATATAGAAATAGGTAGAACAGGTTCTGTACTTTCTGGCAGAGCCCAGGCTGGTTAGGAAAATTAGGGGCAGTGCTTATTGTGTGCAAGGTCCTGTGCAGGTCCTTTTAGAGGATTTTAAGGTGGATAAACATGTCAAAAAGGGGCTGGTGGGCCAGAGATTTAGCTCAGTGGCACCTTGCCTGCCTTGCAAGTAAAAGGTCCTGAGTTCGATCCCTGGTACCAAAGTGGTGTGAAGACTGTTTCAGCCAATCATAGAAAGTATTTATAGACTTCTCAGTCCCTGACTGTTCCCTATGGGCTTTTTTTCCCTCCCAGTACTGGGGATCAAACCCAGAGATGCTCTACTATGTGTCCCCATCCCTGTATATTTTTTGTTTTGAGACAAGTCTTGCTAAATTGTAGAGGCTTGCCTCCAACCTGTAACCGTCTTGCCTCAGCCTCCCAAAGAGCTGGGATTACAGGCATGTGCCACCATACCTGATTCTCTTGGGTTTTTTGTTTTGCTTTCCTCTTTTTCTTTTTTTAAAAGATAATGTTGGAATTACTTTTTGTAATAATATTGAGATTACTTTTAGGCCTGGGTGACTCAGGCCTATGATACTGTGGTAGAACTCTTGCCTAGCATTAAAGATAGTCTGAGTTGGATCTTCAGTACCACAAAAAATAATGTTTATAAGCACATAAATGAAGTAATGCCTTTCACTTTCTCAGGAACCTGAATTTTCTTTAGTTGCATTTTAAGATTTACTTGATTAGAATATTTAGTAGGCTATTTTCATCCAAATTACAGTGTTAGGATGAAAAGACCTTGGTGATTTTTTTTTTTGGTACTGGGGATCGAACTCGGGTCCTTGTGCTTGCGCAGCAGGCGGTGGCAGAAACCACTGAGCTAAATCCCTGGCCTGACCTTGGTGATTTTTGTTTTAGCCCCTCTGGTTTCAGCTGTGACCTAGTGCTGCTGTTGACAACAGTGGTGTGAGTCACCTAGAGACCTTACCGTTCTGGTTTTGGTTTTTTTGGTTTTTGTTTTTTTTGGTACCAGGGATCTAACTCCTATGCTTATGAGACAGAAGGCGGAACCACTGAGCTAAATCCCCACCCAGCCTTGCCATTCTGATCTGGAGGTTGGGATTCTGCCTAACATGTTCCCACGGGGTGCCCATACTACTGTGTCCTCTTTCCCTTAGAACGAAAGCACTTAACTATTTTAGCCAGACAGAACTTTAAGAAGTGTATTTACTGGATGTTATTGAAGGCATTCACTGGTGGACTGAAATTCCAGCTCTAATGTGGTCTGTTGGTTTTATTAATGAAATTTGGAGTGATCATCCCTTCAGGCTAGGGACTAGGTCTAGGAACTAGGGATAAGTGATGGTGAAGACACGTATCTGAATGCTTGTGAAAATAGTGTTCTAGATGGGGTAGAAATGGTAGCAGTATAATACTAATACTACTAATAATTTTTTAGTGAGGGGAAAATTTGCTCAGGAAATAATAAAAAGAAAATTTTTTTTTGTACTGGGGATCAAACTCAGAACCTTGCACTTTCAAGACAGGTGCAGTACCACTGAGCTAAATCCCTGGCCCTGGAAATAAAATTTGATGTGATGGAGTGAGCAACCTGGAGGGCCTGTCTGAGGAAATTACAATTGAGCTGAGACTTGAATTTGGGAACTTCCTAGACAGTTTTTTCCCCTCCAGTACTGGGTATTGAACCCAGGGCCTTGCATATATGCTGGGCAAATGCTTTATCCCCGAACTATATCACTAGCCCTAGGCAGAGATTCTTAAAATATGTGGTTTGCTTAAAAGTCATCTGAAGGCTGGACATGGTGGCAGGTATTTATAATCCTAGCACTCTGGGAGGCTGAGGCAGAAAGATCCAGAGTTGGAACACAACCTGGGTAGGTTAACGACTTAGAGAGACCCTATCTCAAAAAGTTAGCAACTTATTGAGACTGTGTCTCAAAATAAAAAATAAAAGGCTGGGGATGTATCTCAGTGGGAAGCCCTTATAGGAGAAAGTTGAGAGGGCTGGGGGAGTATGTCATGTGGAAACTTTTATTAAAATTGTAGATCCTCTTGGGCCGGGGATTTAGCTCAGTGGCACTGCGCCTGCTTCACAAGCACAAGGTCCTGACTTTGATCCCTGGTACCAAAAAAAAAAAAAAAAAAAAAAAAGATCCTCCTGGAAATAGAGCTAGTCTATTTAAAAATTTGCTTGATTTCACAATTTTAGGCAAGTTGTTAATGATGTGCTTATTGTTTAAGTAGAATCATTTAGGGCCGGGGATTTAGCTCAGTGGTTCTGCCGCCTGCCTCACAAGCACAAGGTCCTGAGTTCAATCCCCGGTGCCAAAAAAAAAGGATCTTTTTTTTTTTTTTTTTTTTTGGTACCGGGGATCAAACTCGGGTCCTTGCACTTACGCAGCAGGCGGCAAAACAACTGAGCTAAATCCCCGGCCCTTGAGGATCATTTAATATTGGTTATAACTTAAACTTTTTAAAGGCAAATTGACTATTGGTATGTGTTATCTAAAAGGAACAGGGAACAGACTGCTATTAGCAAACATCTGTAATCCCAGCACTCGGAAGGCTGAGGCAGGAGGATTGCCACAAGTTCGAGACCAGCCTGGGATACATAGTGAGACCCTTCTCAAAAAAAAAAGAGAAGTTTATTTTTCTTTTTTTTTTGGTTTTATGAGACAGGGTCTTGCTTTGTAGTTTAGGCTGGCCTTGAACTCCCTATGTTGTCCAGGGTGGTCTTGAACTCAGGGGATCCTTCTGCCTCAGCCTTCTGAGTGCTAGGATTAGTGGTGTGTGCTACCACACCCGGCAGGGCAAAATATTTTAAGATTTTTCTTTTTTTCATGTTGCTTAGCTTTGTTTTGGTACCAGGGAACTCAGAACCTTGTGCTTGTGAAGCAGGCGCACACCACTGAGCTTATCCCCAGCCCGTTAGCTTAGTTTCTTATTAAGATTGCTTTTGGCCAGTAAACATTTTCAGGGAGAGACTGTTACTGTATTTTAACATTAGCTGGAGGAGCTGGTTTTCAGTTGAATATTTGTAGCAGGGATTTGCTGATTCTCTTTTGCCCTTCTGGCCCTGTCACCCTCTTGAGACATTTGTGAAGGTGATCCAAATTCAATGACCTTTCCACTTTTTTAAAAATTAAATTTGGGGGCTGGGGATTTAGCTCAGTGGTTCCGGCACCTGCCTCGCAAGTGCAAGGTCCCGAGTTCGATCCCCGGTACTGGAAAAAAAAATTAAATTTGGAATTAAAACAATTAAAAAAAATTTTTGTACAAGTTTGTAATGCATAATGTTTACATTCCTCATATGGAGTTGGAACATGCACATAACACATCCCAGTTCCTTCACTCTGCATATCTGGTTTTGTTGTGCTGGGGTTTGGTTCCCCTCCTCCTGTAGCTGCTGCAAAGCACAGTCACAGACTCTGTCTTCAAAGAGACCTTGAAGTCCCTTCAGTCCAGTCTCTAAAAAATAACAAGTGACTTAAGTTTTTGTGTAAGTGGCCTGAGCTTAAATGGTTATTTGTTATTCTTGGGGAGAGGTGGGAGTAAGGGCAGAGAAAGCACTTCCTAACTTTGAAAAGAAATATGACCCAGTGGGTTTGCGTCGTTTTGTGGTTTTGTTTTAACCATTTCTAGGACTACAAAGGTCCTTCTAAGGTCAGATTCACAAGCCCACCCTGCGTGGTAGGGTCTACTTGTAAGCTCATTGCTGTGGGAGGCTGAGGCAGGCAGATCACAAGTTCAAGCCCAGTGTTGGCAATTCAGTGATTTAGTGGGAGCTTGTCTCAAAATAAAAAAATAAATGACTGGGGATGTAACTCAGTGCCAAGGCCCTGGGTTCTATCAGGCCAAACATTTCCTGTTTTTCCAATCATTTGTTTTAAGACACATGGTGTTTTTTAGATCCTTCATAATCCTTAGGCACCCTCCTACCTACTTTAGAACATGATGTACAGATTTCAGGTTTTAGTTCTTTTAAGTTACAAAATTCCTAGATCTGAGCACTTTTTCTGTGAATGCTTGTTAGCTTTTGTTGAAATTATTACCCAAGAAACGTGCTTTATTTCTTTGAAAATGCCACTTTTAAAAGTGATTAAAAAATTTAAAAAGGGTTGGGGATTTGGCTCAATGCTAATGCTAATCTCTAGTACCTCAAAAAAAAATCTATTGAGGTTCCCTTTATCCTGTACTCACTACATGCTTTTCTTTAAATCAAGTTTATTTATTTATTTAGTTTTGGTGCTGGGGATCAAACTTAGGGCCTTATGCCACTGTGTGCTATGCTCTGTGCTAGGTGAGTGCGGTAACACAGCGTTTCCTTTTTTTGTATGGTACTGGGGATCGAACTTAGGACCTTGCTCTTGTGAGGCAAATATTTACATTTTTAAGTGATGTTTTCCTGTACCAAATTCCTAAACACCTAACTAAGCACCTTTATTTCTTACCTTCTGGCAAACCATCTTCCTCTTCAGCCCAAGGTCAGAATTATTCCCCTTGGAGGACCAGGTAGATTGCTGAGGTTTGGAGATGGTAAGGAACTGGTTTCCGGTTGTGAGCTAGGAAAAGGGCACCATTGAAAGTACTGGGTTTGTTTCACCTCTACCCTCACGGAGATCTTGGTCAGTGTTAGTGCGTTCTTGGTTAGTTATCCTTTCTACCGTCTGGTCAGGGGCAAATCTGGATATGCTTATCTAGCCCACCATGTCTGGTCATCACTGCCGACCTCCCTGCTGGTAGACAAACAGCCCATTCTTTTGTGCTAATCAGATTCTGTTATTTGGCCCCTTCGGAATCTGCCCAGCTCACACGAGCATGTGCTTGAGATTCCGAGGATTCTTCCTGGGCCTCCTTAAACTATCAGTATGGTAACCTTCTCCAAAACAGAAATAAAGGTGTGGCATGACTTGTTCTTAACAAGCTTTCTAAAACTGTTCACAATTTAAAATCTGTCTTATTAGAGGAGACAGGACAAATGAATGCTGAATCCTAAAAATAATCAGTTTGGAAAGAGATTTTGCTTGAATTTTTGACAATTTAGCCTGAATGTGGATTAGAGTTTTCAAAAACTGTTACTAAGCCTGAAATTTGGGGAATAGTTGTGAATGATTGAGTTCTAAGTATAGAAAGGATAAGATTTCTTTAAGGTCAATATTTGTCATTGTAACAATTAGCTTTAAAAATAAGGTCCCACACTTAATAATGTTTAAATTCAGTTTTTCTTTCTTTTTTCTTTTTTTTTTTTTTGAGACAGGGTCTTGCTATGTAGTTCAGACTGGCCTTTAATTCATTATGTAGCCCGGGCTGGCCTTAAACTTCATGGTCATCCTCCTGGCCCAGACTCCCAAGGGCTGGGATTACAGTCTTGCGCCACTACACACCGCTCCAGTTTTTCTTTTGTCTTTTTTTTTTCTTTCAGATTTTCTTAGTGTTCTTTTTCTGAACATCCATTAGGAAAACTTAAAACAGCCCTATAACATTTTGGCCCAAATTTCTTGTTTATATATGTATGTATTTCACCATTAGAATATGAAGAAATTGACTTGGATGTTAATTACAGGACTCTGTACACTTAGGATTTGTGTATTTTCTATATGCTGTGCTCTAACAAAGTGGTTTAACAAAACTAAGGTAGAGCAGATGTCTTCCTCACTGCATTTGGGAAGTTATACAACTTCTGTTAGTGTTACTAACATTCAGTATATTTCTTTTTTTGTTGTTTTTTTGACCTTTGGGGTTTGTTTGTTTGTTTGCTTGGTACTGGGAATCGAACGCAGGACCTTGGACTTGTGAGGCAGGTGGCAGAAACACTGAGGTAAATCCCTGGCCCCTTTTGTTTTTTTTTTTTTTTTTTTTGGTACTGGGAATTGAACTCAGGGTCCTACGCTTGCCAGGCAGGCAGTGTGCTGCTGAGCTACATCCCTGTCCCTGGCCCCACTAACATTCAGTATATTTCTATCTTTGAGGTTTTATCTAATATACACTTAGGCAGGGTTTTATTTGTTTACTTATTTATTTATGTTTTGGTTTTTTGAGATAAGGTCTCACTATGTAGTTCAAGCTGGTCTTGAGTTCACTACATAGCTCGAACTTGTGATTTTCCAGGCAGGGTTTTATTCTGAGAGATAGAGATTTGAATGTACTCCAGGATGTGGAAGAAGACAGTTGCTTTTTTTGTGTGTGTGTGGGACAGCCTCAGTTTGTAGTTCAGGCTGGCCTTGAACTGTGTAGCACAGGCTGGCCTTTAGCGTAATCCTTCTGCCTCAGCCTCCTGAGTGCTGGGATTACAGGTGTGCACTGCTACACCTGACACACTATTAAAGAACAAAGTTTAGGAGTTTGAATTGATTTACTGTTCTTAACATTGTCATGTACTCTTATACAGACTTTATTTGAAAAGGAGAGAAAAAAGTTATACTTTAATATACTTAAATTATAGATCTTATTCAACTGTCCTTTAAGGGATAATGCCTTATAAAGTTAACTTGATACTTTTCCATTACCTTCAACCTGAAAGCACAAAATATCCATGGACCAGTCTGATTCATGTAAACGTTCAACAAATATTTACACATCCATCATGTACCTGGCATTTTACCAGTGAACATTGTTTTAAAGCATTTTCAGTCATTGTTTTAGAACACTGTTTTAATCAGTGCTTCCAGGGAATTTACCATCTAGTGAGTCTCTAAGTTTTCTCTTCCTCACTAATCAGTCTCCTGGAAAGAATGACTGCCGCTTCACTGGAACTAGCTGATGCATGGAGTACTTTGCTGATGGTCCCAGTGCTGGGTTTTCTAGAGCAAGTCTCAAGCCTTTTGGTTTGGGAACTGTGTGTTCACTATATCTCTGAGACTTGTCAGCCTTTTTCCAGGAGAGCACATAGTGCCCACAAACCCTCTTGTGGACTCCACACTCACTGTCACAGCTGACTACCCCACATGAAGACTAGTTTATCCCACATGTTACTTGTTTTTAAAAGCCGTCGAGCAGGGTGGAACACACCTGTAATCTCAGCACTCGGGAGGCTGAAGTGGGTGGATTGCACAGAGTTCGAGGCTTGCCTGGCTGGGCTACATAGTGAGTTCAAGGCCAGTCTGAAGGACACTGCAAGAGCCTGTCTCAGGAAAAAAAAAAAAAAAAAAGAGAGAGAGCCATGATAGTGGAAAGCATAGAAGATCTGGGTTCAAGGTTATATCAGTGGCTTACTGCCCTCCATCTCTGACTTAGCTCATATTACTTCATATCTCTTTCTGATCCTCTCTGTAACTAGAGTGTCGGTTATTCAGGCCTGAGGGTGAAGTGAGAATTTTATGTAAAGCACCTGGGACGTGGATAGGTATCCAGTGTTTTTAGTTATTTCCCCTCTTCTATCTCCTAAACTAATCCTTCATCACTTCTGCGTTTACTGCTGCTGGACCCGGGAGCTCCTTTTTTCTCTGTCCTGTTTGTCCTTATTCTTAAACCTCCCCTACAGAGAATCAAGAGCTGCTCCCTGTTTCCTACCTTAATGAGGTAAGATGCCCACTGGACTTTCAGAGCCCTCCTTGGATGTGGAGCATGGTGACACATGCCTGTAATCCTGGCACTTGGGAGGCTGAGGCAGGAGGATTGCCAGGAGTTTGAGGCCAGTCTGGGCTATATAACAAGACCCTGTCGTAAAAATAAAAAAAACAACAAAGCCCTCCTTATCTTCACTCCATTCCCAACCCTCCATCTTCTCACCATAACCTTATTTGAGAGATTAGCCCTTCCAGTTTGGCCTCTGTCCCATAACCAGCCTCGTTCATGGCGGCATTTAACCAGCCAGGGTGTCTGTCCTCCCTTCCAGGACCCAAGCTTCTGGCTCTTCCTCTGTGAGTGTTCCCCAGGCTGCCCTTGAGGGTGTGGCTCAGCCCTGACTCCAGGAGTCACTGTGGTGTTTGACCTTCTGGAGAAGGTCCGTTCTTCACTTCCAGAGGCTCCTTTGAGAAACACTTGAAACTGCCTTTCAGATATCTAGGGATTTGTTTTCTGAGGGATTTTAGAACAAAGTCATTTTACATTTCCCTTAGAAAAGGACTCTTTAATATAAGTTCAGTGTTTCTCCCCTTTTCTAAGAATTATTTTCAAATTGAAGACTTGGAAAAGGAGAAAAGGGGCAGATGTTTGTAGACCCACCATCTATACATTTTGTTATCATTTTTGTTTTCTTTTTGGTCTTTTTTTTTTTTGGTATCGGGGATGGAACTCGGGTCCTTGCACTTGCTGGGCAGGTGGTGTGGAACCACTGAGCTAAATCCCCTGCCCCTTTTTGGTCTTTTGAGATAGGTTTTCACTGTGTATTCAGGCTGGCCTCAAATTTGAAGTGGTCCTTCTGATTCAGTCTCCCAAGTGCTGGGATTATAGGAATGGGCCACCACGCTTGGCTCTGTAATAATTTTTAACAATAAAGGCTCACTTTTAAATCAATTAGATTATGCTTTAGTTAACATGGAGGGGGAAGTATGTGCTGGACTCTGTGATCATATGTACTTTTTTTTCTTTTTTATGGACTTGGGAATTGAACCCAGGGTCTCCTGCATGCTAGGCAAGTGCTCCACCACTGAACTACATCTCCAGTCCTTTTTAAAGTAGTTTCAGGTTTCATACTGCATTTTTAACCATTTTTTTTTTCTTATTTTGATTCTGGAGATCAAACTCAGGACCTCACGCTTGCCAGTCAGGCACTGTGCCGCTGAGCTACATCCCCAGCCCCCATGCATTTTTAACCTTTCAAAAACTAAAATTGAAGCTTTGCTATCATAACAAGGCAGAATGGCCACGATAATCTGAAATGTATTCAAATATTCCTCCCCTTTCCAAAGACAATATCCATGTGAAGCTGAATATTCTTTATCTACTTTACCTACATAGACTGAATGCAGAAGCAATGTGAGGATCCAGCTGACTTCTAGAGAGTCAGACATTACAGAGATACAAAAGTTTTGAATGCTACCATTCTTATGATTTATTTTTACTTTAGAAAATGTAATTATTTCTTGTAAATATGTTATTCTTGCTAACATGTAATGGGTTCATTATTTTATTTTATTTTATGGGTTTTTTGTTTTTGTTTTGAGACAGGGTCTTGCTATGTGGTTCAGACTGGCTTTGAACTCGTTATGTATCCCAGGCTGGCCTCAAACTCAGAGCACTCCTCCTGCCTTAGCCTCTTGAGTGCTGGGATTACAGACATGCAAGACACCTGGTGGGTTCATTATTATTTTAAATTAATAATATTTTTAAATCTTAAAAAAAAAATACCTCTATGCTGGGGTGCGCAGAGTATGATGCCACGTACCATGAGAACTACAAGGCCAAATGATTCCTGTGCGCTTTCTGTGCCTGAGGAATTAACGTCCAGCATGGAAAAATGTCAGCAGAGAGGGTAGGAGTAGTGACTGGAGTGAGTGGTGAGTGGTGACTGGCATTGGAGTGTTTGGTGTCTTTTTTTTTTTTTTTTTTTTTTGGAGTGTTTGGTGTCTTAGTGATGCAGCACAGCTCTGACCTCAGTAGTAATGCCATTGCCCTACTTTTGTTGCTTAGATTGCTTATCTTGGGAGCTACTGAGACATTGCTCATCCTAAAGATCAGGTGACCAGTGACGCCACCATGTCATCAAGGCCTTTTGAAAGCCCACCTCCCTATAGACCTGATGAATTGTAAGTAAATAATTTTTAGTTTTAGATTTTTTTTGGTACTGGGGATCGAACTCGGGACCTTGAGCTTGTGAGGCAGGCGGTAGAACCACTGAGCTAAATTCCCAGCCCTGTTGGTTTTTTTTTAATAAGTTGTATTATATGTAAAAAATGTGTATGGTTGAAACTCGTCTGTTTAGTGTCAGTCTGTGTGCTTGTAAATTTGAATTGTACCAAAGACAATACTGTAAAAAGTGAATTTCCTTGTTACCCTTGATTTGGCAGAGGCAGCTGCTGTCTCCTATTTCTCATGTTTGCCTCAAGCGGCTGTCTAGTTGTATAATTGTGTGTATATTCCTTTCTATTTTTCACATGTGATATAAAACTTCAATACTCGTGCCTTTTTTAGATCCTGTTGGTGACATTCTGTCAAATATTAAAATAGCAGCTTTATTGAGATGTAATTCACATGCCATGCAATTTACCTATTTAGAATAGGTAGCTCACTGGCTTTTAGTATACATTTTTGTTTTGTTTTGTTTTTGAGACAGGGTCTCACCACGTAGTTCAGGCTGGCCTCAAACACAGCAATCCTGCCTCAGCCTCCCTGTTGCTGGAATTACAGGTGTGTGCCACCACTGTGGCTTAACACAATTTAATTTAATTTATTCACCTATTTTTATTTTTTATTTTTTTGGCACCGGGGATCGAACTTGGGTAATTGTGCTTGTGCAGCAGGCGGCAAAACCACTGAGCTAAATCCCTGGCCCACCACAATTAATTTTAGGATACTTTCATTTCATCACTCACCAGAAAAACCTACTCACCCATCAGCAGTCACTTCCCAATCCTCCACCCATAAACAACCATTGGTCTACTCTTTGTACATTTCTCTGTTCTAGGTATTTCATATAAGTGGAGTTGTGTAATAAGTAGCGTTTTGTAACTTAGCATAATGTTTTCCATATTGTCAACTTTGAAAATGATTCCTGCCATTATACAAAATAAGCAAAATTGAGGGTTTTGGGGGATATATCGGGGAATTCTTAAGTTTTATATTTGTTATTAAATATTGATGTGGATTTCTTCTTCTTTTTTTTTTTTTTGGTGGTACCAGGGATCAAACTCAGGACCTTGTGCTAGAGAGGCAGGAGCGGCACCACTGAGCTAAATCCCCCCCCCCCTTTGGATTTGTTCTTTTAAATACTTTGTAGCTTTAACTCAGATAACTGTCAGGGTTTAACATAGGAAAAAACAACTTTAGTTTCTCCTGTTATACTTGTACAACACATTGACAGAGACTGCTTCTGTGACTTCTGGTCACTAAAAATGTGTGGGGATTTCTCCTCACCAGCAGAGGAGCCTTCAGTTCACAGGAGATACCTCCTGGCACTGTCCTCCAGTTCAGTCACCACTCGGTCTATCTGGGGATCTGTAGGTCACAGGAGGGGCTCAGTCCCATGGCACTGTCCTCCACTTTTTTTTTTGATACTGGGGATCGAACTCCGGTCCTTCCACTTGCAAGGCAGGCGGCAGAACCACTGAGCTAAATCCCCGGCCTTGTCCTCCACTTTTGAATACCAGTTTGCAAGCACATGATTTGGCCTTTGCTTTGACTGTTTGACTATGAATGGGGGTTCCAACCTTTGTTGCGGTTAAGTGCTAGACAGCTCACAGACCTCAGGAAAGCACTTGTAGTATTTACATTTACCAACAAGTAACAGATAAAGAGAGTGAGGTGTGGGAGAAGAGGTGGCACTTCAGCTTCTGGGGCGTGCACCTCCAGAAACCTCTGCCTGTTCAGCTATCTGGAAGCTCTTTGTTTTGGGGGGTTTTTTTTGGTACCAGGGATTGAATTTGGGTCCTTGCGTTTGTGCAGCAGGTGGCAAAACCACTGAGCTAAATCTTCGGCCTCTGGAAGCTCTTTGAACCCAGTCCTTTTGGAGTTTTATGGAAGCTTCATTATATAATTGATTAAATTATTGGCTACTGGTGATCAACTTAACTTTTAGCCCCTGTCTCCTCCCTAAATATTAGGAAGTGGGGCAAAAAACTCAGCCCTCTAGTCCTGACTTGGTCTTAGTTGACCAGTCCCCATCCTGAAGCTACCTGGATGAAGCCTCCAGTTCATCACCATACAAGAAGTTGTTTAGCACTTTGGAGATTCTCAGGATTTTAGTTGTGTGACAGGTTACAGGAACTAAGTCCAAATATATATTTCAGTCCCACATATGGGTTGTCTTCCAGTTATGTATAGACTCTTAACTGGTACCTATATATAATAGGGACACAGTTGTTTATGATAGTGTGGTTCTTAAAATATGTTGGAGAGGTGGGGACTAGCTCAGTGGTAGAGAATTGTCCTAGAATGTACAGGGCCCTGGGATTGATCCCCAGGACCATGGGGTGGGGGTAGCTGGAGAATTTTTTGTGTCCAGTACTGGGAATCAAACTCAGGACCTTGTACTTGCCAGGCCGGCACAGCACCACTTAGACACATCCCTGGCTGGGAGCTGGAAAATATTATAATTTAGTAGTGCTCCATTAACCTAACAATTTTATTGTGTGTTGCTTTTGTTAAAAAAAAAAAAAAAAGGAGCAAACTGTAATGCATAGATGGAAAAGGACACAGCATATTGTGAGATGATTCATGAATTCAGAGGATACGTCCACATGGTCATTACTCAGGCCACAAAACAACTAAACATCTATCCTGCCCTAGTGCTGCACACCTGTAATCCAAGCACTGTGAGAGGCTGAGGCAGGAAAATTGCACATGTGAACTTAGATTGTGCAATTTAGGGAGACCCTGTCTCAAAGTAATAAAAGGGGCTAGGGATGTAGCCTAGTGCAAGGGCTCTGGGTTCAATTTAATCCTTGTATGGGGAGGGGTGGGAAACACTTCAAAGTGTTTTCCTTCTTAGTGTGTTATTCCCTGGACAGATTAAACTGCAGTGTGATTATCCTGGTCTTTTGCATCTCCATTTCCTAGTAGAGTGCCCATTATAAGCCATCCTGGCAACTCCATTAAACAGATGTCACAAGAATAAATTAATGAATGTGCTTTCTTAAATAGGCTGTCAGGAATTGGCATGACCCTGGAGGCCAGTTGTAGGTGTTATATCCGAATGCACCTGTCTCATGCCACAAAAGCAAATAGGTTGAGAGCCAGGTGTGGTGGTACACACCTGTAATCCCAGCACTCAGGAGGCTGAGGCAGGAGGATTGCCACAAGTTCGAGGCCAGCCTGGGCTATATAGTGAGTTCAGGGCCAGTCTGAACTACAAAGGGAGACTTTGCCTCAACCGCGCCCCCCCCAAAAAAGCAAATAGGTCAGTACCATTGGTCTCGTACTGTCTGGGTCCTGTCCTCAGGGATTTTGATTTAGCTGATACGGTGTGCACCATCTGAAGATTTTTTGTTTTTTTTCTATGCTGGAGATTGAACTCAGGGCCTTGCACTTGTTAGGCAAGTGCTCCACCACTGTGCTGTATCTTCAACCCCACTACCAGAGTTTTACACTTTCCCAGGTATCTAATATGGAGTAAAGTTTGGGAACCTATGCTGCAAAGTACAGTAGAACAGTAATTGTCAAGATATATTTCCAAGAAGAGCAGCATCTACATTAGCTGGAAACATGTTCTGCCTCAGACCTGCAGAACCCACAGCTCTGGGGACTGATAATATATCATTTAACAAGTTCTTCAGGTGATTCCAGTGCAGATACTTTACTGACCAGTGGGCAGTAATAATAGTTTTGTTATGGTTTGTTTGAATGATTATAAGGACTTTACATGTTCTTTCTGCTTACCACTCAAAAATGCTAACTTAAAGTTGTTTTTATGTTTTATGTTGCATTTCAGCAAACCAAATCATTATGCACCAAGCAATGACATATATGGTGGAGAAATGCACGTTCGACCGATGCTGTCTCAGCCAGCATATTCTTTTTACCCAGAAGATGAAATCCTTCACTTCTACAAATGGACCTCTCCCCCAGGAGTGATTCGGATTCTGTCTATGCTCATTATTGTGATGTGCATAGCTATATTTGCCTGTGTTGCCTCCACGCTCGCCTGGGATAGAGGCTATGGAACTGGCCTTCTAGGAGGCGGCATCGGCTATCCTTATGGAGGAAGTGGCTTTAGTGGCTACGGAAGTGGCTATGGGTATGGTTATGGCTACGGTTATGGCTATGGAGCAGGCTACACGGATCCAAGAGCAGCCAAGGGCTTCCTCTTGGCCATGGCTGCCTTTTGTTTCATTGCTTCCTTGGTGATATTTGTTACCAGCGTTATAAGATCTGAGTTGTCTAGAACAAGGAGATATTACTTGACTGTGATAATACTGAGTGCCATCCTGGGCATCATGGTGTTTATTGCCACAATCGTCTACATAATGGGTGTCAACCCCACTGCCCAGGCATCTGGATCTATGTATGGCTCACAGATATATGCCCTCTGCAACCAGTTTTATGCACCTGCAGTTAGTGGGCTCTACATGGACCAGTATTTGTATCACTACTGTGTGGTGGATCCCCAGGAGGTATGAGTAGTGTTTGGTTTTTATTTCTTCCCCTTTCCTTGAGTCAGATGCTGTCAGCTTGAGATATATAATAGAGTTACTCTAGGAATTATTTGAATATATTGATACTGTAACAGCAACGATGACAAAGCCTAAAAAATTATGATGCCAACAGCCCATTTCTAATTATATTAGAATCTCAGGGAGGGGCTGTGTATCACTATTAAGATATAATTAAAATATTATACAATTTCACCCATTCAAAGAACAGTTCAGGTTTGTGGTATATTTACAGAAGTGTGCAAACATCACCACAGTCAGTTGTAGAACATGGCCATTTTCCTCACCTTCCCTAGGCAACCACCAATCCTACCTTTCTAGATTTGCCCTTTCTCTGGGTATTTTATTGTAATCTCACAATATGTGGTCTTTTATGATTGACTTCTTTCACTTACCATAATGTTTTTGAAGTTTATGTTTTAGTTTGTATGAGTCCTTTATGCTGTGTTATGGCTTTCTTCCAGTGAATGTATATACCAAATGTTATTGACTCATTAGTGACCGAACATTGGAGCTGATTCTGTATTGGCTGTTAGAAATAATGTAATGATCAGTGCCCTACATACAAGTTGTGAACATTGGTGTTCAAGTTTTTTTTTTTTTTTTTGAGGGGGAGGTACTGGGGATTGAACCTAAGACCGGGTGCACTGAGCTACATCCCCAGCCCTTTTTTTTTGAGACAGGGCCTTGCTAAGTTGCCATTATGCCTCATTATGTTTAACCTTTTGAAGAACTGCCAGACTTTTCTAAAGAGATTACACATTTAAAATTCCCAACAGAAATGTATGAGAGAAATGTATATCCATTATCTCTACTTCTCAGCAACACTTGTTATTATCAGTTTGTCTGTTTCTACCTGTGCTAAGGGGTGTCAAATAGTACTTCATTATGATTTTTACCCCTCAGTGCTGGGAATTGAACCCAGGACTTCACTGTAGTTTTGATTGCCATTTCCTTGATAGCTAATGGTGCTGTTTATGTACTTATTCACTATTTTCATGTACTTATTGGCCATTTCTTTATCATCTTTTGAGAAATGGCAGTTTCTTTATTCAGTTTTAAATGAGGCTATTTTTCTTTGTATATCTGGAGACAAGATCCTTTGCCCCAAAGTTTTTAGGTTTGCTGAAGTTTATCTAATTTTTCTTTTGTTGTTTGTGCTTTTGGTGTTACATCTAAAAATGCTTTGCCTAATTCAAAGGCCCAAACATTTATTTCTTTTTTTTTTGAGACAAGGTCTCACTATGTCAGTAAGGCTGGTCTTGAACTCACTATGTAGTCCATCCTGGCCTTGAATGTATGGAGATCCTCCTGCTTCAGCCTCCTAAGTGCTGGGATCACAGGTGTGCATCCCTGAGTACTGGGATTACAGGTGTATGCCACTGTGACCCCCCCCACACCCCTTTTGATGTAGGGTCCATTCCATTAATTTATGTTTCTATCATGCACATGGTCTTGATTACTTTAACTTTGGAGTAAGTTTTAACATCATGAAGTGGTAGTTCTCCAACATCTCAGGGTAGTTTGGTTAGATTTTTGGTACCTTGTATTTCTGTATGGATTTTTAGGACCAGTTTATCAATTTCTGCAAAAAAAAAAAAAAGCCCACTAAGATTTTGAAGAATTGCATTGACTCAGGACTAATTTGACAGCATACTGACATCTTTACAAGTCTTCCATTCCATGAGCATAGGATGTCTCTCCATTTGTGTAGGTCGTCTTCAGTTTCTTCTGTGTTTTGTAGTTTTCAGAGTGTCTGAATCTTTAAAAGGTATCCAGGGATTCAAATGTTCAGGTAGGGCTGAGAACCTTGCCTTTAGCAACCATGAGTCATCCTAATTACATTAACACCTGAACGTTTCTGAGTTACTAATCTCTCTCTCTCTCTTTTGACTCAGGAATTCACATTCTTTCACCTGATTGAGTTAGACTTTCTCCAATAACTGTGTTTATTTTGATTACTCTTCCCTGCAGATACACCTTTCAGAATGCTTGTTCTTGCCTTTCAGACATTTCTGTGGTAAATAGGGACTGAGATCTGGTACTCCTATCTTACCACACCTTTATCCCTTTTAATCCTCTGGCTCCTTGAAATCTACATTCTTTGAGAAAGGATGTCACTGTAGATAGCTGGAAGGAGAGCCCCCTGTTGCCATTAGTGAATATCCAGGGCTACCTGGTACCTGCCTCAACTTCAAGAACCTCTCAGGCCAGTGTACAACTGATACACTTAGCAGACACTGGAAGAACCACCTATAGTTGTGAGTTTCCTTGTCATAGGCCCTATCTTATAGAAGACTGAAAACAGAGAACCCTGGTGGACCAAAGGAATTATTTATCTATTGGTTATAATTTATAGCTTGGTTAGATCCATGTCTTCATCATTTATGGTAAGATAGATCCTATATGGACAGAAATTTAAATTGAGTGTAAAAAAGTTTGCCAAGCACATTTTATGAACAACATTGTAGGCATGCTTGGATATTTAAAGCTAATTCTGGGGTTGGAGATTTAGCTCAGTGGCACCACACCTGCCTCACAAGCTCAAGGTCCTGAGTTCAATCACCAGTGTACTGGAAAAAAATAAAATAAAGCTAATTCTGAAATTAGCATTTTTTCAAGCCCTTTAGAAGTATACTATTGATTGAATCTACTGGCCATTTTGTCTATTCATAAAAATAAGGCCCCTGTATGAACTAGCTTCAGAAACAATTTTCTACAGCTGTAAAATGGAGTGATAATATTACTTAGCTTTAAGCATGTTTTAAGGATTGAATCAAGTTTTGTACGTTTGTGTGTACACACATGCAAATGTATGTGCTTTGTTAGCCTTAACCCAGTTGGTGTAGATTAGGTTTTATGATATGTCTAAAGTGCACCTATTTGTTTCAGTTATATATTATATAAACCACAGATATTTAATGGTTCCTTAGATAAGGATTTTAACTTGCAGACAGTAGATTGGAGTGAAATAAGCAATTAAAATTAATTATGCCAATCTAATCCCTTTTTAGGCTATTGCCATTGTGCTGGGATTCCTCATTGTTGTGGCTTTTGCTTTAATAATTTTCTTTGCTGTGAGAACTCGAGGAAAGATGGACCGTTATGATAAGTCTAATATTTTGTGGGACAAGGAACGCATTTATGATGAGCAGCCCCCCAATGTTGAAGAATGGGTAAGTGTTAAAAAAAACTTTTCAACCTTTCATGAAATTCCTAGGTTTCTGTACCTCAATTTTTGGTGCTTTGTTAAACTTTGTGTTTAAAATTGTTGACTGTGTATGTTGCAAAAGTTGTTTTGGCTTTTACAATGAATTTTAAGAGGGTGGGATAGAAAAAAGTTGACTCAGGGTCTCGGTATATAGTTCAGGCAGGCCTTCAACTCACAATGGAGCCCAGGCTGGCCTTGAACTTAGAGCAATCCTCCTGCCTCAGCCTCCTGAGTGCTGGGATTACAACCATGCACCACCATGGGTGACTAGGTTTCCTTTTTTTTTTTTTTCCCGATACCGGGGATCGAACTCAGGTCCTTGAGCTTGCACAGCAGGCAGCGAAACCACTGAGCTAAATCCCTGGCCCTAGGTTTTCTTTTTTTAAAGAGTGGATCTGACCTCTGAAAAGAAAGGCTTCCAAGGAAATCATACAGAAAGAGGTTGGACTTTGCAAAATAAAACAACTGCTTTCTTTCACCTTCTTTGATTTTTCTGCTGATCTTGGAGGAAACACTATTGCCCAGGATGTTATACTTGCTCAAGGGGTGTTTTGGAGTGGTTCGGAGCCTTTTAACCTTGTTACATGAATGATAGCATGACAAACCACAGTGACTAATTCTGCATTCACAGTTACCTCTGAAGTATTTTAGTGAGGTACAGAGAATGATTAGAGAAATTTTGGGGTTTCTTTGGTATATAGTGTTAACCTCCCCAGGCTTCCTCTATGTTGTCATTTGCTTAAAAAGCCCAGGCAATCCCTCCAGGAATAACTCCCAAAGGAGTGCTACTAAATGTCCTTTAGAGATGTTCAGAGTGGAACTTCGTTTCTATTAGGATGCTGTTAGAAGCAACCTCACAAACTGCCATCATGGGTTTCTTTGATCAGACTGGTTCCTTGCCTTGAAGGTCAGCGGATACTGGTTCCAGGCAGGTTTGTTCTGGCCAGTGGGTGTGGGGTGTGAGTTGGCCTAGTGAGGAAAGCTGCCAACCAGGTACAGGGGAAAGACACTAATTATCATAAAGGCTCCTTTAGCTCAGTAGAGCACCCTAAATAGCTGATTTTTTTTTTAAAGGAAATCCAGAATCCTAGATGAAATTATATAAGGAGCAAACCCCCCCCCAAAAAAAAACCCCAAAGCTGCCTTGGGAAAGCCAGAATGGGCTAGGCATGGTAGTGCATGCCTAGAATCCCAGCTACTTGGGAGGCTGAGGCAGGAAGACCACAAGTTTAAGGCCAGCATGAGCAACTAGAGACCTTGTCTCAAAATAATAAAAAAGGAGTAGAGATATAGCTCAGTGGCAAAGTACTTGCTTAGTGTAAGCAAGACATTGGGTTCAATCTCTGGTACCTCCTCCCAAAAAGAGCCCGAAAGGGCTTAGGGTCATCATTTTTCCACCAAAATGATGGTTATGGTGTCCCTGCTTGTCCCTACTTGAACCCTCCTTTGTTCCCCAAATGACAGTGATGGTGAGCCTTTTAGAGCTTTCAGTGAAGACAAACAGCCTGCTGTGTGCCATAGGTTTGCCACCACTGCCCTGTGCAGTGTGAGAGTGTGGAGGAGTATTTGCTTTCCATCTTTAACTCCAGGCAAGGCCACTTGTGTATGAAATGGGACAGTTCATTGTGAACTATGAAGTCAGTGTTTTACTGCAAGTTTCTGGGTGTGTCCTTTTTCACTGGTTGCTGGATCTGTTTACTTAAGGTTTCGACAGCTTTAAAAGTCAACTCAAGGGCGGCCAGTGAACTTCAGCCTCTCTGCTGATTTTACTGTCGTGGAGGTTTAGTTGATTTGGCAGAAGATAGCCATGGTAATTTTGGAGGTGATGGTAATGGTGAAGCTGAAGGGATTAACTGACCTTTTTCTTTTCTTTGGATGTGCTGGGGATTGATCCCAGGACTTGACTCTTGAGGAAATAGATATGTCTAAGTTGATTTAATTATAGTACAAAGTATCATTATATGAAACCATCCTATAGTACTCCATAAGTATGTATAATTTTAATTTTATGTATCAGGTAAAAAGTTAATTTTTTCCAAAGGCAGTATGTTTTTTTGTTTGTTTGTTTTTGGTACCAGGGATCAAACTCGGGTCCTTGTGCTTGCACAGCAGGCGGGGAAACCACTGAGCCAAATCCCTGGCCCAGCCTGAGGCAGTATGTTTATTGAACTTCCTCCTGGAATCCCTGTAAACTTGCTAGTGCATGGGTTGTTTCACATGGACTCCATCGCACCTCTCTAGTGATGAACGTTTTCATTGTGTGAAACTTAAAGAATAATCTGTTGAAGATCAGATACATGACTTTTCCCCAACTGTTTTATGTGATTTTTTTTTTTTTTTTTGAGACAGGGTCTCACTATGTTCACCCTGGCCTTGAACTCACTGTGTAGCACAGGCTGACCTATAACTCACTTGCCTCAGCCTCCTCAGTGCTGGAATTACAGGGGTGTCTCACCAGTCTGACTTTGTGATTCTTATTAACCACAGTGGCAAATTCCTTTTCTGTTGTTGTTTGTGGTACTGGGGATTTAACCCAGGGACACTCTCCTGCTGAACTACATCCCTAACCCTAATTTTTTTTTTTAAATTTTGCAACAGGGTCTTGCTAAATTGCTTAGGCCGGTCTGAAGAGTTTGTAATCCTTCTGCCTCAGCCTCCTAACTTCCGAGGACTATAGGCCCGCACTATGTGCCTGGGTAAATTCCTCATTTCTTTTCCCCTCCCTTCAGTTTCTTTTTTTTGGGGGGGGGTGGTACCAGGGATCGAACTCGGGTCCTTGTACAGTAAATCCCTGGCCCGTAACTTTTTTTTTTTTTTTTTTTTTGGAACCGGGGATTGAACTTAGGAGCTTGTGCTTGTGAGACAGGCGCTGGAACCACTGAGCTAAATCTCTGGCTCCCTTCAGTTTCTTAAGAAAAAGCAATTTGAAAGAAGTGATTTGATGTTTTAGCCACAGGTTTTCCTTTTCTTCTCTTCTCTCCTAATTTACCCAAATGCTTGTTGCTGAACTCAATACCACATTCCTGTTCTTTCCTCAACGGATCGCAACACCAGGTGTGCCCTGTTCTGTGTTCCTCTGCTCTTCCTCAAGTAGGTCTTCCTCTGCCTCTGGGGCTGCCTCGAGGAAGACATGACCCTACATCAGGTGCCAGACAGTGGGAGGTGGGGGGGGCGGCATTGCTGAATTTTCTTTCTTTGGGTCATTAGAAGTTAGTGTCATCTAAAAACATCTGGAATTAACCACTTGTGCTGAGTGAAGGTTAAAGTTTGGGTTCTAGGCATGCCTGGGGCCTGGGTTTAGTCTTCTCCAAAACTGGAAAAAAATTTGCGTTTTACTGACTGGAGAATTAAAAGATCCATGTAGCTAATAATGGCTGGTTGCGGGAAAATAAAGCTTACTACACTAACAAGTAGGTACTCAGTATTTGTTTACTCGCTCCCTAAAATTTGAGGTAAGTATAGAAATTTATTATATTATCATGTAAAATCTCACTGCCTTTCTTGGATTTTTAATTTTTTAAAAATGCACTCTTGCATATGACAGATCTTGTATATGACAGATTTCTACAACTGGTCATTAAGTGTGCACATGAATTACTTACTGCCAAGTTGTCTTGTGTTTTTAAAAAAATTTTTTTGTGTTTATTTTTTAACTAATACATAGAATTGTGCATATTTATGGGGTACTGTGAGATGATGTTTTGATACATGTTTACATTGTGTAATGTTCAAATCTGGGTAAACCTACCTGTTTAACCTGTTTATTCTTTTTGGTGAAAACAAAGTCTTCTAGATTTTTTTTTTTTTAATATACAGTGCGTCATCATTATCTCTAGTCACCCTGCTCTACATCTAGTCAGAACTTCCTTCTCCTGTGTGACCCTGACTTAGTTCCTGTTAATCAACCTTTCCCCAACCCAGCCCCAGTCTCAGCCTCTGCTAACCACCACTCTGCTCTCTTATGTCCATGACATCACCTTTTTTGTTTCACACAAGTGAGATCATGTGGTACTTATCTATCTGTACCTCACATATTTTACTTTATTTAATGACCTCCAGTTCCATTCCTGTTGTCGTACATGATGGGATTTCATCCTTTATATGACTAATATTCTGTTGTATACACATACCACATTTTATCCACTCATCAGTTGGCGGTCACTTAGTCTGTTTCCATTTCTTAGCTGTTGTGAATAGTGCTGCTGTAAATGTGGGAGTGCAGATGTCTCTGGAATAGACTAAGATAGTTTCCTTTGGATACATCTGGTAGTGGAATTGCTGGATCATATGGTAGTTCTATTTTTAATTTTTTGAGGATCCTTCATATTGCTTTGCATAATGGGTCTGCTAATTTACATTCCTACCAACATATGCAAGGGGTTCTTTTCCACCTCTTCACCACACACTTGGTGTCTCCCAGTTGCCTTGTTTACTTGTTTTGAGACAGGGTCTTGGTATGTAATTTAGGCTGGTCTTGAATTCACTATGTAGCTCAGACTGGCCTGGAACTCATAACACTCCTCCTGTCTCAGCTTCCCCAGTGTTGGCATTACAGGCCTGCACCACCACACCTGGCTCCCAGTTGTCTTGTTTTTGAAGGCTGTATAGCAGTGATGGCAAACCTTTTAGAGCTTTCAATGATACAGACAGCTTGCTGCGGCATGTGTGCCATAGGTTCACTGCTCTATAGGTTCTACTTGTCGATGGTCTGTGAAACTGCTTGTTTCTCAACATCTTTTCCTGGTGTGTGACATTATCTGTCTTTAATTTTTTTGTCAATCTAGTAAATAAAAATTGAGTTTCATTTAGAAACATATTGTCATTAAGCATATCTATCTGCTATTTATATTTATAATCACTTGACTATAGTATCATATAGTATACTCTTACAGGGGTTCTTCACATCATGAATATTAATATTTTGTCTTGCATGTTACTGATTTTTTTCCCAGATTGTTGTGGTCTCTTTTGTCTACAGTGTTGTTCTTTCTTATCTTTTCAAGCCATTTGATTGAAATATGATTGACAGTGTTCTCATTTTTTATATTCTTAGATTTTGCCTTGTCTTCCATATTTCTTTGTGTTGTTCCCAGGAAGCCTTACACACATACCCTTCGAAGGTTTAAATGGTACTCTTCTATAGTTTGTACCTATGTAGTCCAGGCAGGACTCTTGCAATCTTCCTGCCTCAGCCTCCCGAGTGTTGGGATAGGTGTGTGCACTGTATTCATCATAAGAATATTTTTCAGGAAGCACTCTATCACTGATCTACATCCTTGGCCAGTTTCCTGTCAATAAGCTTTTGGGTAAGGATATTTTGGTAAGCAATTGAATATTCCCAATGTAGTACTACAACTAAATCTGTTTTGAAAACTGAATTAATCTTTCTATAAAGTAAAACTTAGGTCTAAAAATCTTTGGAACCTTTGGCTTCCTGAAGATATTTTATTCATATTTTTTTTATTTTGTTATGTTCGGTAGGAATATTTGAATCATGTGACATGCATTTTTGGTATGCTTGTTATGTAACAAATTTTAATCTTAATTCTGACAATTAGGATATATTCTGATAGTATTTCTATACATAGCCCCATTGATCAGCTGTGAAAAGTCTTAAAATTCATTCATAGATTTATTTATTGAATATGTTTCTTTTATTTGGTTAAGTCTAAATTTTATACTATGTGTACAAAACAAACCTTTCTGTGTTTTTATTTTTACTTTTTTAATTTTTGGTACCGGGGATCGAACACAGGACCTTGCACTTGTGAGGCAGGCGCCAGTACCACTGAGCTAAATCCCCAGCCCCTTTCTGTGTTTAAAAATTTTTTTTAATTGCTTTTTTTTGGTGCCCTGAAGAATAATGTTTCTTTCCTGGTATATAAGATAACATGTAAGAGAATAACCCAATTTTTTTTTTTTTTTGGTACTGGGGATCGAACTTGGGACCTTGCGCTTTCGAGGCAGGCACCGGAACCACTGAGCTAAATCCCCAGCGAGAATAGCCCAATTTTAAATATCTAGTTTATAATTGAATATAAAAACGAAAGAACTCAATGTTGGCACACATTTTTAAGCCTTTTCACTTTTCTCACTTTTAGTATAAATGATTATATTCCTCAAGATCATTTGAGTAAAAATTATACATAATGAAGTTACAATATTAGTACAGTAAGTGGAATTGGGGTTGACATTTTAAAATTCACTTTGTAGCTGAAATATTTGCATTATATCCTGTGAAAATTTCATGAAACATTTTTGGGGACAATGGAGTAATGTCAGTTGGTTGAGTTGAATAAGGAATCTGAAACATTAATTTGCAAGAAATGTTAACTGTAAAAAATCAGCAGTTATGTTGGAAAGGAGCAAAGACATAAGTTTATGAAGACACAGTAGAGAAGAACATTAGTACATAGATATAATAGAAAATATTCTCTATAAAATATGCTTATTTTTGGTCTTTTACATGCTCATTCTGTTTTGCTATTTTTATCCATTTATATTTACTATTTTAAGGATAAGAGATTATGCATTGGGCTAGGGATTTAGCTCAGTGGTTCTGCTGCCTGCCTCGCAAGTGCAAGGTCTCAAGTTTGATCCCCGGTACCAAAAAACAAAACAAAAGAGATTATGCATAGCATTGTACAATTAACCCTCCACTTTAATATACAATAAATGATTCTTTTTTTTTTTCTGAACTTAGGACCTTGCGCTTGCAAGACAGGTGCCGGAACCACTGAGCTAAAGCCCCAGCCCAATAAATGATTCTTATTAAAAGCAAAAAAAAAAGCTTTTGGGTTATTAAGAACAGCATTGCCAAGAACACTTTCAAGTTACCTACACTTGTGCAAGTTTCTCTTGAGTATGTACCTAAGAGTGCAACTCCTAGGGTGTAGACTTTGTGAATGTACATCTTATAATGCCAAATTATTTTCCATAGTTTACCCATCTGTCTCACTAGCAACTCTTGATATTGCTAGATTTTATAATGTTTGCCAGTAAAATGTGAAGTATATCACCATTGTCTTGGTTTGTATTTTTCTGAGCATGTCATATCCAGTGGGCTAATGTGTCTTCTACTTTTTGGCAATGGCTGAGGTGGCAGAACTCAACTAGCTTCTCTATTTTTATAATATTGAGGATTGAACCCAAGGAGCTCCAATCTTTAAAAAATGATTTTTTTCTGGCATTACTGAGGAAGGAATTCAGGGATGCCTTACCACTGAGCTACATCCCAGCCTCCCCCCCCAACCCGACCCTTTTTAAAAAAAAATTTTGAGACAGGGTCCAGTCTGCCCTGAACTAGTAATTCTCTTGCCCCAGCCTCTTGAATTGCTGGGTTATAGGAATGTGCTACCACGCCAGGCCAGTTTCTCTCTTATCTTGATTCTTGTAAGAGTTTTCATGGGTAAAGGTCAGCATTTATGAGGTGTAATTCTGAGGTACCAGAGCACCGTCTGTTTTTCACAAATGACTAACCATTGTAGATATGACAAGCCAAGGTGCTTTTTCCCTTGCTCAATTGGAAATAGATGTACTCTTTCTCTTTCTGTTGTCTTGTAATTAGAGGTGCTTTCATTGTTGAGAGTCAGGTAATCCATCCTTATGACAAGAGTAAAAGCTTAAGCTGGGCGCAGTGAGCCAGCTGTAATCCAGTCTAGGGCAGGAGGCTCACTTGAGCCCAGGAGTTCAAGGCCAGCCTGGGCAACATAGTGAGACCTTGTCTCAAAAGAAAAAGAGCCAGGGATTTAGCTCAATGGTTCTGGCGCCTACCTTGAAAGCGCAAGGTCCCGAGTTCGATCTCCGGTACCAAAAAAAAAAAAAAAGGCAGCTGGGCATAGTGCTTGCTACACACCTGTAATCCCAGCACTCTGGAGGAGGCTGAGGCAGGAGAATCACTGTGAGTTCAATGCTAGCCTGGGGTATGTAGTGAGTTCAAGGTCAGTCTGAACTAAGTTAGACTCTGTCTCCAGGTGCAAAAAAAAAATGCATAGAAAGCCTCAAACATTGTTCATACTGAGTGAACCTTCTCATTATTGCCTGGGTTATTTTACTACACACAGGCCAGAAAACCCAGCCCTGCATCAGTGTAAGGCAAAAGGATACCCTTGCTTGCAGATTCAGTTCTCTGCTGGACCAATGGGACTGTTCATGATTCCCTTTCTTCATGGTTGATGGGTAATGTTGGCCTGTCTACTTCTAGTAGAAGGAGTTTATTAGGGAGTTGGAATATGAGGGTTTGAATTCCAGCTGCCCTGCTTTTGTTGTAACTTTAGGCAAATGAATTCTGATGCTTTGTGGGTTTTTTTTTTTGGACCGGGAATTGAACTCGGGTCCTTCCACTTGCACAGCAGGTGGTGAAACCACTGAGCTAAATCCCCGGGCCCTGAATTCTGATGTTTTAAAGCACTATGTAAAGGAGGTTTGATTGGAGAGTGCCAGATGTTGGTGTAAAAGCACCGTTCCAGTACTCACTGGAGCCTTAGTTTCCTTGTCTATAAAATTAGGCAGTTGTATCTCTCACCATGCACTAAACTAAAATCAAAATGGATTAAAGATCTAAATATTAAAATAGAAACTCTGAACCAGTTGGAACAGAGGTTAGATAGAACCCTTGAAGACATCGGTGTAGGAAAAGATTTTATGAACAAAACCTCAGTTGCCCATGAACTAGCACAAACAATCAACAAATGGGATCTCTTCTTATTAAAAAGCTTCTGCACAGCAAGAGAAACCACCAGCAGTGTGAAGAGACAATCCACAATGTGGGAAAAAATCTTCACCTGCTCTTCCTCAGACAAAGGTCTACTATCTCGAATCTATAAAGAACTTAAAAAGATCAGACCTCCCAAATTTAAAGACCCAATCCAAAAATGGGCCTCTGAAATGAACACACATTTCTCAGACAAAGAAGTAGAAATAGCAAATAAATACATGAAAAAATGTTCAACATCACTGGTCATTCGAGAGATGCAAATGAAAACAATGCTGAGATTCCACCCCACTCCAGAAAGAATGGCTGCTATCATGAAATAAACCAATAACAAATGCTGGCGGGGCAGTGGGGAAAGAGGAACCCTGCTCCACTGCTGGTGGGAGTGTAGACTGGTGCAAGCACTGTGGAAATCAGTATGGAGATACCTCAAAGAACTAGGACTGGAAGTCCCATTTGACCCCACTATTCCACTGCTGGGGATCTTCCCCAAAGAATTCAAAGAATCATACCACAGTGATATATGTGCACCCATGTTCATAGCAGCACAGTTTGTAATAGCTAAAACTTGGAAACAGCCCAAATGCTCATCAACTGGAGACTGGATAAAGAAAATGTGTTTTTTTTATAAAATGGAGTACTACTCAGCCATAAAAAATGAGAAATTAGAGACATTTATAGCTAAGTGGATGCACATTGAGGTGATACTCTTAAGTGAAATAAATAGGACACACATGAATAAATACCAAATAGTTTGTCTGGTGTGAGAAACTGAAAGTGTAAATAAGGACTAAATGTATAATAAGTAATGTGAAATAGGAAGAAAAGGGGCAAAGGGGAAGGAAGTGGGAGGGCTAAGGGAAAGGATAGAAGGGAATGGGATTAATATGAGAAAATGGAAAAATAGGAACAAAATTTTTGTAAATAGGGAGGGCTGGAGGAGTTGAAGGGAGGGCTGGGCAAGGGTGAAAAACAAGAACCAAGAGAGACTATGTAAAGGTGCAAATTTCCAATGATGAATGTCATTATATTGTATACCTAAAATGTACCAATGATTAGAATGAATAATCGATAATGTAAAATAGGAATAAAAGGTCCAAAGGGATAGGGGTAGTGGGAGGCACAGGGGAAAGGAAGGAAGGGAAAGGAAAAAATGATGAGAAATGGAAAAAATGGAAATAAAGTCTTTGTAAATAGGGAAGGGTGGAGGGGGTGAAGGGAGGGCTAGGAATGGGGAAAAAATAAGAACCAAGATGCAGTATATAAAGGTACAATTCCCAATGAGAAATGTAATTGTGTTGTATACCTACAATGTACCAATAAAAGAATTTAATACAAAAAATAAATAAATAAATAAAAATAAAATTAGGCAGTATTGGGCCGGAGATGTAGCTCAGTGGCACTACACCAGCCTGGCAAGCACAAGGTCCTGAGTTCGATTCCCGGTACCAAAAAAAAAAATCAAGCAGTATTGTTTTATCTGCCTCTCAAGACTGATCTAAAATGCATCTGAGAAAATGGATGAGACCAATAAAGGTTGTTATCTGACAGGGATATTGAAAGGAAAATAGCAGAAAAAAATGCTGATGGTGCATAAATGAGCATTCTTCTAGTTGTGGGAGACAGAAACATAAATTTGCTTACCTAAAAGAATGCATTTATTTGCAAGATTTTCAGTGTATTCAGGAAATCCCAGAAAGGGTTGAAACAGCTGAGCCTCAAAGGAAAGGGACACGGTTGTGTATCAGGCACCACTAAAATCAGGGACTTCAAGGCCTTTGGGACTTGCATTTTCACCTGGATTTTTCTGCCTGGGTAGGCTTTATTTTCCTTCTGGGAACATAGGATGGCCCATGCTGCTGCTGCTGCTTTTTTTTTTTTTCTTCCTTTTTTTGGCTAATGCTTCTAAACTCAGCTATGGAAGGGTAGAATGGTCTGAACAGGCTCAGTTGTCTACAGCCATGGGAGCTCTTAGGATTTTCATATCAGTGATTCATCTAAAATGGGCCTAGAAAGGGACCTTGTCTGAGTAAGTGTAGAACAGGTGACATCTAAACCTAACCAGCTGTGGCAGAGGCAGGGTTCCCCTCCCATAGTGTTGTACATGGCATTCCCAAAGTTTCTATGTGGCATGAGGAGATGGCTTCTAGAGAAAAATGGTGTGTAGACAATCTATTGTAAATATGCTGTATGAGTTAATTATTCCCTTGATTTTGATACCGGTGGTTGATCTGACCAGGTTTATGTTCATGGTGCAATTTGAATATATTGGAATGAGTTTCTGAGCTGGCTTCCCCCATTGAGGTTACCTTATTGCTAGATCCCTTTCTGCCTCTTCACAGTAGCTGGGGAACTGTGGTTTGAGGAGTTGACCAGTTCTAGAGGTGGACTCTTTAGCTGGGGGTGCCAGAGCTGAGTACTCTTGAGTCCATGAGATGAGTGATTCATGTTGATCTTTCTTCTTTTGAATCTCTGTACCCCATCTGCATTTTTAGAAAGTTATAAATATGTGGAAACATACATATTCACTTTCTCTAGAATAAATACTTATGCCTGGAGCCTGGCTCTGGAAAAGCATACACCTGTATAGTAAATATTAAGTGATGATTATAAAACTTGTGTGCTTAAGATTATATTTTATCGGGCTAGGGATTTAGCTCAGTGGCATCGTAGCTGCCTCACAAGCGCAAGGTCCTGAGTTCAATCCCCGGTACCAAAAAAAAAAAATTATATTTTATTGGGTTGGGGATTTAGCTCAATGGTTCTTCTGCCTGCCTAGCAAGCAGAAGGACCTGAGTTCAATCCCTAGTACCAAAAAAAAAAAAAAGATTATGTTTTATCAATTAGTAACAGAAAATCAAGAGCTTCAATTTCAGGTGCTTCTAGTTTCCTTTTGGTAAAGTAAAAAGAAGAATCTGCTTGGACTAGTGGTTCAGGACTGTAATCCTGGCTGCTCGAGAGGCTGACCAGGAGAATTGCAAGTTCGAGGCCAGTTTGGGCAACTTAGCAAGGGCTTGTCTCAAGAAATCAAAAGGAAAAAAAAAAAATCAAAAGGATGACTGGGGATTTAGCTCAGTGGAGGTCCTGAGTTCTATCCCTGGGGGGGGGGCGGATTTTAATCAAGAAATCAAAAGGATTGGGTGTGTGGCTCAGTGATAGACTGGTAAAGTGCCCTGGGTTTGACCCCCAGGACCACGGGGGGGGGGGGCGGCGGCGGGGGGGGGGGGGGGGGGGGACCTTGAGATAGGGTGGGGTCCCTGCTGTGCAGTCTGGCCCTTGGTTATTTGTGGTCAGTCTTGCATAATTTGTGGTATCTGATTTTGAGGAAAGTTTTATTTTTGTCACACTGGAGTAGACAGAAGAGGTTTGGAATGCAGGTGATGTCTGAGCACTGAGGCGTTGCATGACTTCTGCTATAACCAGTTGAGGCCCTGTGGTCTGAGATAGGTATGTGTTAAGAGTACAGTTTCGCCACTGTTTCCATTTCCACAGCAAGTGGCTGTGAATTAGATCATTGATAAGGTTCACTCAGTGAGTGTAAGGTTTCTCCACCATCTCTGCTCCCAAATCTCTAATAACCCATTGACTTTTAGGGAGTTTCAGAATTCACCTGTGCAAGTCTGGATAACTGTTTGTGTGAGCATCGTGCAGCTGGCGGGGGGGCGGGCGTGTCTTTGCAAAGTGCCCAATGCCATCAGAGCAGCCTTTACTAATCAAACTTGTTCAGACCTTCATTTGGGGGATTAGTATATGCGGGAACATTTGCTTTCAAATGATCAAAGGTGGAAAAAAGCCTTGGAGAACTTTTCAGAGGTGATTTTGAGCTTTTGGTGTGTGCTAGTACCTGGAGATGTAAAATACCAGAAAACAGGAAAAACAAGTTGGACCACTTAGTGTTGAGACCATGGTATTGTACCAGAACACTGGCAGGTAGGATGGGCGGCTTGTAAAACTGGAGATGATACTTTGGAGATTAACCTGCTCCTCCCTCTAGGAAAAGTCCTTAGAAGGGTAGTATTCCTGGGCTCTGACCTAAACAAAGGCACTAGTTAGTGATTGAAACACCAAGTTAGACCAGTAGGGATTTTGTGGCATATCTCATTAGGGTGTGGCAAGGAATTTAAGGCAGTGAGAATGATTCCCTTTGTTACAGAGAATAGTCAAATATCCAACAATTAGCCAGGCTGGGTGGCACTGGCCTATAATCTCAGCATTCTGGGAAGATGAGGCTGGAAGATTGGGAATTTGAGCCCAGATTGGGCAACTCAGAGACTTAAACCCTACCTCAAAATTTAAAAAGACTGGGGATGTAGCTCAGTGCAAAGGACCTGGGTTCAATCCTCAATACCGCTGTAAACAGATACATGCATACTTATAAACAGCAACAATGGGTACCTCAGACTATGTGGGAATTCCAAGGTGACTGTTATGCCAGAAGGTGCAGGATTTTAGAGCTCAGTGGACCAGGGTTCAGATTCCCCCTTGGGCACTTCACATTCTGTGTGACCTTGATCAGGTTAACCTTAGCGGCTCCATTTCCTCATCAGAAACTATGGATAGCCCTATCTCATGGGGTGGTGGTGGCAAGTAAACATGGTCAGGTTCTGCCTGGCACATGATAGATAATCAGCAATGAACTTTCCTTTCCTTGGAGGCAGATGACTTCACACTGTTAAACTGGCTGGATCTGGGTCTTCGCTCTCCTGCCTGTGCACTCAGAATGAAGGCAGGATGGAAAAGAGGGAGACTGGAGAATGGTATCACTGCAGTGTTATTTTATGCCTTTACTATTCTGAATGACAGGCATTGAAGAAATGTTTCCCCCTCACTTTGTTTTGGGAGAGAGAAGCTTTTCATTCAAAGCGACCTAAAACATTCTCTACCTTTGTACTCCCATGACTCAGGGAGTGGGGTGGGGTGGGGAGCAGAGCTTCATCTTGGTCCCAGCTAAGAAGGATGAGAGCTGCTCTGAAGAGGGGCTGTCCCCTTTGTTTTCCTTCTGTCACCTCACAGGGATTTAGGATTTTTTTCATCAACTCTCCATGGGAGAGGGTTTTTTTTCCCCACACCTCACATAATCAGAACCATTCTAATGAGCATAATTACATTTTGAGTAAAAATTTGTCCTCATCATAATTACATCTTGTGTAGATCTTTTGGAATCTTTTTGATTTCAGAAACAATTCCCTTAATTATTAGTACTTTTAAAAATTTTTTTGCTAAATTTAATTGTATTCATTTCATTCAACAACAAAAAAATAACAAAATCATACCTTGAATGTGACCAGTGGAATTTGTTGCTGTTTATTTTGTGAAGTTACCACATTCTTCCTTGGTAGCATTTGCATCACCTAACACAATTACATTTTGGGTATATGGAGAAAACACTAAAGACAACTTTTGGCAAATTGTGATGCTATGTGGGCACCACATCAATCACTGTAGTCTCTATGGGATCTATGCCATTTTGTACTCTACAAGAGAAATATTGTGCTTTCTCATTAATATCCCTCAACTTCCCTACCCACACACATGGCAACCATCACTGAACTCTCTGCTTCTTTAAAGTTGTTTAAAACAAATAGGATCAAGCTTTAATTTCTCTCTGCCTGGCATATTTCATGAAATGATCTCTTGGTTAATCTACATTGTCACAAAGGAAGGATTTTCTTTCAAGACTCAATAGAATTTCATTGTATAAATAAACTTCACTTTACCAATACAGCTATAGTGATAGTTTGTATGTAAAATGTCCCTTAAAGACCATGTATTGAAGACTTGAATGCAAGGTGCTATTATTCTGAACTTAACATTATTATGTATTTTCCAACCCCATCAATGCATTAATTCATGTATATATATATATATAGGAGGAAAACTGTCTCTGCATGTGTGCTTTCAAACAGTGTATCTTACTCTTAACACAGCCCTATGTTTCTGTCACTCTGATTTCTAGCTTTCTCAGTATTTATACTAAATCTCACTTTGAGTTTATGTATGGTTTTTGATATTAGGAGAATCATAGAAACTTTTCATACATTATTTACATAAGCTTTCTTTTCAGAGTTCTTTCATGTTTTTTAAGGTAAGTGGAAAAGTAAAGGATTTCTTATATTTACTGCATACATATGGCTTCTCTGTCTTGTTAATTCTTTCATGAACTTGAATGCACTGAGAAAAATAAAACATTCCCCACATTTTTCACGTTGATCCTGTTCTATGAATTTTTTCAGTTATGTAATACTTCCTGTGTACTGAAAGATTTTTTTTTATATTACATGCAAAGAAAGGGCTTTTCTGCACTGTCCTTTCATGTCAGTGCAAGTCACTTTATATATTCAAAGTTAATTTACTCTCTTAATCTTTTAATGTCTATGATTGCTAGAATAACTTAAGGCTTTTCCATATTGCTTAAATACATAGGGTTTCTACACTGATTCTTTTCATGCCATTCACAGTCTGTTTGTGTGCCGAAAGTTCTCCCACATTGCTGCAGACACAGGGTTTTTCCCCAGTATGTCTTCATGTTTTTGACAAGTATCTTGTGTACTGAAAGCTTTCCCACATTGGTTGCATATATAGGGTTTCTCCCCAGTGTGAGTCCTTTCATGTACTTTATGATGATTCTGTGCCCTAAAAGTTTTCCCACATTGCTTATATACATAGGGTTTCTTTGCAGTGTGAGTCTTTTCATGTTTTTGACAAGTACTTTCTGTGCTGAAAGCTTTCCCACATTGCTTGCATATATAGAGTTTCTCCCCAGTATGAGTCCTTTCATGTACTTTATGATGATTGTGTCCTGAATGCTTTCCCACATTGCTTACATACATAGGGTTTCTCCTCAGTATGAATTCTTTCATGTACCTTACAATAACCTTGTGTACTAAAAGCTTTCCCACATTGCTTACATATATAGGGTTTCTCCCCCATGTGAGTTTGTTCATGAATTTGACAAGAACTGTTTCTGGTAAAAAGCTTTCCCTCATTGCTTACATACATAGGGTTTCTCCTGAGAGTGAGTTCGTTCATGTGTTTCACAATGACTCTGTGTGCTGAAAGCTTTCCCACATTGTCTACATACAAAGGGTTTCTCCCCAGTGTGAGTTTGTTCATGTCTTTGACAATGACTGTGTGTGCTGAAAGCTTTCCCACATTGCTTACATATGTAGGGTTTCTCCCCAGTGTGAGT
The DNA here is from genome assembly GCF_053883595.1 of Heterocephalus glaber. Lineage (NCBI taxonomy): Eukaryota > Metazoa > Chordata > Mammalia > Rodentia > Bathyergidae > Heterocephalus > Heterocephalus glaber. The sequence goes on along the minus strand of NW_028258471.1, from coordinate 3,197,600 downwards.
CTTTTCATGTTCTTTATGATGACTCTGTCTCCTGAAAGTTTTCTCACAGTGTTTACATACATAGGGTTTCTCCCTAGTGTGAGTTTGTTCATGTGTTTGACAATCACTGTGTGCTGAAAGCTTTCCCACACTGCTTATAAATGTAGGTTTTTCCTCCAATGTGAGTTCTTTCATGAATACCAAATGAAGTGTAAAGGATTTCCAACTATGCTTCATACACAGGCTCTTGTGCCAGTGTGAACTCTTTTCTTGTATCTGAATATCATGGTGAAAATTCAAACCTTTTCTACATTGTATACATATGGAGGTATTCATCCTACTGTCATTTCTTTCCTGGACTTGAACACAGTCAGGTGTACTGAAGGCCCTCACATCTTGCTTATATACAAAGGATTTCTCTTCAGCATTACTTCCTTCAGTGCAATCAGAGAAGGATTTTCCACATGGCTTATATCTGAAGGGTTTTTCTTCAGGATTTGTCTCTACATGTTTCTGAAAGGACTGAAAGTCAGTGGAGGTTTTCCCATGTCTGTTACAGCTAGACAGCTTCTGTTCAAATCCATGGAGCTCATATGATTTGAGTCCAGTGTTATGTATGATCAGCACGGTTGGTGATGAATGACCAGAGGCTTTCCACATGCAAGGCTTTCACCTGGTTTTATACCAAGCAGTTTCATGTGCACATTTGTATCTTGAGTCTTAAAAACCATTTCTCCATGTGTATACCATAATTTATATTGACAGCACTTATCTACCTCTGCACTTCTCAGATTTTCCCTGTAATTTTTATACTCATCTTTAATTTGCTAGTCATCCCATTTTCTTCTTATAGCAGCCACATTCCTAAAGTTTTTCCACATCACATCTCTGTGGAGCTTCTTCTGGGATGGATCTAGCAAAGCCCACTCCTCCGTGGTGAAGTTCACAGCCATATCCTCAAAGGTCACTGCTTTCCTTAGTCTCAGTACTCAGGAGGCTGAATCAGGAGTATAGCCACACATTAGAGGCAAACCTAGTCTACGTGTTAAGTTCAACACCAGCCTGAACTACATAGAAGCATCCATGGCGTGCCTGGGGCCCTCCCCGGGTCCTTCCCGCACAGCCTGCAGACAGGAGAGATCCAGAAGCTTGGCGATCGATACAGCCCCAGCAGGGCGCCTCCAGCACTGAGCTCAGAATCTTATGCTTTGGCTCCAGGAAACAGAGCCCTCCTCCCTCCAGGCCACCTGATTGGACCTATTAGTACTTTTTATATGGGGTCCGTGTGGGTATTTGACCTTTTTAAATTTAACCTCAGTAGTGAGTCTGAGGCACACTTGGGTTGGTGTATTTTTTCCTCTGTTGCCTCAGCATTTTTGTTTTTCTTTCTGATGCCTTTATAAAGTCTAAATGTGGGATGGGGACCTGGGGACCAGATCTCAGAGGGGGAGGCAGCTGGGCTCTGGTGGGGGCCCCAGGAGCCCTTTCCCTCTTGAGACTCCACCCTCCAACTCCCCCCACACACACACCAAGTCCCTTCCTCCTTCTCTCTTTGTTTTACTTTGTTCTTTGAGACAGGGTCTCACTATGTAGTGCTGACTCACTGTGTAGCTCATGCTGGCCTGGAATTTGCATCATCCTCCTGCCTTTGTCTCTTGGGTGCTGGAATTACAGGTGTGTACCATCACCGCCCAGCTCCTTTCCTCTTCTCTTCTTAATGAACTTTAGCTATGCCATCCAGTTTTGTTGGCTGGGATCATATCAATAATAACACTGAAACTCAGAAAGGCCTTGTCCCCTTGTAGGAAATCCAGGTTGGGGACTCTTGTATAAATTACTAATACCCGCTGGGGATTTAGCTCAGTGGTTCCACCACCTGCCTCGCAAGCTAAGACCCAAGTTCAATCCCTAGTACCAAAAAAAAAAAAAAAAAAAAAAAAAAAATTACTAATACCCAGTCAGTCAATTCCCACAGGTCTCCTCCCACTTCCTTCTACTGACCTTCAAAAGCAACAGTACTGGGTTTATATTCATATTGTATTGAATGTGCAGGTTGGAGAAATGATGGAGAATGAAGCAGAGTAGAGAAAAGGTATTTTCTTAGTTTTTTTTGGTGGGGGGAGAAAGCCTTAAAGTGAAAAAAAAATTATCTTTCTCCTTGCGGTTTTTGTTTGTTTGGTTGGTTTTTGTTTTTTAGGTTGTTTTGTTTTGGTTTGGTTTTTGGGATTTTTTTTTTTTTTGGTACTGGGGATTGAACTTGGGGCCTTGTGCTTGCAAGGCAGGTGGCGGAACCACTGAGCTAAATCCCCGGCCCTTGATTTGTTTTTTGATACAGGGTCTCACCTATGTAGTTCAGGCTGACCTTGAACTCACTATGTAGCCCAGGCTAGCCTCAAACTCAGTAATCCTCCTACTTCAGCCTCTCCAGTGCTGGGCTTACAGGCATGCACCACCACACCCATCTTCTTGTTTTATAAATATATTTTGCCTCTGCCTCTAAACTTTGAAGCTTCTCTTGAAAATCAAAGCTGTTGCTTATTCATCTTTTGAGTCTGCCATCATAGTTGGGTGGGGCTTTAAAAAAATACAGAATGCTTCACAAATTTGGGTGTCACCCTTGCATAGGGGCTCTGGTATCTCTGTGTTCCAGTTTTACTGTACATGCTGCTGAACTTTTTATACCGTATTAAAAAGGCTTAAATATAAAAGATTTCTGTTGGAGGTTGGGACTTGTGGTCAAGCTAATCCAGTTCTGCTGACACTGACATAAAGGCCAACTCAGAACAGCTCATTGTTGAGACACTTGGGGTACACAGTGTAGGAACAGCAGTAATCAATGAGAAAACCTTTTTGCTGAAAACGCTGGGCTCCTGATTTGTGCCAGGCACTGGGCTAGGCTTTGGAAACCCAAAGAGTAAAGGAAGAGACCACCCACGTTACCTTTTTGTTAGTAGGCCTAAGTCCTTGGGAAAGTTGTCCAGTTTCTTTAGCCACAGCTTCCTCATTTTTGAGAAAGGAGTAATACTGCCTGTAAAGTTGTTCCTACTAAATGACCCATCGATTCAGTATTGTAAGCAGGTGATGGCTTAAGAATAGTACGTTGTCTGCTAAGGTCAAAGATAAGTGATTGAGCCAGTGCTGTGAGTAAGCAATTGCTTGGCAACCCTGGAAGTGCACTAGTGTGTGGGGAAGGGCACAGGTGTGGGGTGCTAAGAGGACAAGTTGCTGGTATCCCAACAGGGACCTGAAGGGAAGGTCCCTAGCAGGTGGTGATGTTTGAACCAAGAGTTGAAGCCCAGTGAAGGATTAGCTGGCAAAGAAAGGAGGAAGGGCAGTCCAGCTGTGAAAGGGCCCCTGCTGAAGTAGCAGCTGGAGGAGAAGGGGCAAGTGGAGAAGTGTAAGGTGGGCTTTTAAGAAAAGGAAGTCTTTTCAGATTCTGATGAGGCCTCTTTGGCCTGGTGAGGATTTGCCTGTGGAGCTTGGTGTTCTGTTCTGGGAGCCAAGAATGGTTCCACCCTGTCCCTCCTGTGGTGAGATCTAGGTACACTCCCTGGAAACCCACCCACTGTTTTCCAAGCTGCTGCCAAATTCCAGTTTCTGAGGAAAATGATCCCATTCCTTTCTAACTCAGTGTTAAACAGTCAAGAAAATACCTCTGTGTACTCTGAGGCTGAGTATCTTCAGACTTGTGGTGTTGCAGTGCTAGGAACAGTGCTTGCCCGGTTTTGATGATGTGAGAATGGAAACCAAAGTGTAAGGTGTGTGTGTGTTGCAGGGAAGTGACGCTGTACCTAACTGTATTAATGCTGTACCTAACTGCAGGGGTCTAAGAGCGAAATAATTCAATTATAATTCTGCTGTCACCTGCAAATTCTTTTAAAAATTTTTTGATCAGATCAAATGGCCTTTATTCCTTCATCTTAGGACTTTTTACGTGTTCAGAAAGCATTGTGGCAAGTGATCTATCCCATCATGTCCCTTATTCATTAGAACAGCTTCATGCAGTGGATTGTTTACCCCATTTTATGCAGGTGAAGAGGCTGAGCCTTTCTAGAGCTTGTAGGTAGCAGATCAGGGGTGAGCCTAGGCAGCTCTTGTGACCAAGCTAAAGTGTCCTCCCTTCCCTTACTTTGAAAAATTCCATTTTTCCACATAAGTAGCATTATTTTTATTTTTTCCCCCATACCTTGTTTCTATTCCTTTATGCAAAATCAGCTAAATGATTTATCTGGGATTAGCACTTTGGTGGATTAGCACTTAGGTCTTCGGTTCTTTTCCCCCATTTAAAAAAAATCAGTTGTAGGGGCTGGGGATTTAGCTCAGTGGTTCCAGCGCCTGCCTTGCAAGTGTAAGGTCCTGAGTTCGATCCCCGTACCAAAAAAATCAAGATGCCAGATCTTCTTTAGGGTCAGGGATTTAGCTCATTGGTTTCACTGCCTGTTGCACAAGCGCAAGGACCCAAGTTTGATCCTCGGTACCAAAAAATAATAATAATAAAATTAAAAATTAAAATAAATCAGTTGTGGGCCCGGGATTTAGCTCAGTGGTTCGCCCAGGATTTAGCTCAGTGGTTCCACCATCTGCCTCGCAAGTGCAAGGTCTTGAGTTCGATCCCTGGTACTGAAAAAAGAAAAGTCTAAAAAATCAATTGCCTTAGTAATAGGTGATAGAATAAAATGTTTTAAGTGAAATTTAAGAGTGGCTGGCATGGTGGTGCATACCTGTAATGCCAGCTACTCGGAGGCTGAGGCAGGAGGGCTGAAAGTTCAAGGCCAGTCTGGACAACCTGGCAATACCCAATGTTCAAATAAAAATTTAAAAGGAACGGGTGTAGCTCAGTGGTAGAGTGCTTTCCTAGTGTTTGCAAGGCCCTGGGTTCAGTCCCTAGTATTGTGAAAAAGAAGTATGTATGTATGTACTTTTTTAATGGCACTGAGAATTGAATCCAGGGCCTTCACATACTGCATGGATGGATTAATTAATTAATAGTCTTGGGAATTCAACCCAGGGCCTTCACAGTGAGCTACGTCCCCAGGCCTTTATTTTTTTCTTCTGAAGAAGGTAAATCTTCCATATTAACAAAGTATAATCCCTAATGATTTTTTTTTTTTTTGCAGTGTTAGGAACTGAACCCAGGGTCTGCACATACAAGGCAAATGGTTTACCCCTGAGCTCCACCCCTAACCAAATATGTCTATACTGTACTTCTGAAGGACAAAAGCACTTGCACATCAAATGGAGTAAGAAGGAAGTAAAAGGGGAAGGGAACAGTGTTGTGTTCCAGTGTGTAGGCTATGAATAGTACAGCCAATTAGTTATAGGTTAGAGTTAGGGAGAATAAAGAAGTTTCTTCTTTTTTTTTTTTTTGGTACCGGGGATCAGAACTCCGGTCCTTGCACTTGCACAGCAGGTGGCAAAACCACTGAGCTAAATCCCCGGCCCCTACTATAGCTCTCTTAAGAAGAAACTTCTTAGGCCAGGGGGCCAGGGATTTAGCTCAGTGGTTTTGCCACCTGCTGTGCAAGTGCAAGGACCGGAGTTCTGATCCCCGGTACCAAAAAAAAAAAAAAAAAGAAAAAGAAAAAGAGAGAGAGAGCTATAATACAGATGAATTTGAGTTCCTTAATTTTTTCTGTATTTTTAGCATTTCTTGCTTAGGGATGAGTGGATTAAGAAGCAATGTCTTTTGTTCTAGATTAATGATTTTCCAAGTGTGGTACCCAGACAGTAGCAGCAGAGAGTTTGAGAGCATTTGTGAGAAATGAAACTTCTGCCACTGTAGTGACATGCGTCTGTCATCTGTAATCCCAGTAGTAGGGAGGCTGAGGCAGGAGGAGGACAGGGCAGTTCAAGGACAGTCTGAGCTCAGTAGTGTGGGGAGACCCTGGTGTGGTGGGGGCGCTTCTCCTCTGTATTGTCCCACACCTATTTCATATTGAACCCTGCATTCAGTCTTTCCTAACATGGTGAGGGGAACAATTAAATGGGTAGTTATTCCACCTAATTACATCAGGATGAGAATCAAGTGAGATTTTTTTCCTACTTGATGATAGATTCTGGTCTTGTAAAACTAGCAGTAGCACTGTTTCTGTGCTTAAAGAAATACCGATTTGAGGGCCGGGGATTTAGCTCAGTGGTTCCACCGCCTGCCTTGCACGTGCAAGGTCCTGAGTTTGATCCCTGTTACCAAAAAAAAAAAAAAAAAAAAAAAAATCAATTTGACTGTTAACACTAATAATAAAAAAGCAATCATTATAAGTTAATAGTATTTAATAAGCCAAATAAATATTTGGTATTTATACAGGATAATTTTTTTCCCATTTCCTCCCCCTTTAAATTACAGGGTACATAATACTAATTGTCTCTTGTGGTTGTTTTTGTTTGGGTTTCTTTAGGTTAAAAACGTTTCTGCAGGCACACAAGACATGCCTCCACCCCCGTCTGACTATGTGGAGAGAGTTGACAGTTCCATGGCATACTCTTCCAATGGCAAAGTGAATGGCAAGCAGCCCTATCCAGAACCTTCCTATAAGTCAACACCTTTGTAAGTAGCAGCTCCTTTACTTTGATAGAATGAATCAGAAAATGAATATTTGCATCTGTAAAATCAGTTGTTAGCTAGTGTAGAGGTGCATATCTGTAATTCCAGCTACTCAGGGGACTGAGGCAGAAGGATCTCAAGTTTGAGGCCAGCCTGGATAATTTAGAAAGACCCTGTCTCAAAAAGGGATGGGGATGTAACTCAGTGTTCCCTGCATTCAGTCTCCAGTGTGTATGTTGGGGTAGAGGGATGAGGAATTAATTCTTTTGTGCCATTGCCGTTTTAAAAAAATAGATAACAGGGGCCGGGGATTTAGGTCAGGGGTTCTGGCGCCTGCTTGCAAGCACAAGGTCCCGAGTTTGATCCCTGGTACAAAAAAAAAAAGATAACAGAGCCACATGTGGTGGCTCATTCCTCTATCCTCAGCACTTGGAGGCTGAGGCAAAAGGATTACCATGAGTTCTAGGCCAGCCTGGACTATATAGAGAGTTGAAGGCCAGCCTGAAGTACATAATTCTCAGGTGATTTATACAACTTTCTTTTTTTTTGTATTGGGGATTGAACTCAGGACTTTGGGTTTGTGAGGCAGGCTTGGTGCCACAGAGCTCCTTGAAGTACATTGCAAGACCCTGTCTCAAAAGAACAGAAAGCAAAAACTAGCAGTATCCACAAAAGGTGGAGTCTGATCTATCTATATTTATGATTTAGAGGTATATATGCAGTGGTGCTGTGGTTCACAGACTTAATTCTTTCCACAATTCTGGTTGGAAACTGAATTGGTCATAAACTGAATCAAATTCAGTAGTTAGCTTCAATGTTGACCTTATGGAGACATTTGATTCGGTTCATGACTGATGCGGTTTTCTACCAGAATTGTGGAAAGAATTGTTTGTGAACCTAGGTACCAATGTGTGTGTGTGTGTCTCTCACTCTGTGTTTACTTTGTTGATAGAGGCCTAGGGCTACTTGGAAGACGGGGATCCAGGATGAGGAGGGTGGGAGTCTTCTCCTTGTTCAGTTGAAAATGTGGCCTTTTACTCGCTGATTTAATTAAAAGGCTGGGTTGTGGTCTTTCACTGTAAGAATGTGGTTCTGTGTGCTCCTGTTACTGTTTCTAGTTTTGAAGATTTGGTGAGGGTGAAAGAAAGTTACTGGAACAATTAAGTGTGGTTTTCAGTCTCTCTTCCCTATAATTACTAGGTTTCATGAACAGAAGGGAAAGATTGCATGTTGATTAACATTATCCACATAAATAGCTATTAAACTAGAAAATTTTATGCGAATTCTAGAATTATGATGTATTAGTCCATTTTTCATTGCTGTAACAAAATACCTGAGGCAGGGCCAGAGGTGTAGCTCAACAGCATACTGAGGCCGTGAGTTCAATTCCTGGTACCAAAAACAAACAAGAACAACAAAATACCTGAGGCAGGCTAGCTTTATAAAGAAAGGAGGTTTATTAGCTCACATCTCTGGAAGTTTGAGGGGATGGATTAGCATCAGCTCAGCTTTGGTGAAGACCTCAGGACAAAATGAGGCATCACAATGGCAGGGACACATGTGGAAGGAGAGAGCACATCTCAGAACTGGAAGCCAGAGAGTGATTCACAGGTTGGACTTGCTCTGTAAACACTGGGTCTCCTGGGCCAGGGATTTAGCTCAGTGGTTCCGTTGCCTGCCTCACAAGCACAAGGTCCTGAGTTTGATCCCTGGTACCAAAAAAAAGTGGATCCCCTTTCAAGTGCAGCACGAGTAGTGGTTTAAAGACTTCCCACTAGGCTCCACCTCTTAAAGGTGTACACCACTACCCACCATTGCCACACTCAGGACCAAGCTTTCAACACATGCACACTTTCAGCCATATCCAAATCATAACATCTGGCACCTCGTTTACTGGGGCAGGTCCTCCATATTATGGGGAGGGGGGTGTTGGGGGGAATAGACCGCACAGTGAGAATATACTGTTTTCTCCAGCAAACCCACCTGCTCCCACCCTGAGGTAACCATTGTTTTGGTGTCTATCACCATCCGTTAGCCTGCTGTTGAACTTTATGTACGATGGAATCCTATGCTACTTACTCGCCTGTTGTGGTTCCTTTTGTGTATCGTAATGTTTGATGCCTTAGAATTTCAAGGCAGTCTGCTAGTTAGAATTAATCCTGCATCAGGAGGCAGCAGAATTCAGTAAGTTTATAAGTCAAGTAGTCAAATATTGCTACAGTGTGGAGCCTTCAAGGCAGGCTGACTCTGCACAGTGTCAAATGAGGCCATTATTTGGTAGCAGTAGGCTGCTAGGATGTGGTAGGATATTTAGGCAAGTTATTTGAGTTATAGAAACCCAATTTAAGCTAGCTTAAGCAAAAAGAGAAATGTATGGTTCCCATGAGGCCCAAGAGTGCAGCTAGTGGGCTGGGGATTTAACTCAGTGGCACCCCGCCTGCCTCACAAGCACAAGGTCTTGAGTTTGATTCCTGGTACAAAAAAAAAAAAAGAATGCAGCTAGCTTCAGGCATGGTGTGATCCAGAGACTCAGAAGACAACAGGACTCTTGCATGCTGTTGCTCAACTGTTGGCAAATGGGCTTTATTCTCAGTTGTAGCAGTATGGCCATCCGCAATGCCCAAGCTGCATTGCTCTTTCAGTCCAGTATTTGGAAAATGAAATTTCCTTTCTGAAAGCCCATGAAACCCTTTCTGCATTGTCGTCCATCCCTGCATCAAAGCAGGAGTTCTCTGGTTGGCCAGGCTCTGCATACTCTCCAGTAATGGGAGCAGCCTTCAGACACTGCATGTACAGTGAACGTCACTCTGACAGTGGTGGTGCTGATGTTAATCACGTATTGTGTTTCTCTTCCTACATGGATTCTGTGTGTCATCAAAAAAGGAGGGTTCTTGTGAATCTGCTTTCAATTTGGTAATTATCTTGGACACCTGTCATTTGCACAATTCTGAGCCAGTGCTCCTGAGAATGCCAAGTCTGTGTTCTCAGGGAGGTTGTAAAGCAAAGGTAGAAGGGTATCGGGCATGGTGGCACCCATCTGTAGTCCCAGCACTCGAGAGGCTGAGGCAAGAGGATCTCTGCAAGTTTGAGGCCAGCCTGGGCTACATAGTGAATTCAAGACCACCCTGAACTATATAGCAAGACCCTATCTCAAAAAACAGAGCAAAACAAAAAAAAGAAAGGTGGAAGAAAGTGCCCAACAACCACACTGAGTCAGGCCAAGACAGGAGCAGCAGAGGCATGTGGAGGGCAGTGTGTGAACGAGAGTGAGAACCTCAACCTCAGAGACCAGGTGAGGTTGAGGATGTTGAGGAGAGGAGCCTGCTGGGGAGGGGAGCTGGGAAACACAGAGCTGCTTACCTCCTCTGGGTTGGAGCAGGACTTGGCTCTAAAAGTTGGTTTGGAGGTCACTGAGACTATATGCACTCCCTAACTCTGAATTCATTTTATTTTATTGCAGTACTGGGGATGGAACCATGGCCTTGCACATGCTAGGCAAGTGCTTTACCACTGAGCTGCACCCCTACCATAACTCAATTTTTAAATACTTCTCTTGCTAATAAGCACCTTGTTTTCACCTTTCATACAAGAGCCAGTGTTTACTGTGTAGGGTTTTAAAGGGTATAGAAAGAGGAGAGGTGCAAAAGTTTGAAGGTAAAGATTTATATTATCAGTATGTAATATTGTAACATTATGGCAGGAGGTTTGCTTGATTCCCCTGACTCCCCTTTTCTAATTTCACTTGACCTTTACCTTCTTCCCTCTGTGGTCCCCACCCCTCAGATAGACTTACTGCACTCAAAAGGTTTTGTTTTCAACTTCAAAGCAATAAGCACAGTAGCTGGCAGAGTGTCTAGGAACTTGTTAATCATTGACTCATGGAGAAAGACACATTTTTCCTCTATTACAAGGAACATTAACAAAGCACAGAAAGTCACAGGTTACCTGAATATATTTAGAAAGAAAAAAATACCACTCCCACCCCAACTACACATACATTCCCCAAAGCTTTCAGGGTCTACAAGAAATTTAAGTGTGATTAGAAATCTAAGCCTCTGACAACAATGAAAATGAAATGGCTCTGGATCACCTCAAAAACAGTATACCTGGTGGGTAAAACTCAAGATTATGGCTTCTGAGAGTTGGATGCAGAAGGAGGGGGAAAAGCTGTAGACATCTTTAATAGTTGCTTTGAGTAGCAAGACTGATACTTAGAAAGTCTGAGCCTCTTTCTTTGGTCTTTTTATTTCTCTTCAAACCCTTCTAGTACAGAGGAAAAGTAAAACTATTTCTGCTACTCAGAAATAGTTTACACTTGCCCCAGCCCTTGGTATTTTATTTCTGTTAGACTTTGTTTTCATGCTTGTGGCAGGAATGTTACATGCAATCTAAAATCTGATGCAACATTAAATAATTGCATTAGAAAAATAGTGTGATGGTAGCTTGTGCGTTCATTCTACATGGCTTCAAGATTAACAGCAATTTTCAAAACACTTTCTCAACTCTTTAATTCTTTACACTATAAAGCTTTTCAGTTTAGATTTTTAGGTTTATTTTTCAAAGTTTTATCTTGAAAAGAGAACTGATACATGGTATTATAAAATTAATATTACAGAACGCTTATCTCTTAGTCAGATAAGCTGCATCCTCTTCCCCGCACAGCATTCTGTGGAACTGGAAGAACCTGTAGAAAAGAATCATGGTCTTTATTTTCCTGACAGCCTTATGCAGAGTAAGTCCCTGGCACGGCACAGGTAAACACCTCTGATAGAGCAGTCTGAACTTCCTAAAATGAAATCTGATATCCATTTAGCTTAGAAGTTCAAAAATATTCCTCCCCTGGAGTGCTGGGGGTGTATTTCTGAGAATACTGAGTCTGTGTTCTCGTGGAGGTTTCAAAACAAAGGTGGAAGAGCAGCAGGAATGGTGGCACTGCATGGCACACCCAAGGCCCCGAGTTCCATGGCCAGTACTGCAAAGAAAAAAAAAGGACCTTCAATCAGAACTTGAAAGTTACTTATGTGCATTAGAGAGTTCTGAGCTGGTGCCAAAGCAAATGCAGGAAACTAGATCTCTGCTCAGTGCTGAGCACGTGAACTCCACGAGTGACTCCACCTGCATGAAGACGCTGCCTTTGTGAGTACAGTGTCCTGGCAGGGTTGCTCTATGATCACTGAACACTGTGCCATGTTTTTTTGGGGGTGGTTTTGGTACTGGGGATCAAACTCGGGCCCTTGGCCTTGCGAAACCACTGAGCTAAATCCCCGGTTTTTATTAGGGTGCCTGAAGTGGCGCAGGAGCTTCCCCTCACCTCCCCTGTGGACGACTTCCGGCAGCCTCGGTACAGCAGCACCAGTAACTTCGAGACACCTTCAAAGAGGGCTCCCACGAAGGGAAAAGCAGGCAAGCTGAAGAAAGCAGAGCAGGACCACTACGAAACAGACTATACCACGGGCGGCGAGTCCTGTGACGAGCTGGAGGAGGACTGGATCAGGTAGTGTCCTTCTTCTCTCCCTCAGGCCCCTCACACGTGCTGCTTAGTGACTGGAGCAGCCAGCTTTGCGGTTGTTGCCTCTGAACCTGGGGTTCACAGTGTCATTTCATTCTTTACCACCCAGGACTGGAGACATCTCATTATGTTGTGTTTTTCCACAGTGCCCTTTTGTCATAAAGATGGAAGTGGAAGGGATCTGTTTGGTGTAACCATGTCTTAAGTGCACTTTTAGGTTCCCCATGAAATGGCTAATGAATGTCACCAGTGCTCTTCTACCAACAGCCACCCAAGAAAGGTTATTCAAATAAAATACAAATATAGAGGACTTTTCTTCTATAAAATTCCCAGATAAGTGTGCCAAGACTTTCCTTTGGCATTTATTTTAATAAATTTTATTTTATTTTATCCCATCCTCCCCCAAGCCCCCTTCCCTCCCTATGTACAAAAGCTTTGTTTCCATTTTTTCCTTCTATTTGCACTTTTTTTCTTGTCCCTTCCTTCCTTTCTCCCTCCCACCTCCCTTGTTCCCCTTCCCATTTGAACAGTTTCTTCACATTTCCCAACATTCATTATATATTTTAGTCTTTATTTCCACTTTCGGTTTCTCACACCAGAGAAACAATATGGTATTTAAATGTGTGTGTCTAATTTATTTCACTTAAGAGTATAGTCTGAAGGTTCATCTATTTAGCTGTAAATGTCTGAAGCCCATGTCAGAGTAGTACTCCACTTTATAAAAAAAACCACATCATCTTTATCCACTTGTCAGTTGAAGGCCATTTGGGCTGTTTCCAGGATTTAGCTATTACAAACTGTGCCAGTATAAACATGAGTGTGCATATATCACTGTGGTATGATGCTTTTAAAATTCTTTCAGGAAGATACCCAGAAGGGGAATAGTTGGGTCAAATGGGACCTCTAGTCCTAGTTCTTTGAGGTATCTCCATACTGATTTCCACAGTGGTTGCACCAGTCTACACTTCCACCAACAGTGGAGAAGGTTCCTTTTCTCTCCACACCCCTGCCAGCATTTGTTATTGGTTGATTTCTTGATAGCAGCCATTCTTTCTGGAGTGAGGTGGAATCTGAGCGTTGTTTTAATTTGGCATTTACCTCTAAGTTAAGCTTTCAGGATAAAACCAGAGTTTCTTTTAAAGTTTAATCCAAACAACTTTGGCAAACAGTTTTGTAAACAACTGAGGTAGTGTTGTGGCCAAGGATGTGGTTAAGTTCCTTTGTGTTACTGGTTGGTTCTAGTCCAGTGTCACCAAATACATGTGGGTATGTTGTGTGGCCTTTTCACGCCTAAGTGTCTTGAGCACCAGGACACCATCAGAACTCTTCCTGGTGTCAGTGATGGTTAATCAGAACATTTGATGGGGCAGGGCTGGCTTGAGATCCCCTTATTCAGTAACCATCCTGATACCTCCTCCCCTCCACCACCAAAAGAATTTTGAGGGCCGGGGATTTAGCTCAGTGGTTCCACCGCCTGCCTTGCAAGCGCAAGGTCCCAAGTTCAATCCCCACTACCAAAAAAAAAGAAAAAAAAATTTTTTTTGGCCCGGTTCAGCCCCTTGTCTGTATACATATTTGTATCATGTAAACATAATTTGTATCATGAAGAGTTTAACTGAAAACTTTGAGAAACCTAAATTTTTGGTTGCCTTTTGATCAAATCATTTACTGTCTTCTCTCATTAAAATTAAGATATTAGACTGACTGTTAGATCTAAAATTTGAAATTTCACATTGCTGTGAAGGATCTTAGTCCTATGAAACTATTCAGAGTATTTTCTCAACAGGTTATGGGTTAATATCATCTTCTGTGCAGGGAATAGCTGGTATGTTTAGACAAGTGATGTAGAATTCCAATTTTTCTTCATACTTTAATGCATTTTCAGATTCCTTCTATAATGGGCATGTATGGTAGGTGTGATGGTGCAAGCTTGTAAATCCAGCATCCTGGGAGGCTAAAGCAGGAGGATGAAAGTTCTAGCCCAATCTAGGCAATTTTGTGACTTAGCAAGACCCTGTCTTAAAAATTTTTTAAAGACACTAGGCATGGTGGCGCCTGCCTGTATTCCTAGCACTTGGGAGGCAGAGGCAGAAGGATCACCACGAGTTCTAGACCAGCCTGGGCTACAAAGTGAGTTTAGGGTTAGCCTGAACACAAAGCAAGACCTTGTCTCAAAAAAAAAAAGAAGAAGAAAAATATAAAGGCTAGTATAGCTCAGTTCAAAGGCCCTAACTTCAATCCCCAGCTCCACAAAAATAAACAAAAGCACAGGTGTTTTGTTTTGTTTTTGAGACAAGGTCTTGCTGTGTAGTTTAGTTTAAGCTGGCCTTGAACTCACTATGTACTCTGGTTAGCCTTGAACTCACAGTGATCCTCCTGCCTCAGCCTCCAGAGTGTTGGGATTACAGATATGCACCACCACACCCAGCAAATGCAGTTTTTATATGTGTATGTTTTTTTTCTGGTAGAGGTTGAACCCAGGGCTTTGCTTATGCTAACCACATACTCTACCACCGAGCTACATTCCCAGCTCCTATGTGTACATTTTAAATGTCTTTTATAATGAAAGAACAAAATAAGCTATTTCCACTTAGGAAAATGAAGACCAAAAATAAATAAATAAACCAATCTGAAAACTGTAGGTAGGAGCAAGAAACAGCCACATCCAGCCAGTGCTCTGCTACTGAAGGCTCAAAACAGGCTTTGTGTTCCAGAATTCAACTGAAAAGTTTAAATACAAGTACTCCATTACCATGTGCTGTTATGCTTTGAAAATAAATGAGTTCCTATGATTCTGACCTTAAATTTCATAAATTATTTTCAACTTGATTTTTGAAAGTTATGAGAAATAGTTAAAAAAAAAAAGAACATGAACAGTAACGTAAAAAGTATAATTCTTTTCTTTCTACATGCTAGCCAAGCACTCTACCACTGAGCTACATCCCCAGCCGAAAGGTATAATCATTCTTTTTTTTGGTACCAGTTATCGAACTCGGGTCCTTGCACTTGCATAGCAGGCAGTGAAACCACTGAGCTAAATCCCTGGCCCTATCATTCTTTTTCTCTTTGTTTTTTGTTGAGACAGGGCCCTGCTATATATATAGTTCAAGCCTTGAACTCACTGTGTAGTATAGGCTGACCTTGAACTCATCACAATCCTCCTGCCTCTGCCTCCGAAGTACTAAGATTACAGGCATGTGCCACCATGCCCAGCAGAAATATAATCCTTTTTTTTTTTTTTTTTTGGTACCAGGGATCAAACTCGGGTCCTTGCACTTTTGAGGCAGGCAACAGAACCACTGAGCTAAATCCCTGGCCTAATCCTTTTTTTTTTTTTCAGTACTGGGGATTGAACTCAGGACCTTGCACTTGGGAGGAAGGCACTGTGCCACTGAACTAAATCCCCAGCCCCTATAATCTTTCTTAATAGAAGTTATTTATATCCCACTTCCTTCTTCCTATAAAAAACAAACCTAGAATGTCAATTTCTATGCTCCCCCAGCTTTATGACCTTTGAGGAGGAAGCACACTGGATGAAATGTCTGCTGAAGATATATGTGTAGTTATTTTTCTCTCTCAATTCTCAGAGAGTATCCACCCATCACTTCAGATCAACAAAGACAGCTCTACAAGAGAAACTTTGACAGTGGCCTTCAGGAATACAAGAGTTTGCAAGCAGAACTTGATGATGTCAATAAAGAACTCTCCCGTTTAGATAAAGAATTGGATGACTATAGAGAAGAAAGTGAAGAGTACATGGTAAATTCAAACTGGGTGTTTATATGTTGCATAGAATTTGATTTTTCATCTGTAGAGTTACTGCATCCTGTGTACTGATGTTGATAAAAATTTTGCTAGTAATCATAAAACTATAATTTCATAGTTGAAAGTCTTTCCAAATTGCAACTTGTACTAATATAGTTAAGAATTATAGTTCAATCCCTGGTACCAAACAAAAAAAAAAAATCTAAGAATTACAAAGCAATTTTCTCGTAATGTACATCTATCCCTTATTTTTTTTATTTATTTATTTATTTATTTATTTATTTATTTATTTTGGTACCGGGGATCAAATTCTGGTCCTTGTGCTTGTGCAGCAGGTGGCGAAACCACTGAGCTAAATCCCTGGCCCTCTTATCCCTTATTTTAAAGAAAATAGTCATACCACTTTTCTATTGATAATACGCACATCAATAGAGAAGTTACACAGATGTACAGGAAAGCATAGCAACCTGAGTTCTACTGTCAGAAAACCTTCAAAATAGGAGTTAGAAAAACCTCTGCAGGAGTGCACACAGCACACACAATCTGCAGTTAAAGGTTTTTTTAAAAATTAATTTTATTGGTACATTTTACATATACAACATAATGACATTCATCATTGGAGATTTGTACCTTTACAAAATATATCTTGGTTCTTATTTTTTCCCCATTTCCCTGCCCTCTCTTTAACCCCTTGAAAGTTTTTATAGGGGCCGGGGATTTAGCTCAGTGGTTCCACTGTCTGCCTCGCAAGCGGAAGGACCCGAGTTCAATCTCCGGTACCAAAAAAAAAAAGTTTTTAATATGTGAAAATAGCTGCACAGTTTTCAGTTTTATTATTGTGCTGTATTTTACTTACAAAAATCCTCTGCTGATAGACATTCAAGAATTTCTCCTGCACCCAGTAGTAGCAGTGAGACACTGGAGTTTTTGCAGTTTTGTACTTTTGTCTGCTTCTCTAGCTAAAACCAATGCCAGAGTGTGGACATGCTGAAAAACTCCCCTGCAGGACATGGACTGCATTTCCTCAGCAGTGTACTAGAGGGCTCATTGGACTTGCAGCCCCCTAGTGCCTTTTAGATGCTGTTTCCTCTCACTTTGTATGTTTAGTGGAACTTCATATTCATTTTATCAGATGCTCTTTGCAGTTTCCACAAGGTGATCTGCTTTTCAGTTTTGAAATATTTTTTGCTTTGATGGCTTATGTTAGGTGGTTTCTATATGGTATTAGTTTAGTTGACCTTTTTATTTGGTGGGCTGGGAATTGAACTAAGAGCCTTCACACTCAACTATGTCCCCAGCCCTTTTTTTAATCTTTTATTTTGAGATGAAAGCCTTGCTCAATTGTCCAGGGGCCTGGCATGGGGGAGAGATAAGTAGCAGAACAAATAGTTACCTGCCTGTGTAACTGGAACAAAGGATACAGTATCAGAAATGGCTGTCCATTGGATTCCTTGAGGTCATCCAAATGGCAATGAGTTTTAAGAGCTCTATGATTTCATTTTAGTTTCTTGTATTTTTATCAGAAGCTGTCATTTTTGCCTCCACAATATAACATCAAGAATGTTAAGGACTGTGAATTTAGCTCAGTGTGGTCCCGCTGCTTGCCTTGCAAGCACAAGGTCCCGAGTTCCATCCCTGGTGCCAAAAAAAAAAATGTTAGCATGGTGGTGCATGCCTATAATCCCAGCATTTGGGAGGCTGAGGCAGGAGGGTTGCTGTGAGTTCCAGACCAGTGTGGACTACATAGTGAGTTCAAGGCCAGCCTGAACTACATAGTGAGACCCTGTCTCAAAAACAAAATAAAAGGGCCGGGATTTAGCTCAGTGGTTCTGCTGCTTGCCTTGCAAGCGCAAGGTCCGGAGTTTGATCCCCAGTACCAAAAAAAACCCCCTCAAAAACAAAATAAAAAAGGAATGCTATTCTTAGTACCCCACTAAATATATTCCCTTGTATTTCTCATTGATAGACTGCTGCGGATGAATACAACAGACTGAAGGAAGTTAAGAGAGTAAGTATCCTAGATTGTAAGATTCTTTCAGGAAGAACTTTGCTGTGTTTTTCTGTTTAACTTTTAGGATGGCTAGGAATACTTTTATCATACATACACTGATTATAGACAAAAGGTCTGTAATTTCAGTATGAACACTATGACTGGTTGAAACTTTAATTTCACATGTTTGCAACTACAGCCTATTCTAATTTTCCCAAAAGTGTGTTTTTTAAAGTTTAAGTATACATTTAGAAACATGTACAAATGAAACTGTACACTTGATACATTTTTACAGCATGAACATACACCTGTATACCAGGCACCCAGACCAGGAAATCAATTTCCTTGTGTCCTAGCAGCTGTATTCTTTTACTCCATCTAGTTCTTAGAGTTTTTCTCTTCACATCATGATTGGTTTTGCCCATCTCGAAATTTATATAAATGGAATCACATAACATGTATTTCATGTATGGCTTCTTTTCCTCAGCATTGTTTGTAAGACCAGTCATGTTCTGGATGTAGTTGTGGGTCATTTATTTTTACTGGTGTGAAGTGTTGTATTTTATGACTAAACACAACTTACTCATCTATTCTATTGCTAGTGAACATTTGAGTCCTCGATTTTTGGCTTTTACACATCATCCAGCATCAAGCATTTTTGTTACAGTCCACACACTTGATAGGTGTATCCTTCTGAGCGAGATTGCACTGGTCGTTCATGTGCCTGGCTCAGTACATTCTGCCGGGCAGCATCCCCAGTGCTGGGGCCAGTTCACCCACCCTTCAAGCAGGCAGCTCCTGGTCCTCTGTGTTTTTGTGATACTTGTCATTGCCAGTCATTATTGACCCAAAACATTTTAGAAGATTTTACATTAAAATTTTTATGATTTACAGACCATCATGATTTTAAATAAAAGTCTTAAAGAGGCATATAGTAAAATAGTGAAATTTCCAGTTTCCCTAATTCTCTACTCACATTTTATCTTTTTTCCCCAATTGACTCTTACCATGGTTTCTGTTTATTATTTTTTAGATGATGTGTTATCAAAAGGCCAATAAATTTTCTTGGTAATTTAGCCAATTTTTAGAAATAAGTGCATGCTTTGTAGAAGATAAGATTGAGCAAAGAGTCAGCTGCCTGTGTGTTTGGTGGTACTGCCGGACACCTTAGTTCATTTACACCTTACTCATTTACACTCTAAGCAATTCTGTGTGGCTGATGTTCCCTTTTTAAATTCACCTTTGACTTCTCGGAACTATTTTATTTTTATTTTTATTTTTTGATATCAGGGATCGAACTTAGGACCCCGCACTTGCCAGGCAGGCGTGGAGCCACTGAGCTAAATCCTCAGCCTCAATGGAACTATTTTAATTTGGTTGAATTTGTGTGATTCATTTTTCCTCCCTTTAGTCAGCAGATTACAGAAATAAGAGGAATTACTGCAAGCAGCTGAAGAGCAAATTATCACACATTAAGAAGATGGTCGGAGACTATGATAGACAGAAAACATAGAGGGCAGATGCCACATTGCTGGAAAAATGAAGGAGTCTCTAGGGTCTCTGCAATGTTCTCAGAAGGCAAATGACTTTGGACTATAAACCAAGAAGCCAATGGTAGCTTTTATATTGTCAGTTTCATATCATCAGTATTGAAACATTTTATAAATAACATTTGATAGTCAGTTGGGCTGAACACTCCAATTAAGGATTTTATAGTTTAAACATTGGTTTCTGTATTAAGAACAAAACACTAGGCCAGGGGTGGTGCTGCACAGTTGTAATTCTTGCACTGTTCAAGCAAGATGATTGCAATTCTAGCCGGCCTGGGCAATTTAAGGACTTAGCCAGATCTTTGGTTTGTTTGTTTGTTTGTTTGTTTGAGACAGGATCTCACTATGTATTCTAGGCTGGCCTTAAACTCACTGTGTAGCCCAGGTTGGCCTTGAACTCAGTAATCCTCCTGTGTCAGCCTCCTGAAAAAATAAAGGGCTGAGCATGTAGCTCAGTTTGAAGGCTCTGAGTTCAGTCCTCTGTACTAGGACAAAAAAAGAACAAAATACTGTTTAAGGGCTGGGGATGTAGCTCAGTGCATTGCGCCTGCCTGGCAAGCACAAGGTCTTGAGTTCAATCCCTGGTACTGAAAAAAAAGGAAAAAAAAACTGTTTGAGGTTTTTAAACCTTCACATTCCAGTCAAAACTTAATACCTGGGACCTGGGATTTAGCTCAGTTGTTCCGGTGCCTGCCTCACAAGCGCAAGGACCCGAGTTCGATCCCTGGTACCAAAAAAAACCCAAAAAACTTAATACCTAAGTAGTTCTTGTCCATAAGCAATCTCATTAACCCTACCAACAGCTCTTCTGATGACCTACTATATTTGTAATCATTTCTTTTGAGATAAGGAAACTTGGACCTTGCAAGTAAGTCTCTGAAATGAAACTGCTTGTTTCAAAGAATGCAGTTTTAGTTAAGTGTTTTATGACTTTTTTTTTTTTTGTACCAGGGATCGAACTCTGGTCCTTCCGCTTGCAAAGCAGGCGGTACAACCACTGAGCTAAATCCCCAGCCCGTGACTCTTAGTTTTGTTTTTTATTTTTTGGTACCAGGAATTGAACTCAGGAGCTTGTGCTTGCCAGGCTGGTGCGGCACTGCTGAGCTACATCCCTGGCCCTGTGACTCTATTATTAATAAAGTCCCTGCCTTTCATATTTTAGCTACTGTGTATACTGAGTTCTACCAGCCTCTCTCAAATTTTTTCTGTTACTGTATTTGAATGGTTAAAAGAGGGGTTTTTTTTCTGTCTTGTTTTATGTTATCCTGGTTGTTGAAATCATGTAAAATTAACAAATGTGTGAAATATAAAGATTGTAAATACTTCATTACATTTGAAAAATCTAAGTTTAAATCTGGTGGCTACAGTTTTGTGTATTTTTAAATGCTTTTTATCTTTTATGGTTTACATTTGGGTTTTTTCTGTAATCAACTGAACCTTTTCACTATATCAGAGTATCTGATTAAATTTATCATTGAATTATGACTTGAATTATCTTACAGGAATGTTCAAGTTCTATAAATATTTTGTAAGGTATTAAGCCTGGTATTCTCTTTGTATAATATATCTATTTAACATCATTAATATTAAGCTGTGTAATACTATACTCAGGAGTTGTCTCTGTTGTTTTAAACTGTTTTGGGTGCTGTGCTGGTTGGTAATTTCCCAATCCTATGGCTGTAAGGAAGCAGATATATGAATGCTATCCCATAAAACACCAAATATTTTAAATGGTGCCCTTAAACCTCATCATTCTTTTTGGAAAGTCATAAGAATTAAAGTAAAGTAAAATTAGCTGGTAATTCTTTAACCATAGTGGTTGTGTTCATCCATCTGATTTAGACTTGTTTTTCTGATAATCTTTTAAAGAATAATCTTTAATCTTTAGTGTGTGATTAAAATATAATGTAATTATTTTCCAAAGATAAACTTTTTTTTTTTTTTTTTTGAGACAGGGTCTCGCTGTGTAGTTCAGGCTGGCTTTGAATTCACTAGGTAGCCCAGGCTGGCCTTGAAGTCACAGCAATCCTCCTGCCTCAGCCTCCTGAGTGCTGCGATTATCAGCCTTTGCCACCATCCCTGGCTGCCCAAAGATAAACTTTTTTTTTCCAGTACTGGGGATCGAACTCAGGACTTTGCACTTGGAAGGCAGGCACAGCGCCACTGAGCTAAATCCCCAGCTTCCAAAAATAAACTTTTATATAATGTTTCCATGTAACACTGATTCATTTCTTCAAATTAAAGAAATTCTTAGTTTTCTACATGTGAAAATGTATTTTCATAGCTTTTGGATTCACATCAAATGAAAGTACTCTTTTGAATGCCTTCATTAAGGTATGTTAATTTTTTAACTCTTTGTTCTTGGAAGTTTGCCAGTGTTCTCACAAAGCATATTCTGCTGAATGCAGAGAACAAAATAGCAAGAATCATAAGCCTATAAAATTGTGCCATAAAATTGGACTTTGGAATTTAAAAAATGAGATGTGTAAAAAATTCAGATGTGGTATTTACTACTTAAGATCACTTCAGCAGCCGAGATCAAAGTGTTTCTGTTGATGTTGACGTTAACTCACTGGATGTAACTTTGAGAAACTACTCATCTGATTAGTTTCCTAGTCTGGAAAATAAGACAATTAGATCCAACTTCAGAGGTCTCCTCTATTCCTTATCTGTTGTGGTCCTTATGTCTCCATTCTGCTTTCTGCTATGAATCATTGTTCCAAGGAATTTCTTATAAAAACATTTAGTCCATCTTTTAAAGTTTCCCTAAATAAAGTGATGCCCTAATTTGTGATTTTTGTATTAAAAGTAGGTAGGGGGACCAGGGATTTAGCTCAGTGGTTCCAGCACTTGCCTTGCAAGCGCAAGATCCCGAGTTCAATCCCTGATACCAAAAAAAAAGTAGGTAGGATCAATATTTTTCAATTTATTTTGAAAAAGGTAGAGAAATTCAGAAAAGTATAAACATGCATGGACCTACCACCCAGAAATAACAGGTGATAATATTTTGTCATATGTACTTTGTATTTTTTGAAATAAAGTCAAGTCTAGTATTTGTAGTAAATAGTAGTGTAGTATTGTAGTTAATACCATACATACATGCATACACCACATGAAGCCAGGTGTGGTGGCACACACCTGTTATCCCAGCACTCAAGAGGCTGAGGCAGGATTGCTGCGAGTTCACGGTCACCTTGAAATACATAGCAATACCTTGATTCAAAAAAACATAGAAAGGAAATGTCATTTAATCCTTGCAACACTTTTGACATGTAACCATTTCTTATTCTCATTTTATAGGTAGAAAACTAAGGATTTGATAGATTAACTAGTCCATTGTCACACTAGCAGATGGCAAAACTAAAGATTGGAATCATGGGCTAGGGATTTACCTCTAGTTCTGGCACCTGCCTCGCAAGCACAAGGTCCCGAGTTCAATACCTGGTACCAAAAAAAAAAAAAAAAAGATTGGAATCATGGTCTGTTCACCTTTTAGGTCCTGTGGTTCCATCCTAGGTTGACTTTGTTACTTAATGAGCTGCATGATGTAAGATCACTCTGACTGATGTAAATAAAGTATCCTGTTTTAATGTTGAATGCATCTGAAGTACTTTTCGTTTTGTTTTGTTTGTTTTTGGTACCAGGGATCGAACTCGGGACCTTGCACTTGCAAGGCAGGCGCCAGAACCACTGAGCTAAATCCCGGGCCCCATCTGAAGTACTTTTAATTAACATGAAATGCTTCCTATAACATATGTGAAAGACCTGTAAAGACCTGAATGGCTTATGTGCCCTGTAAAGATGAGTCAGGCAGAGACAGGAGGATCACGTTTGAGCCCAATTTGAGCAGTTTAGTGACTTAGCAATACCCTGTCTCAACTTAAATTTTAAAAGGGCCAGGGATGTGGCTCAGGGCAAAGGCCCTGAGTTCAGTCCCCAGTATCTATTAAAAAAAAAAAAAAAATCATGGGACCTAAGGCCTCTGGCTTCCGTTGGGGCTGTGGGAATTCCTCACACAGACATCCTCCTGCTTCGGCATCGAGATAGACTGTCTCCACTTGGACTTAGCAAAGGCTCAGCTGCAGATGTCAGGATGCTGAGGGCTTTAAGGCGCCAAATTCCAGCTCCATTTCAAAGGCTCAGGTTGAGAATGGGAACAAAGTCACACTTGTGGGAGGCTGAGGCAGGAGGATTGCTGTGAGTTCAAGGCCAGCCTGAACCTACATAGTGAGACCCTGTCTCAAAAAAAAAATCTAAGTCACATTTATTCTCCCGGCTGCTCACAATTCTGTTACACCACGCCATCCTGACTGAAAGAACAGCATAGATGCAGGACTACATCAGCCTGCATGTATTTTACATTGTTAACACTTTTCCTAATGGAAAAAAGGTGCAAAAATGCTTGAATAATTTGGGCAGTTTTTAGAAAATGTATTAGTAAATTATAATTGTGTCCTTTTAGAGTTCAAAAAATAATATGGATACTTAAACAGGAAGTTTTTATGTGATTACAACAAAATGTGAGTATTCCACAAAATTTCCCAAATTTCCAGTTGTTGCCACAGGATCTGTTTGCTGTCTCTTTTTTGTCCTATTGTTGCTTTGCCCTCTAGCAGTTACTTGATAGGGGATCTTGGAAAGATTGCTTAGCCTCCCTGAACCTCAATTTTTTGTTACCTGTAAAAGAATATCTTACTGTGAAGGTAAGTATGATAAATGTAATGATCTCATGAGGAAGGTAATGTATGAAGAGTCCTTGTCCAAAAGTACTATGTTCAGTTACTCTTATGTTCTAAAAAGTGAAACTAACAGGCTTTATTTATTTTGGTATTTTGAGAGCTGATTGCACTATGTAGTCCAAGCTGGCCTTGAGCTCGGGTGATCCTCTTGCAAATTTTTTTTTTTTTTGGTACTAGGGATTGAATTTGGGACCTTGTGCTTGCAAGGCAGACTCCAGAACCACTGAGCTAAATCCCTGGCCCATCTCCTCCTGCAAATTTTAACAAGCAAATTGTGTTTTAAAAGTATGTTTAGGCCAACTATGGTGGCATATCCTGTCTCAAAAAAAAAAAAAGGATGTTTTGCCAGGTGTGGTAGTGCATCCCTGTAATCCCAGCACTTGCAAGGCTAAGGCAGAAGGATCCCAAATTCAAGCCTACCTTTTCAGCAAGTCTTTGTCTCAAAAGAACAAGGACTAGAGATGTGGCTCAGTGCAGAGGCCCTGGGTTCAATCCCCAGTACCACTAACGGAGGAAAAAAAAAAAAGTATGTTTAATCCAATCCTATATGCTTGGTCTTTGCTGGGTGCAGCTTTAAATTCTTTTAATGCTGAGTAGGTAAACGTTAGCCTTAGCATTGTGACTATTCATAGATGATGAACAAATGCTCCAAGGATAGAACAAATAGAATTTATGAATAAAGATCACAAGCCGAGAGTGGTATGTGTACCTGTAATCCCAGCTCTTTGAAAGGCTGAAGCAGGAGGATCCCAAGTTCTAGCCTAGCTTGGGCAACTCAGTGATTTAGTGAGCCCCTGTCTCAAAAGGGTTGGGTATGTGTAGCTCATTGTAATAGCCCTACGTTCAGTTTCCAGTATCACAAAGTAAATAACATTTCTTAAATAAGAAAACCTGCTGTAGTAAATTCTGGAGATCTTAAATGAGTGTTTTTCCAAATGATTTAGTTTCCATGTAAGGACTGAAATACACAGGTTTGTCTTTTCTAGCCTTTCAAGTCACATACATTGTATTTTAGAGTGCATTGGCTGAGCTGAATTTCCTAATTATGGATTATGTCCAGTCATGGGCAAAGAACAGATTGTTCCATTCTTTAGGGTTGTTTCTTAGTTTTACAAACAGAAAAACATTTGGGTAGGTTAGGTAGGTAGTTTCTTTATTCTGCCACTTAGGATATGATTAAGATATTAGTTGTAATTATGCCAAGAGATTACCATGAATTTATGCATGATTTGTTCTGCTCTACTACCTTTACTTCCCCATCTAAAATCTATGCAAGTTGGGCCAGGGATTTAGCTCAGTGGTTCCGGCACCTGCCTCGAAAGTGTAAGGTCCCGAGTTCAATCCCCGGGACCAAAAAAAATTAATAAATAAAATAAAATAAAATCTATACAAGTTATAGTTGGGGAAATTCTTTTTTGTTGTTGTTGTTTTATTTTGTTTTGGTACCAGGGATCAAACTCAGGACCTTGTTGCGCTTGCGAGGCACATGTGGTGCCACTGAGCTAAATCCTGGGCCCTCAAAGCATATTTGTGAAGAGGAGACTGACAGACACATTAAATGTCAGGACTGCCCTAAATCAACAAGAAAAATAAACAGGCTGCTTTTAGCGAATACCAGCAGCTTCCCAGTAAGGCAAACGGACTGAAAAATATGGCTTACAACCCCCAGCACCAAAAAGTCCAGTAATTGTATACATATCTGTCCAGACCTTCCTTGGGCAGCTAAGTCATAAATATGTCACCCCAGATTCCTTAGCCCCTTCAATATCTATATAAACCTATTTCCTTTCCCAGTCAATTGCTAATACCTCTCTCCCCTGGTGTAGCTCATCCACTCACGAATGAAATCTCTCCCAGCTACCTCCCCGCCCCCTCCATTGTCAACCCATCTACACAGGGATGTGATAAACTTCCCAGCTAGCTGCTAGAATATCCTTATTTCTAGTCCCTGTTAGCTGGAATAAAATTTTCTTTTTCTCACAACACATCCAGCCTAGTCACAAGATTTAGAGTCCATTCACTTCACCAGGTCCACTGCCATACCACACCTGTCTGATTTTAGCTGTCACATGCTCCCCCAGCAGTTTTCCATCCACACCATGGTGCTTCTGCCTCAGGGCCTTTGCACTTGCAGCTCCTCAGCCTGAGAGGTCTTCCTCCAGGTAGGAGCTTGGTGATCGGCTTCTTTCACTGGACTATGGCTCAGCTGTCGTCCTAAAGACTTCCTCTGACCACCTTTATTTTAAACTGAAACCTTTTTCTATTCCAAACTTAATTTCTCTCTATAGCACCATCACTACAGTGGGCAGTGGGCAGTGTGTGCTCTTCCTGACTGTTATGTCCCTAATGGGAAACTACGCGAAGGCAAGGATTTTTTTTGGCTCAAATTTCATTGCTATTTCCTCAGTGCCTTGAGAGGTTTCAGGCCCAAAGTCGAAGCTCAAAAAATACAAGTGGAATGAATAGCTGCAGGCAATCAGCCTCTTTCATCCCAGTCTTTTCGGGATTCAACAATCAAGTGCCTCCAGCAAAGCGCGCCTTTGCACCAGCGGCGGTCGGGCCCCGCTGCTCTCCTGCGCCCCGCTCTGGCAGCCGCTGCCTGCAGCAGCCGGAAATTTTGTGTGCAGCCGGAACTTTTGTGTGCGTCCGGAGCGCCCAGCGGAAGGGCTTCGGCGTTGCGCTTCGAGTCGGACAGTGCTTCCGGCAGAGTTGTTCACACAGGGCTGGTGAGTCCGCGAGTGGAGCGAGGCCTGCGCTACGCCGAGGCGGGCGGGAGGGAGAGCTGGCGGGCTAGGCGCCCGGAAGGCCGTCGGGCGGAGGACCCAGCCGAACTGTTCTGGCTGGCCCTCTGGAGGACGGTGGCAGGGAGCGCGGGGAGGGGGCAGAGGACAGCTTCCGTCAGAGGAGCCGTGGGGCTGCGGGCGCGGGCATGGTTCACCCTCAGGCCCAGTGCGTGGACTGGAATTGTGGCCCGGGGTGCGAACTCGAGACTTGGCGCCAGCTCTGTGGCCGCGAGCGAGTTGCCTACCTTGGTTCTCCGCGTTCACACTTGCAAAGCAGGCCCAGCAGTATCCCTTGTCTGTCTCCTCAGGAAATGCTTTCCGGAGTGTGGTGCTGGGTGCAGCGCTCGTTTGTTTGCAAATACTGAAACGTTTCACAACAAATACTGAAAATAGAATCAAAACGTTCACTTTAGTCTGTATACTATGCTACCACCTGTAGCACAGCACAGATGTTAAAATTATTGTCACTTCTAGTTTTTCATGTTATTAAAACATCACCAGATTTCCTGAAAGAAGTTAATCTCTTACCATGTGTGGTTTTTTTTTTTCTTTTATTTATTTTTTTCTGATAATATACAGGGGATAACTTCAATTCCTTTGCACCCACTTAAACATGTTCTATGTGTGAGTATGTGGTCTATTTTGGAGAATGACCCATGTGCAGCTGAGAAGAATGTGCACTCTGATTTTGTGGGGTGGAAGACTCTGTAAACATCTGTTAAGTTCATTTGTTCAAGAGTTCCATTGAGTTCTAGTATTTCATTACTTATTTTTAGTCTAGTTGATCTATTTGTGACAGTGGGGTGTTGAGGTTCCCCCACTACAATTGTATTAGTGCATATATGACTTTTCATGTTTGGTTTTTTAATTCAGTGGGAACTGAATTACGGGACTTTAGCTAATAACATCTGATTATAACAGGTACCGGAAAAACGCAGTGATACCTTAGAAGCAGCCTCCAACTTGTCAGGGGATTTTAATTCCAGAAGTCCATTTTAATTTTTTTTGGTACCGGGTATCAAACTCGGGACCTTGCGCTTGCGAGGCAGGCGGCAGAACCACTGAGCTAAATCCCCAGCCCCTCCAGAAGTCCATTTATAGGTCGGTGCTTTAAAATATTTTCTATAAAAGCATTGATATAAATGGAGGTGAAAATGTTGGTCACGATCCTTGTTTATATATACAGAGTCTGCCAGAAAAATGTATACACACTTCAGGAAAAGAAAAACTTGTATAAACATTTTAATACTAAATTTATTGAGACATCATGAGATTAATACAAGTTATTTTTGGCTTCTACAGTTACAAGAGGTGCTGAAAATGCAAAGTGGTGGCCATTAGCTTCCAGACATTAATTAGTACTGCACACTGCTGCTTGGGGAACCTTGGTCACTGGGACTGCTGCACATGGATTTTCAATTTCTTCTCAAGAGCCTGCAGTGTGTAGTGGGTTTTCTGCAATGTATGACATCCTCTAGGGTTCCCCGTGGATAAAAGTTTTAAAATATACAAGTTTTTCTTAAGTGTATACATTTTTTGGCAGATTCTCTATATTTATTTCAAGGCTAATCATTGAACAGATAGAGGAAGATCTTACTCGTATACAGTTGCCCTAGGTAGGCAGACAGAGGCACTTAGAGAAAAATCTTTTTTGGGGGAGGTAACAGGCATCGAACTCAGGACCTAGTGCTTGCAAGGCAGGCAACGTGCCACTGAACTAAATCCCCAGCCCAATCTTTCTTTTGCTTTTCTTTTTTTTGAGACAGTCTTGCTGTGTAGTTCAGGCTGGCCTCAAACTGATAGCAATCCTCCTGCCTCAGTCTCCTGAGGGCTGGGATTACAGGCGTGCGCCACCATGCCTGGCAAGAAAATCTTTGCTTCTTGGCCAATTGATAAGTCTTTCTAGGCAATTTGGGAAGATTCTAGAGATGCAGGGATAACACCTTTATATGTGAGAGTCATGGTCATCAGATCATAGGACTTGTAAGATGACACGGAAATGAGGACGATGCTGGAGTCCGAGTGAGGATGCATTTACTCAGCTCTGGAGGTTTGGCTACTCCTCCACCTCAGGCCCGGAGACAATGATCAACATTGGTCAATCTCAGTATGTTTTCCTTAACTCCGTATTTTTGGTAAATTTCTGTAAACTTATCCTTGAGTTCTGAATGCACATCTCTCAGCCATAGAGCTCCATCAGTTGGAATTTTTTTTCCACTGTTAACATTCTTGAGGTGCAAATTAATCTGGTCAGTATAGGCTGTTTCAAATATGCCAAACATACTATGTCCATCATATTGAATAGTATATATACCATCTTTTTTGTCAGAAACAAACTAAAAATTTCAGTACATTTTTCATTTACAATTGTATGTGATTTAAAGGATAAGAAATCTTTTGCCTAGGGAGAGGTGTACTCCACAAAAACCCTTGTACTACCATTTTCTTCTATTTTTTCCTCTTGGTCAGAGGCCATGAGACCAGAATACCACTCTGAAGTCTGAGATCATGTAGTCAGGGGAAAGTGGTCAGGTGCTCCTTAATGTCATCTTACCTGGCAGGTGGAGGCCTGAGAAGGCAGAGTAGCCTATGGAAGACAGTTGGTCCTTACTATAAAGTCATCTTTATCCATGCCAGTGACAGGGGATGTGACCCTGAACTTGGGTTGGGACAGGAGATAACACTGGGGAGGGTGAAGGTGTGGGTGTACTGGGTTGTGCTTGGTTATGGTTCATGGATTCTTTACCATCAATGTTATCCTTAATTATCAAAAAAAAGGATGTAATATAAAAATCTAGAAATGAATAAAGAAGAAAAAACTTTTAATCTTATCTTGCAGATGAAACCATTTGTTGTATTTATTGAATGATTGAACAACTTCCTTTATCTTTTTCCTTTAATAGTTGAGGTCATACTGTATGTTTAACTTTTGTTCTGTTTGTTAGTTCAGGCTGGCCTTCAACTTACTATGTAGCCCAGGCTGGCCTCGAACTGTGGTGAACTATGGTGATCCTCCTGCCTCGGCCTCCCAAATGCTGGGATTACAGATATGCACCACCATGCCCAACTAATTTTTTTCTTTTGAATTATGAGATTTAAGCATTTAGGCATTTATAAATGATAAATTTCATTCTTAAAAACTTGATAATAAAATTCAAACCTACACAAAGGTGGAGAAAGAACATAATGAATCATCAGGTATTTATCATTCGGTTACAGTAGTTGTCAGTTGTGGTTAATCTTTCAACTACACCTGTATTAACTCCCATAATTCTTTGGGTTTGTTTTTGGGGGGTTTTTTGTGCCAGCGATCGAACTTGGGATCTTGCACTTGCAAGGCAGGCGGTGGAACCACTGAGCCCCGCCCCCCCCCCCCCGCCCCCGGCCCTCTTTGGTGTTTTGTTTGGCTTTTTTGGTACTGGGAATTGGACTCAGAACCTTGCACTTGCCAAACAGGCATGGCACCACTGAGCTAATTTCCCAACCCTCATTCCCATAATTCTGTGTTCTTGTTTTGTAACACATCTGTAACACATTTTTGTTCTTTCATAAATTGTACAGAGATGTTTATTTATATTGATACTACATTTGTCCATAAATATTCATATTTATTGGAAATAGGAAAAAGATTTCCAAGAGGATATTTATTTTCACTTAACAATTATTGAGTAAGCTACAGAAAATAAGGTGACCTTTCATTCTGATTTTTCTTTTTCTGGTGTAGGGGGTTGAACCCAGGGCCTCTTGCATGCTAGGCAAGTGCTTATATCACTGAGCTATACCCACAGCTCTTCTTTTGAATTTTATTTTATTTTATTTTTTTGGTACCGGGGATTGAACTCGGGTCCTTGCACTTGCACAGCAGGCGGTGAAACCACTGAGCTAAATCCCCAGCCCTTTTTGAATTTTATTTTGAGACAGAGTTTTGCTTAGTTGCCCAGGCCATCCTTGAATGTGGAAGCCTCCTGCCTCAGCCTCCAGAGTAGTTGGTAATACGGCATACACGACCATATCCAGCTATTTTTTTTTTGTTTCCTATTTAACCTTTAAGTAAGTGGATGCAGTTTGTAACAAACATATTTAGAACATTCATAGTCTTATGGTTTTTACAGAGTGCTGAATAATATAATACATTTTTAAAAATATGGATGAAGAACCTGAAAGAACTAAGCGATGGGAAGGAGGCTATGAGAGAACTTGGTAAGTATGGCATTATGGCCCCTTTTTTTCTTTTAGACATTATCTCTTTTTGCTTACAACTTTATTGAAATGTATTTTATATGTGTTAAAATTCACCCACTTCCGTGTACAATTCAGTGATTTGTTTTAGAAAATTTACTTGAGTTGTGCAACCTCTACCATAAATCAGTTTTAAGAACATTAACCTCTCCA
This sequence comes from Heterocephalus glaber, assembly GCF_053883595.1. Classification (NCBI taxonomy): domain Eukaryota; kingdom Metazoa; phylum Chordata; class Mammalia; order Rodentia; family Bathyergidae; genus Heterocephalus; species Heterocephalus glaber. Next base: position 3,166,352 of record NW_028258471.1, on the reverse strand, counting down.
ATAAAGTGTTTTATGACTACCTACAATTAATTCCATTTTCATTGCCCATAGATGACCACTAATCTACTTTCTGTGTATTATCAATTTGCCCTTTCTGGATATTTCCCACAAATATAATCATATAATACGTGATGAGTTGTGTCTAGCATTCACATAATATACTACCTCAAGGCTCATCCATGTTATAGAGTGTATTAGTGCTTTATTTCTTTTTTTTTCCTTTTCTTTAAGATGGGCTCTCACTATGTTCTCAGGCTTATCTCTTAGCCTCCTAAGTACTGACTTGGTTCTGCGTGTATAGAGGGGAGTACTAGGAGTTAAACCTGGGGGTGCTCTATCACTGAGCTATGTCCTCAGCATTTTTCATTTTTTAAATTTTGAGTTAAGGCCTAAGTTGCCCAGGTTGGCCTTGAACTTTCATTTGTTTTGGTCCAGCCCACTCAAGTAGCTGGGATTACAGGCATGTGCCACCATACCAACCTTGTTTTTTTTATATTTCTGAATAATATTCCAGTATATTGTCATATCACATTTTTATTTATCAGTTCACCAGTTGCTGAACATTTAGGTTTTTTACAGTTTGGGCTGTTATACGTAATCATACTGTGAATATACATGTGCAAATCTCTACACATGTCTTTATTTCTTGAGTTAATATTTTTAGCTTATCTTTTAAACCATTATTGCTTACAGGGAAATTCTTAAAGAAGATGAATCTGGGTCACTTAAAGCTACGATAGAAGACATTCTTTTCAAGGCAAAGAGAAAAAGGTATGTAAACTTTTCCTAAATGTGTTACAAAAGGAAACTACATCCTTGAACCTTTCTGTCCACCTTTCACTGTCCTTAGTGCTTCATTTCTGCGAGTTTCAGGGAAACTGACCCTTAGTTGTCTGAACAGGTGGAAAGAACTGGCAACCTCACCTTACCTCAGCAGAGAAATGGTTTTCAAGAACTATCCACATTGCCTATAATTATTTGCATCTCAAAAGTTATTAATTGACTTCAATAAAAAATGCAGATTATTTGGCAAGTTGTATTAACTTTTTGGATAACATAGTATTCCACTAAAATGTTTGTATAATTTTAACAGAGTATTTGAGAACCATGGACAAGTTCGACTTGGAATGGTATGTTATCTTTTTCTTTTACTAGTACAGAACTAGTTTGGATTAGAGAAACATTCTGGCTCAACAGAATAAACAATAGTAAAACAAAAAACTTTATTTTTTCTGGTACCAGGGATTGAACTCAGAACCTTGTGCTTGTGAGGCAGGCACAGTGCCACTGAGCTTAATCCCCAGCTGGAACAACAAACTTTTTTTTTGTTTTTTTGGTACCAGGGATTGAACTCATGATCTTGTGCTTGCGCAGCAGGCTGCGAAACCACTGAACTAAATCCCCAGCCCACAACAAACTTTTTAAAAGAATATATTAAAAACCATCCTCAGGGGCTGGGGATTTAGCTCAGTGGTTCCATTGCCTGCCTCACAAGCACAAGGACCCAAGTTCTATCCCTGGTACCAAAAAAAAAAAAAAAAACATGCTCAGAGTACGTGAACATTCAATGCCATTTTTACTTCTTCGTGAAAGGTATAACCAGAGATCATTCCCTTCCTTTTTGGTAGATGCGCCATCTTTATGTGGTAGTAGATGGATCAAGGACAATGGAAGACCAAGATTTAAAGCCCAATAGATTGGCATGTACATTAAAGGTACAGTAAAGTAATTTAAAAGTCATTTACATTTAGACTAAATGCAAGGACACGTTCTAGAAAAAAGAATGCAATAAAATTTTGCAAAAAAAAAATGTAGTAACATTTTTTTCTAGGTAATATAAATGACAACTAAGAGAAATGCTGCTGTACAATTCATGGAAATAATAAACCTAACCTGCTAAATATTTATGTCTAATTTCTACCCTCTTGTCTCAAGTCAGGATCTTGTTTGGTTGCCTATCCTTTTTCTTTTGGTTTTTTGGTTTTTGGTTTTTGGTTTTGGTACTGGGGATCGAACTTGGGTCCTTGTGTTTGCAAGGCAGGCAGCGGAACCATTGAGCTAGATCCTCAGCCTTTTATCCTTTTTCTTTACTGAATCTTTATTCTCCATTCGCTTACTTGAATGTGTCTTCTCAGCTTATAAACACATCCATAGTACTCCTAATTCATAAAACTCCACCATCTTACTGTTCCCCTGTCTGTCTTCATTGGGTCTTTCCTTGTTTCCATCATTTTTTCGTTTTTCTTTTTTTGGCCTTGAACTCTCGACCACACAAGAGATCCTCCTGCCTCAACTTCCTAAGCAGCTAGAATGGAAGGTGCTTGCCACTGTGCTGACTCCTAGCCATTTAAGCCAGGCATGGGGACACATGCCTGTAATTCCAGCACTTGAGGCTGAACCAGGAGGATTGCAAGTTCAAGCCCAGTCTGGACAACTTAGTAACTTAGCGAGACCCTGTCTCAAATAAATAAAAAGAGTGTAGAGATGCTCAGTATTAAGCCTTGGATTCAATCTCCAGTACTATAAAACAAAATCTAAATCTAAAAAAAACCTAGCTCATTTCTGTCTTATCACTTGCCATTTCAAATACAGTTTTTAGGGCTGAGGATTTAGCTCAGTGGTTCCGTTGCCTGCCCTGCAAGCACAAGGACCTGAGTTTGATCCCTGGTACCAAAAAAACCAAATACAGTTTTTACTAATTAATATTTTTGTAACTGAATGTTTTCTTGTAAATCTATAAGCTTAAATATGAAAAATGGGCTGGGAGCATAGCTTAATGGGAGGTGCTTTCCTAGCTTGTGCAAGCACCTGGGTTCCATCTCTAGTAGTACAAAAAGAAAAAAGCAGAATGAGAGAACTGATGCTTGGCAAATAGATTTCACAAAACATAATTCTAGTTGTCTATACAGTTGTTATTTTGCCCTTATGTAATATTTCTTTTTGTTCTATTTAAACAGTTGTTGGAGTACTTTGTAGAAGAGTATTTTGATCAAAATCCTATCAGTCAGGTATGTAAATAAATGATAGAATTCAGAATTGTATTTATATTTTGCTACCAAATACACTGGAATTTTTTTTTGAAAAAGGACATACATTCTATCAGTTGCTAAGTGATCCAGATTGTATACTCATTATGGGTACATTTAGCAAAAAATAAAATAACTAAAAATTTAACAATGTGTAGTAAACTCAGAGCTAAATTTATTTGTTCAAAAATACCATGAGGTGCTGGGTATGGAGATGCGCGCCTGTAATTCCAGCACTCAGGAGGCTGAAGCAGGAGGATTGCTGTGAGTTTGAGGCCAGCCTGAACTACATAGCGAGACCCTGTCAAAAAAAAAAAAGTAAAAATACCATGAGGAAAAGTTTCTCATATATTGCTTTTTTCTTTTATAGGTATACTAATTTATTTTACATAAATTCTTATCAAGAGGAAATAATTTGTTATATGAAATTAATAATCATTTTGTTCTTATTTTAAGATTGGAATAATTGTAACTAAGAGTAAAAGAGCTGAAAAACTGACTGAACTCTCAGGTATGCATCAAATTACCTTTCCAAGATTCAGGGACTTTGCTTTAATTACTCAGTCTTGTAACTCTGTTTTTATGGGTGCCTAGTAAGTAAAATGAAGCCTTCCTCTATGCTTTTTAGGTAAACAACTTAATAATGCCTCTTTTCTCATTAAACTCTTGGAAGAACTATTTTATTTATCTATCTATCTATCTATTTATTTATTGGTACCGGGGATCAAACTCGGGTCCTTCTGCTTGCGAGACAGGTGCCAGAACCACTGAGCTAAACCAGCCCTAAGATTAACTGTTTTAAATTGAGTTCTGCACAGTGGTAAATAGTATTACTGTGAATGTGAATCTGTTTCTTTAAAATAACGAGCACATGTATAAAAATTGAATTATAGCTATTGTTAATGAATCCACCTTTCTGCTTGCATAACATAGCTAACTGAATTTTAACCTCTTGAAAGATAATAATGGCAATTTTTATTTTCTTTCCTATATGTGCTACTGCAAATTGCATTAATTCCATTTTATTTTTTTGTAAAATAGCTCTATCTTAAATCTGTTTCTCTGTCTTTGCCAGTACATAAGGGAAATGATACACTTTGTTCATTAATAGTTTTTCACTATGGCAGTAAGGAGTAAGATGTTTATCTGTCTGGACTGAGCTAAGAAACTTGGTTGCAAGTATCCATAAAGAGAAAAATCTCAGCTGGGAGCATAGCTCAGTAAGCCCTTGGGTTTGATCTCCAGCACTGAGGGGGTGGCAGGTGCTTACCTAGCTTAGTGTGCAACCTGGAAGTTGTTGGCCTGTGTTCCCATGTGTACTGAGCTGACACACATAGTAGTTGCTCTCAGGCATCTTGGCCTTGTCCAACTTCAGCCTTTGGTCAAGTTTCTGTGAATCCAAAGATGTCTGATAATAGCCCCACATCTACATGGCCCTTGTAGTCTCTAGCTGTAGCCAGGTCCAGAGGGACTTTGGCCTTACTTGTGATCTGCCCACCCATGAGCAGCCAGCGTGGCCAGAGGAATGAGGAGTTTGGCCAGCTGGCTGGGACTACGTTCCTCCACCCAGAACAGGATGGAGGTGGCATGGCTGCAGGCTCAGCATAGCATGGGCTAAGCAGCATGGTTACATGATGGCGGCAGGAGCTTCCCCCTCCTCTCTCCCCTTTCCCACCCCAAATGTAGAGTAACTCTGTGTGCCACTGTGGTCATAGATAAGAAAATTTAAAAATCCTCTAGAGCCAAATGTGAGCATGCCTATAGTTCCAGCTACTTAGGGGGCTGAGGCAGGAGGATCTTGAGATCAAGATCAGCTTGGGCTACACAGCAAGTTCAAGACCAGCCTGTACTACATAAACCCTGTCTCAAATTTTTAAAAAAGAAGGAAAAGCCCTTGCAGTTAAACTTTAATACACATCAAGTGATGTGTGAGTTGGTTACACCAGCTTCTTAGTGATTTGCCCTATATGTCACCTATTCTCTCTCTCCCCCCTCCCCCCTCCCCCCTCCCCCCTCCCCCTCCCCCCTCCCCCCTCCCCCCTCCCCCTCCCCCCCTCCCCCCCTCCCCCCCTCCCCCCCCCCCCCCCCCCTCCCCTCCCCTCCCCTCCCCTCCCCCCCCCCCCCTCCCCTCCCCTCCCCTCCCCTCCCCTCCCCTCCCCTCCCCCTCCCCCCCTCCCCCCTCCCCTCCCCTCCCTCTCCCCCCCTCCCCTCCCTCCCCTCCCCTCCCTCTCCCCTCCCTCCCCTCCCCCCCTCCCCCCCTCCCCTCCCCTCCCCTCCCCTCCCCCCCTCCCCTCCCCTCCCCTCCCTCCCCTCCCCCCCTCCCCTCCCCTCCCCTCCCCTCCCCTCCCCCCCCTCCCCCCTCCCCTCCCCTCCCCTCCCCCCCTCCTTTCTTTCTGTACCAGGGATCGAACTCAGGACCTTGTGCTTGGGAGGCAAGTGCAGTACCACTGAACTAAATCCCAGCCCATATGTCACCTATTCTAAAAGATTTGGCAGTTTAGGGCCGGAGATTTAGCTCAGTGGTTCCGCCACCTGTCTTGCAAGCACAAAGTCCCAAGTTTGATCCCCACTACCAAAAAACAAAAGATTTGGCAGTTTCTCATCTTTTCATTTATACTGCTTAGAGTGATATGGACCAATGATAGTGAACCTTTTAGGGCTTTCAATGATAACAAACAACTGACTGTGGCACTCATGCCGTAGGTTCACCATCATTGCTACAGGCAGTCTTTTCAGGTGTTACTTCAGTTACCTCAGATGTTACAGAAGATAAGGTAGCTTTGCTTCTTTGTTAGAGGCTTTCTTTATGAGGTCTTGCCAAGCTCTTGTTTTCTTGCTTCAAGAAAAATATTGAAAATTGCAGACATTTTTCTATCAATGAGTATTTTGCTTCAGAAATAACAGTTTCCATCTCACTGTTCTGGTCTATGCTTTTCTAATGAAAATGCAACTTTTTGTATTAATAACCTTTTAAAAATATTTAAAATAGCAGTTATATTGAACCTGAATAGGAGAACATACATAATGCAATTAAAGCAATACCCTAGGAAGAGCCATTCGTAGGTTCTCATGGGGATGGGAAATGACAGCTACATCACACATGCTGTCCTGCTCCCAGTGGTAGCAAGACACATGCTGATTTTAGAGATATGAAAATATACTGGTTTTATGTTTTTTCTTTTGATTTCTTGAGACAGGGTCTAGCTATGTGGTTCAGGCTGGACTTGAACTCACTGTGTAGCCCAGATTAGCCTTAAACTCATGACAATCCTCCTGCTCAGCCTCCTGAGTGCTGGAATTACAGGTGTGTGCCACCACGGCCAGCCAAAAATATATTTGTTCTTAAAATGAGGAAATATGGAAATATGATGAAGAGATGTAGTCTAGAATATGAAGAAGTTATGTAGTGTAGGTTAATATTATTGTTACACTGCCTGCCTCGCAAGCGCAAGGACCTGAGTTCAATCCCCAGTATCACACACACACAAAATTATTGTTTTATATATATATATATAGTATTGCATATAAAGATAAGATTGTATTTTCAGTATGAAGATTATCAAACATTTCTGACGAAAAGGCAACTTGATACAAACGTAAATTGAAGACATTTTGTTCTTGAATAGATATGTAAATTTTGGAAGAAGCATACATTTTTGTTTTGTATGTACAGCATTTTATTAAAAGTAAATTCTTGCATTTAATTGAAGGAAACCCAAGGAAACACATAACGTCTTTGAAGAAAGCTGTAGATATGACCTGTCATGGAGAACCATCTCTTTATAATTCCTTAAGCATGGCCATGCAGACTCTGAAGTTAGTATTTTACATTTTTTACTGATAGTTGATTGAGAAGTTTTAAAAAATTAATTGAAATGAAAAAAAAATTTAAAAATTGAAAAAAATTAATTGAAATGGTAGTATGTTAATAGGAGTCTCTATAAAACCAGTTATAACAAAATAGATAAGTGGTAAAACTAACAGTGTGTGGCAGTGCACACCCATAATTCCCAGCCTCAGAGAGGCTGAGCCAGGAAGATTGCAAGTTTGAGCTCAACCTGGGGAACTAAAGATCATGTCTCACAGAAAGCAAGTGGAGGCTGGGGAATATAGCTCAGTATGAAGGCCCTGGGTTCATGTCTCAGTTACAGTACTGCCAAAGGGGTGTGGGGATTATATGTGGAATTTAGTATGGTATAATCAGAGTTGGTTGTATCTTTATTGACATTTATTAACTTGTTTGGTAATAGTCTAAAAATTAATAGCGCACTTTCCCTGAAAGTCCCAACTGTGTGGAATATACCAAAACCCCAAAGGAAATAATGTAGTTAAAGCTCATACTTTTGAGAGCATCTCTGGATAGGCTGTCTTATCTTAGATCTTATGCTTTTATATAGTAGATATTCCTCTAGTTTTGAAGTAGATGAGAAGGTAACACAGATTATAGTAACACAGATTATAAAAGTAAGCTCTTCAGCAGTATCTACAAGTATGAGTAGAGAGGATAACAATGAAACCTATAAGTAACTGGTAAACTTGCTCCAAAAAGTATAGAAATCCCTTCCTAGCATCAGAGAAACAGCTTACACGTCTTCATCCCTCATGGAGTCATCATTTAATTAAGATTTGATTATTAAGACTAAATTATCAGAAGATTAAGTTACAGTCTTTAAGAAAGAAGTGTGTTACTATTTTTTTTTTTTTGGTACCGGGGATCGAACTGAAGTGTGTTACTATTATTAAGCCGCATGTGCAGACCTTAAAGTTGACCCCTGCTGTACAGTCATGTTTCTCATTGTACACTTTAGACTTTGTATGAAATAAACCTACTGAACTATAAGCTTTGTGATCTCAGGGACCCAGTATCATTTATCATTCTCTCCCCAGAACTTGAGATAACTCTGTAAATATGTATTTCCATGAATAATTTTTTAAAAAGTATATGTCTTGGGCCAGGGATTTAGCTCAGTGGTTTCGCTGCCTGCTACACAAGCACAAAGACCCGAGTTCGATGCCCAGTACCAAAAAAAAAAAGTATATGGCTTATTTTTGAAAAATGTATATTAGGTTTGGGGTCATAGCTATGTGGTTGATCACTTGCCTGTCATGCTTGAGGCTTGGGCTCCATCATCAGCGTTGAAAAAGAGGAAAAAAATTTACATTAAAGTGTTTAAAGTGTACTCAATTCATTCCCCTGCAGTATTGAAACAAACGAGGTAGTCTATAGTTTAAATGAATTTAAATGTATAAACCATGTGTACTGTTCCTTCTAGATACATTTTTTTGGTGGTTAATTTGCTATAACTAATTGGAGTGCATTTTATTACTTCTTTAGACACATGCCTGGACATACAAGTAGAGAAGTCCTCATCATCTTTAGCAGCCTTACAACTTGTGATCCATCCAATATTTATGATTTAATTAAGGTAGGACCAATACATCACAACTGAAGTTATAGCAACATATGCTTGCACATACTATAATCCCAAGTACTGTAAGAGGCTGAGGCAGGAGAATGGCAAGTTTGAGCTCAGCCCAGACAACTTAGTGGCTTAGCAAGACCCTGTCTCAAAATAAATATTTTTGGCAGGTGTGATGGTGCATGCCCGTAGTCCCAGCACTTGGGAGGCAGGAGAATCACCATGAGTTCGAGGCCACCCTGGGCTACACAGTGAGTTCAAGGGCAGCCTGAACTACATAGTGAGACCCTGTCTCAATAAATAAATAAATAAATAAATAAATAAATAAATAAATAAATAAATAAAATTTTTTTAAAGGGGAGGGAGGGAAGGGAAAGGGAGTGAAAAAAGGAATTAAGATATCTATGTACATGTACCAACTTCCCACAAGGAGTGTAAACATTCTGTACTATATTCATGTACTAATAACTTAAAATGCTGTAAAAAATAAAAATTTTTGAAAAAGGGTCCCTGGGCATGTAGTTCAGGGTAAAGGCCCTGGGTTTAATCCCTGGTGCCACAAAAAAACCTAAAATTACATCTCTAAAGAGAGTTCTGTAGTGAATTTATCAGTGGTTTTCAAAGCATTATTTTTCAAGTACATTAATTCTCAAATATTTTTCTTCTTTCCTTAAAATCTTTCATTTTCTTGGATTTGATGAAGACCCTGAAAGCAGCTAAAATCAGAGTGTCTGTCATTGGTTTGTCTGCTGAGGTTCGGGTTTGCACTGCACTCGCTCGGGAAACCGGTGGTGTGTGTCTACTGTGTTCATTGTTTATTCATAGTCATTGTGTCAGGATTATTAACGAGGATGGCTTGAACCACTCAATCTGAATTATTTCATATCCCATAGTCTACGGAGTCATCTTAAATATATTGTTTCTTTAAGAAATTACCTCAAAGTGGAAGGAACTTTCAGTAATGTCAGTGTTTAGAGAAAACACTATAACTTGAAAGGCTAGAAATTTTACTCTATGTAATACTTTGTAAAGATTTTATAACTTGGCTTTAATCAAACTGCAATTACTATTCCTAGAAATACTGATTTAGAGATAAAGTTTTTAAAAGTGATAGTTTAGCTAAAATCTTAATTTTGAAAATGTACATTTTTAGATCTTAAAGCTTTTATAAAATTACATAAAAATGGTAATCTGTTCTTACGTCTGTAAAGCTGTTGTTTCTTGTTAGGCACATACCATGTGATTTTAGATGAAAGCCATTACAAAGAATTGCTAACACATCATGTTAGTCCTCCTCCTGCCAGCTCAAGTTCTGAATGCTCACTTATTCGTATGGGTATGTATTTTATGTTATTTTCTAAATCCATATTTCTGTTCATACTAGAATTTCTTTTTTCTTTTTTTTTTTTTTTTGTTACCAGGGATTGAACTCAGGACCTTGCACTTGTGAGGCAGGCGGCGGGACCACTGAGTTAAATTCCCAGTCCCATACTAGGATTTCTGTTTTTCACTTACACAAGTTATCATTTTAAAATTTGAGAATTTCTTTTCTTTTTTTTTGCCACACATGGTGTCACATATCTGTAATGCCAACACTCTTGAAGGCTAAGGCAAGAGGATTGCACATTTGAGTCCAACCAAGGCAACCTAGTGACTTAGCAAGACCCATCTCAAAATAAAGGGGTGAGGATGTAGTTCAGTGTGAAGGCCCTGAGTTCAGTCCCCAGCACCATACACACACACAAAAAAACTGTTATTAAAGTAGAAAATATAAATAATGCTGGGCGTGGTGCCACATGCCTATAATCCCAGCACTCAGGAGGCTGAGGCAGGAGGATCACCTCAGGTTTGAAGTCAGCCTGCACTCCAAACCAAGAGACCCTGTCTTAAAAATAGAAAATATAGGCCCGGGGACTTAGCTTGGTAGTTCTGCCGCCTGCCTCGCAAGCGCAAGGACCTGAGTTTGATCCCCAGTACAAAAAATAAACCCAGAAAATATAGGCCAGGGATTTAGCTTAGTGGTTCTGCCGCTTGCCTTGCAACTGCAAGGACCCGAGTTTGATCTCCAGTACCAAAAAAACCAAAAAACAAAAAAACAAAACAGAAAATACAGAGCCAGGGATTTAGCTCAGTGGTTTTGCCGCCTGCTGTGTAAGCGCAAGGACCCGAGTTCGATCCCTGGTACCAAAAAATATGTATATATATAGATAAGAACTTTAGAATCTGAGGTCATTCCTCTACTTTCTTTCCTTCATTCTCTACTTTTTTTTTTTTTTTTTTTTTTTTTTTTTGGTACTGGGGATTGAACTTGGGTCCTTGCGCTTGTGCAGCAGGCGGTGAAACCACTGAGCTAAATCCCCGGCCCACCTCTACTATTTTTGTAGAGTGGAGTTACAGTCAGTTTCATATACCATAATAAGCATATATATATATATATACACACACACACACACACACACACACACACACACATATATATATGAAATATATATATAAATACATATATATATGAAATATATATATAAATATATATAAATATATATTTATATATATATATGAGGTGGAAAAATGCTTTTGTACAACTTTGTTGGCCCTCTGGTAAGAACATTTTTAGGTTCCTACTCCTAGAATTCTGCTTTTTGCTTGGAAAGAGAAATTAATACATTTTTTCCTATGAAGGATTTCCTCAGCATACCATTGCTTCTTTGTCTGATCAAGATGCAAAACCTTCTTTCAGCATGGCGTAAGTAAAGACCAGTAATATTTTAACATTTAAATTCATTACTCTGAGTTATAAATTAATAGATGGGCTTGAAATATGGCTTTTAATTAAAAATTACCTTTTATGTAGCCATACAAAGGAATGATGAGGGCCAGGGATTTAGCTTAGTGGCACCATGCACACCTGCCTCACAAGTGCAAGGTCCTGAGTTCGAGCCCCAGTACCAGAAAAAAAAAAAGAGAATGATGATATATAGTACATTTCTATGGTGTAGTCTTCAGGAAATATTACTAAGTACAGTGGTATGGTAGAGAGAAGTGTGTAATATGCTACCAGCTATCAAAAAAGAAGATGTGAGTAGATATTCACAATTGTGCTCATAATAAAAATAATAGTAATGGAAATAGGAAGTTAAAAAACTAAAGAATGTTTGCATTAGTGGGTGTGTAGGGAAAGGCAAAAATGATAGAACCTAGACTTTGCTGAATATAACTTGTTTGAACTTGAGTGCTTTATACTTTACATAATTATAAAACGAAATTAAATTTAAGAAAGTGATTTTTCAAAGTCACAGGCAAGACTTCTGCCTCCCGCGATTAAAGGTCTAACAAGGACTAGAGTTACTCTTCTAGACAAAACACGTCAAACAGCCGAGTGTGGTGATGCATGCCTGTACTCTTAGCACTTGGGAGGCTGAGGCAGGAAGATCATAGAGTTTGAGGCCAGCCTGAACTACATAGCAAGACCCTGTCTCAATAAAAACAAAAAAATAAAAAAAATTTGGAAATGAAAAAAGACAAGGGGGAAGGGTAATAACCTAAATGACATACTCACATACTTTCAAATAAAATTTAAAATTTTTGAAATGGAATCCAGTGTTTTATAACATACTTTAGCTCTAGTTTTTTACATTTTTATATACATCATGTTTAAAATAATTTTCCCCCCCCACAGGCACCTGGATAACAGTTCTGAGCCAGGGCTTACATTAGGAGGCTATTTCTGCCCACAATGTCGGGCAAAGTACTGTGAGCTTCCTGTTGAATGTAAAATATGTGGTAAGAAGCCAATTATTCATTATTGAGTAAATTAATTTAAAATAACCTCTTATCTGTATTATTGGTAAAAATGTAAGAAATGTAAATGTTTGAGTTCCACCTTCATTTCCAGATATGTATGTATATATGTATGTATGTATGTATATATGTATGTATATATGTGGTACTGAGGCTTGATCCCAGAGTCTTTGCACTGACCTACATCCCTATCCTTTTTTTTATACTTTTGTTTTGAGACAAGGTCTCACTAAGTTGCCTGGGCTGGGCTCAAATTTTTTGCCTGACTCTCCCAGAGTGCTAAATTATAGGTGTGTGCCACCAGGCCTGGTGTGGGTTTACTGTTTCCAAAGAGAAATAGATTACTTTTCTTCTTGAATGTCCAGTACTACATTTCCAAGAATAAATGTAACATTGTAGTAAAGTTTATTTTATTTGTAAGTAAGGAAATAGGCCAAGAGAAGTCACATGTGTAATAACAGAATTGACTCCATCCTGGAACCTCCTTCTGTGGCCCAGGTAAAATGAGAGATGAGCACTTACAGTTCTGATGCCACTTGCTGGCTGGGGATGTAACTCAGCAGCGGAGGACCTGCCTAGCCTGCAGCAAGGCCTGACTTCTGCCTCCAGCACTGCAAAAAACAAAACTCCACTAAAAACACATGAAAGTATTTAGCCCAGGGCCAGGGATTTAGCTCAGTGGTTCTGCTGCCTGCCTCACAAGCGCAAGGTCCCAAGTTCGATCCGCGGTACCAAAAAAAAAAAAAGTATTTAGCCTGAGTTATAGCATTCAGCTTTTCAGCTATTGTCTTTATGAAGTCTGGCTTATTAAACATGTTTCTATTTGTGTATTAGGTCTTACTTTGGTCTCTGCTCCCCACTTGGCACGGTCTTACCATCATTTATTTCCTTTGGATGCTTTTCAAGAAATGACCCTGGAAGAATATAAAGGAGAAAGGTATGAGTTTTGATTAATTTATATCTCTTCCTAATGGTGAACTAATGTTTGAGTACATTGTCACTACCTTACAAAAGATAGTTATTAATTCAAGTAAGAGTACTTCTCATCCAGAAAATGAGATCCATGTGGGCATAGTGGTGCATTCCTATAAACCTAGCTGTTCAGGAGGCTGAGGCAGCGAATTGCAAGTTTGAGGACGTTCTAACCAACTTAGTGAGACCCTGTCTCAAAATTTAAAAGAAAAGAAAAGAAAGGGGTTGGGGATGTAACTCATGGTAGAGCACCCCTGGGTTCAATCCCCAGTATCACAGAAGGTGGGTGGGATTTCTTGGTTATGACTGAAATGACTTAGTTGTTAAACAGATCTGGGTCTCCAGAAATCTGTTAATTTCCTTACCTTCACCTCTTTGTAGTAGGAGTGATGTACTATAGCCAGGTATGGTAGCGCATGCCGTAATCCCAGCACTTAGGAGACTGAGACAGGAGAATCTTGAGTTCCAGGCCAGTCAGGATTACCTAGAAAGTCCCTGGCTCAAAAAAAAAACAACAAAAAAAAACCCATCTGGAAGTTATTTCCTATAAGCACACCTAGATGAGTATTGTTTTGAAATTGTGTGTGTCTTGGATGTGTCATGGTTTATATAACCAGTTGTTATTAACAAATAAAGTTTTAACAAATAATGTTTATATCTTTGACTTTGTGTTATAAATGCATGACAGATTCTTAGAGGTAAAATTGCTGAATCAAAAGTTATGTGAATTTTAAGTCAGGCATGGTGGTGAAAATCAGTATAATCTCAGTACTTGGGAGGCTGAGGCTGGAGGATCACCATGAGTTTGAGGCCAGCCTGGGCTACATAGTGAGTTCAAGACCAGTGTGCAGTGTATAGTGAGACCTTGTCTCAAAGAGACAAAACAAAACAAAAAATGATGTAATAGATGTTGTAAAGTTGTCTTTTAAAGAAGTTTTGTTTTTTGCTTACAGTAACTTCACCAATATTAGAATTATGAAAGTTTTTTATATTGGCCAAGTTAAACAAGTCTCATTGTTTTAACTTGCATTTATTTTCTCCTTTCTCCTTTTTTTTTTTTGGTACTGGGGATTGAACTCGGGACCTTGTGGTTGCGAGGCAGGCGGCAGAACCAGTGAGCTAAATTCCCAGCCCTTGCATTTCTTTTCTTTTTTTTTTTTCTGGTACCGGGGATCGAACTCAGGTCCTTGTGCTTGCGCAGCAGGTGGCAAAACCACTGAGCTAAATCCCCGGCCCTGCATTTATTTTCTTATGGTTGAGGATAATGAAAAACCTAGTAGACAGATTTCAGATTATAAGATAGAGTTGAAGAAATATTCTAGAAAGTAGAATAAATGGCATAAAATGAAGAAGTAAATACAGGAAAGTAAAGATAAGAAAACTGATAGATTTATCCAAAATGTCCAAATTCAGAATAATGTGAGAAACAAAGAAAAGAGAAAATATAGAGTAGGAGATAATCAAAGAAACAGTTCAAGGAAATTTTCTATTTCTAGGGAGCTAATCAGATCCCTGAAAACCTGTTGGGAGGATGACAGGGAATCAAAGAAAGAGACAGAGACAATATTCAATTTGTAAGGGAGGACTGAGAGCAATCTATCTTAGTGGACAGGCTTTGAAAAGTTTTATGGTGGACCCGCTTTTATTGTTTAGCAAGAAGTGCAAGGGAGGGGTTAGTATACTATTTTAGGAACAGTGACTGTAGTAAGATTAGGGTAGTAAGATAAGGAACAAGTTTGGCATCTCAGAGGGAGTAAGTTAAGGTCCTTTTCTACACTTGGATGCCTGTATTTTATATTGTTCTCAGCAGAATGTTGTCTTGCCTCAGAAGTGCTGTGCTTTTCCACATAGTCAGGAAGTCTATATCCCAGCCCTGACAGAGATCTCTTTTTTCCCTTCTTTCCTTTATCCCTCCCTCCTCCCTTGTTCCCCTTCCCATTTGAATGTTTTCTTTCCATTTTCACAATATCTTTATACATTTTAGTCCTTATTTTAACTTTCAGTTTCTCACACCAGAGAAACAATATAGTATTTAAACATGTGTGTTTGATTCATTTCACTTAAGAGTATAGGGTCTGGGGATTTAGCTCAGTGGTTCCGCCACCTGCCTCGCAAGTGCAAGGACCCGAGTTCGATCTCAGGTACCCAAAAAACAAAACAAAAAAAAAGTGTGGTCTCAAGGTCCATCCATTTAGTTATAAATGTCTAAAGCTCATCCTTCTTTATGGCAGAGTAGTACTCCATTGTATAAAAAAACACATCTTTATCCATTCGCTGACAGAGAACTTTTACATTCAGACTTTGGAGTGAAAATATTACAGCTTAGATATATACCCAGCAAAGCTGTCAGGTAAGTGTGGGTGGAAGAAAGACATTTTCAGACTTGTATAAGGTCTCGAAAAGAGACTTTCTGGGGATACTTTGGAAGAGGTAGGTGATTCAGAGGAACGAAGAAAGAGAAGATCTTAGGGATCTAGGAATATTTATTTAATCCAAAATAGGAAACCATAGGATGATGGTCAGAAGAAATTCAGAATGGCACTGGTGTGTCATATATAAAGAAGAGTCAGTTCCATTTGGAGAAAGCCAGAATGCTCCAGGATAGATATCATTGAGAGAGTGGAAATTGTAGAATTTCCAAGAGTCGAATGTGCTGGGAACATATTTATACTATTCAGGGAAAGATTGGGGCTGAATTAAGTGTTAATTATTTAGGAGAGTTTGAGATTAGGGACACAGTTAATCCCTGGAAAAAAATGTTTAAAGAGAGAAAAAGTTACAACTTACTACATGTTACAACTGAGAATATTTATTATATAGGCATCATAAACTAAACATTGAATATTGATCTATCCAAAATAATGACTTATAGAGAAAGAAGAGAATGACATTAGTTTACATGTATGCACTATTGGTTTAGGAAGGTTGAAAGAATTAAATTCTTGTCTTCCATAGTTGGAGGCTCAGAGCCAATACTCATAAAGAGCCAAGAGTTAGCACTTATACAAGCATAAATAACTATCACACAGTTAAAAGTTTTGTTTTGTTTTGTTTTTTGGTTCTTTGAGACAGAGTCTCACTCTGTAATTCAGCCTGGCCTTGAACTCAATGTATAGCTCAGGCTGGCCTTGAACTCACAGCAATCTTCCTGCTTCAGCTTCTCAAGTGCTGGGATTACAGGTGTGCACCAGCACACCTGGCATACAGTTAAAAGTTTTGAAAGTGTCTCTGGGGAGCTGGAAATGAAATGGGGAGGGGAGGTAGGGGACCTCTGTTTTCAGTACTAAACAGAGAACTTTGTTTTTTTGGTTTTTGGGGGGTTTTTTTGGTACCAGGGATTGAACTCAGGACCTTGTGCTTTTGAGGCAGGCATAGGACCACTAAGCTAAATCCTTGGCCCTGAATTATTTGAATTAGTGAATTCTTTTTAAATTTTATTTTATTTTATTTATTTATTTATTTTGGTACCGGGGATTAAACTCGGGTCCTTGCGCTTGCACAGCAGGCGGCAAAACCACTGAGCTAAATCCCTGGCCCAGTGAATTCTTTTTTTTAAAGAGTGATTCTCAAACTTTCTCTTTCAGATTTTGTTATGGATGTCAGGGGCAACTGAAGGACCAACATGTGAGTCTTTGACTTTCTAATTATTAAGTTATGTAAAAAAAATCTTGAAAATCTTATACTATGACAAGCTTTCAGTAGGTTATTGAAGACCAAGATTATATCAGCTTATTTCCTATAAATACAGTTACACTAGCTACTGGATGTAAAGCGAGAACAAAATAATTTAAATAGTAATTTTGTAATTCTGCATTCTCATTTTGCTATGACAATACTTAGTGCTTTGTCTTCGGTTTTCAAGCTAAATTGCTTTTGTTTATTTAAAGTGTTTTGTTTCATTTTTGTTACTAGGGATTGAACCCAGGGCCTACCTCACACTAGGCAAGCACTCTACTATTTAGCTACATCCCCATCCCCATTATAATTCCTTCTGAAGTTATCATTTAAAGTGGCCACTGATAAAAAATTGTTTCCATTAGAAAATATTTTTTAAAATTTTGAATAGAGACCCAGGTGCAGTGGTGCATGGCTGTAGTCCCAGGTACTCAGGTGGCTGAAATGGGATCACTTGAGCCCAGGAGTTTGAGGCTAGCCTGAGCAACATAGTAAGACCCCATCTCAAGCAACCACAACAGAATTTTAAAAGAATTTCTTTGAAGATAGCCAATTTGATGATATAAAATTCTGTAGATGCAGGGCCAGGGATTTAGTTCAGTGGTTCTGCAGCCTGCCTTGCAAGCACAAGGTCCCGAGTTCAATCCCTGGTACCAAAAAAAAAACCAAACTAAAACAAAAAATTCTACAGATGCAAATATCATGTCTTTTTTTTTTTTTGGTACTGGGGATCGAATTAGGGACCTTGTGCTTGGGAGGTAGGCGGCAGAACCAATTTAGGTAGCTAAATTCCCGGCTCCTATTTTTAATATTTACTCACATTTCCATATTTTAAAATGTACTTTATAAAGCATACCAAATATTAATTAGAAGTATTGCTTGATTAGGGGCTGAGAGTGTAGCTCAGTGGTAGAGCTCATGCTTAGTCTATGTCTTAAGATCCTGTGTTCAATCTCTAGCACCAGAACAAAACAAAACAAATATTGCTTGTTTATTCCACTTTCATGTTTCATAAAAGAATTTTATTAAATTTTACATTCCTTGGGACTATGGGTGTAGCTCACTGGTAGGAAGCCTACTTAATGTGTATGACACTGGGTTTGATCCCTAACACTGCAAAAAACCCCACAAAAAACCTTGTTTTACATTTCTCTTTGACATCAGTAGCTTCATCCTCACTAGAACCACTTTTTGAATTTTTTGACAGTTTCTAAGAACATCATCTAGCCAGGTGTGGTGGCACATGTCTGTAATCTCAGCACTTAGAATGCTGAGGCAGGAGGATCGCCACAAGTTCAAGGCCAGCTTGGATTACATAATGAGACCCTGTCTCAAAAAACAAAACAAAAGAACACATCATCTTTACTTCTGTGTTGTTTTAGATTTAGTGATTTTTTGAACCTCTGTGTGTTGTTGCCCAGGTTTTATCCCAGGGTGCAGATATCCATGTAGGTAATGCTGGTAGAATCATGAACTTTTTCTTTTTATCTATCTTATATGTGTCACTTGACCTATTCCTTAATAGCTTAGTTGAAAGAGGAATGTAATTTTTTCAGTTGTGAGGCCATTCTCTGAAAATAACTAAACCCATGTTAAATTTTTGTGCTTTTTTTCCTTGGACCTCTAAGCATTCAGAGGTAGCACTGATTTTTGCTCTTGTGACTTCTCTACATTGTTACTTAAATGAAGTAACCGAGAGTATGTTATAATAAATTGACTTTGAGGACTCAAAACCAAGGTCATTACCTCATTTCCAAAGTATAGTTTAGGGGGAAAAGAAATCACCTTAGATCTGAGTATAGATAGTAAAAGGTGGGTTGGGAAACTTGATTGAGATATAATAAAGAGCAAAGCAACATGAATGTCTTCTGACTGTGCTTAGTTTTTAGACCCGTCTTTTATTGATTCCTTTTTTTCTTTGTATTACAGGTCTATGTTTGCGCTGAGTGCCAGAATGTGTTCTGTGTGGACTGTGATGTGTTTGTTCATGACTCTCTCCACTGTTGTCCTGGCTGTATTCATAAGATTCCAACTCCTAGGCCAGGGATTTAGCTCAGTGGTTCCGCTGCCTGCCTCGCAAGCATAAGATCCCAGTTCGATCCCCGGTACCAAAAAAAAAAAGATTCCAACTCCTTCAGGTATTTGATTGCAGTATGAATACACATTGTGTGTTAAAAAGAAATTTGTGCTGGGTGTGGTGGTGCACATCTGTAATTCTAGTACTCAGAAGGCTGAGGTAGGATCACTGTGAGTTCAAGGTCAGCCTGGGCTATATAGTAAGTTCAAGGCCAGTATGAACTACATAGCGAGAACTTGTCTCAAAAGAAAAAAAAGAAAGATATTTGTGACTATAAGTAAAATGATTCTTTAGAAGAAGCTCCAATTAAAATATAAACAACAGGGGCTGGGAATTTAGCTCACTGGCACCATACTTGCCTTGCAAGCACAAGGTCCTGAGTTGGATTCCTGATACCCCTAAAAAACAAACAAAATATGAACAACAGTTTAAGAGAAAAATCTGATTTAAGAAACTTTTGCTAATGGAGCTAGCCAACCATCGACTGAATCCTGTGAAGCCATGAGTCAAATGAACCTCTCTCCTATCTTAGTTACTTTTCTCATCCCTGGTACATAATACCCAACATCCACAAAAGAAAGGTTTTAGTCTACAATCCAGTGACTCCAGGACAGCATGACAGAGGAGCAGTGGAAAGCTGCTCATGTCCTGAAAAAAAAAAAACTTTCACTCAGAAAATATATTTTGTTAAATTTTTTGTTTCCTGTCACAAAAACGCCTACAATTCAGCAGTGTTTCATTCAACTAATTTGGTTTTGTATTATTTGGAGTCATGTGTTTAAAGTCCTTATGCATTATTATGTGTAAATTATTTGTAATGATGAAATTGATGTGATAATGCCCTTGTTTTATAATTGAAATAAATTGGTACTTGCTTTGGCAGCACATAAACTGTAATTGAAGTAAATTAAATGTTTGTGATTTATTGTAATTCATTAATCTAGTGTAAGAAGACTTTAAGTACAAATTATAAGATAGAAATTAAGTAATAGTTATGAAAATTTAATACATACGAAATGATACACTGCTACATCCACAAGAGTGTTCTTTTTGTTCTTAAAATTCTTCGGAGTTCAATTATAAAATTAATACATCTGAATTTATTTGTGGCTGTGCCAACAGGGGGCTTTTAGGTTAAACATGCAAACTCACTAGCTTGCCACACCACCCTGGGCCCCAGTTCACCCGAAGAGGATTAAAGGGAAAGGCAGCCTGTAGTAGGGGTTTGTCAAGCGCTCGTGGGTGGAGTCCAGATACAGCTTCGCAGGCAGGAGTCACCTAGAAGCTTGGTTCATACCTCTCCTCTGTGTGGTAACAGGGCTTCAAGGCTTAAATAACACTAGGATTCCAATACAGTGGGAAAAGGTCTTCACCTCCTTTATGTGCCATACCTGTTGCTTTTAAATGTCTTACATAATGGAGTATGGCTAATTCCAACATTTTGGTTGGTTGTTATGTGAGTCTGGTTTTATTGTATAGTTAGGGTGAATGAATTCAAAGTTGAAATGTCTCATTCTGAACCTCTCTGAGTTTCATCCCCAGGAAGTATTTATTTTTTAAAATTTTTGTGAGACAGTCTTGCTATGTAGTTCACCCTGGCTTTGACTCACTGGGTGGCCTCAAATGCCTAGCAATCCTCCTGCCTTAGCCTTTGAGTGCTGGGATCACAGGCGTGTGACACCATGTCAGATGGGAAGTATTTAATTATCCTCTTCCACTTTCCTAATCTGGGTCACCGGGGAAAACTAGGTGATAAGGTCTATGTTTTAGGTCCAGTGCAACTATATCATTATTGGTAGAACTCTTCTAGGTTTGCCCCCCTGTTGAAAGTGAATAAAGCTTCTGATCCATAACAAAAGTGTCTACTGTATATTTTGTATCTGTAAACTTTAGTCACTCTAGATTGAGTTTCACCATTGAAATTATGATCCTATAAGTAAGAATTCTTAGTGAAAGACATTATCAGTAAGGATGATGTAATTCTGTCCTAGAGATTTTATTCAGTAAATCTTGGCTGAAGCCTAGGAATTCACTTTTGTGGGGGTGGGGGTGGGGTACCAGGTACCTTGTGCTTGCAAGGCAGGTGGTGGCACCACTGAGCTAAATCCTTGTCCCAGAATTCACACTTTTTAACAAACACATACAGTGATGAAATTGATGAGTGTTTCTGTTAGGATTCCTAGTTCTTGAGCCTAGACTGAGCGGTTCTTTATGTGGAAACAAATTATGGTTACAGGTAACCTGGCAGCTGCTGTCTTCTCCTTTCTCTGTCAACAGAGGTAGCAGTGACGTGCAGGAAATACCTTTAACATTGTCCAAGTGTTCTGCCTCTTCCTACCTGGCTTAGAGACAAGACCTTGAGTGGTCACCTTTTAAAGTTTCTAGAACTGACCTAGAGACATCCTACAGCTTCAACTCTTTCCCCAAGTATCATTTGCATACTTGATGAAGTTAGGTGAATATTTTAATTATGCCCAAGGAGCTTCCCTTTCCACAATGTAGAGAAAAATCTTGGACTGTTGAAGATTACAGAAATGGGGCCTAGGATTGTAGCTCAGTGGTAGAGTGCTTGCCTGGCACGTGCAAGCCCCTGTGTTCAGTCACCAACACTGGAAAAAAGTGCAGAAATAGAAATGGTGATTAAGACGGTTCTGGCCTTTAGTTTCTTTATTGAAACTTCTCAATATGTTAATATATTTTAAATATGTTCAAATAGATACATTTTTATGTCATAGTGTGTGCGTGTGTGTGTGTGCATGTTACTAGGTATTGAACCCAGAGGCTTTGCACTGAACTATAGCCTCAGCCCTTTTATTTGATTGATTGATTGATTGAGTCAGGATCTCACCAGGTTGCCCTTGCTGGGCTTGAACTTGCAATCTTTTTGCCTCCTATGCCTCTCAGAGTGCTAGGATTAGAGGTGTCCACTACCACACTCAGCTTCATATTCTTTTTCATTTAGTCTGACAATCCTACCTCCTTCTAGTGCCCATGAACTATTGCTTGTAGTTTCCCCACAGGGCTATGTCATCCAGTCTTTTGGTACCTGCTCAGGAAGCCAGATCTTCTGCTCAGTGGTGTGGCATTGTATCCAGCTCTGGATGATGAAAGGGGCAACAGATTAAACAGACATGGTTACTTCCATTTGGAATCCAGCCAACCCAGGATGTTGGACAAAGTCAGCAGCAGTGGAGTAGGAGATAGGGAAAAAAAGGCAGCCAGAGGAATCTGAGGAGACATTAGAAGTTTCTAGGTAGTGAGTGCGGTGGTGTACACCTGTGATCCCAGCACATGAGCGGCTGAGGCGGGAGGATCACTGCAAATTTAAGGTCAGCTGGGGCTACATAGTGAGTTCAAGGTCAGTCAGCACTACATAACAAGACTGTGTCTCAAAAAACAGTTTGGTTGACCAAGAAGAAAAGGACTGAAATAACTAGTAAGACATTCCTTTAAACCTTACAATTTACATATTGACCCCCCAAATTTTTTTACCTATTAATGCTTATTCCCTATTTATTGTTTTACAGTATCCCTTTTTAATTCTCTTTACTCAAAAAAAACAATAGCCTTCTTATGCACAAATAACAGACTCACTGACAGAGAAATTAGAGAAACAATTCCTTTTACAATAGTATCCAAAAAAATGAAATATCTAGGAATCAATCTAACAAAGGAAGCAAAAGAACTCTACGCTGAAAACTACAGCATTCTGAAAAAAGAGCTTGAAGAGGCTATAAGATAATGGACAGGGCCGGGGATTTAGCTCAGTGGTTTCGTCGCCTGCTGTGCAAGTGCAAGGACCCGAGTTCGATCCCCAGTACCAAAAAAAGAAAAAAAGAAAATGGACAGATATCCCTTGTTCCTGGGTAGGAAGAACCATTATAGTGAAAATGGCTATACTTCCAGAATTGTTGTATAGATTTAATGCAATGCCAATTGAAATCCCAACAAGATATTTCACAGAACTAGAGAAAACAATCCAAAAATTCATTTGGAACCAGAAGAGACCTAGAATAGCAAAAACAATTCTGGGCAACAGAGACGTGGCTGGGGGAATCACAATCCCCAACTTGAAACTATACTACAAAGCTACTATGATACAAACAGCATGGTACTGGCAAAGAAACAGACCTGAGGATCAGTGGAATAGATTAGAAGATGCAGAAGCTACTCCAGACATTCTCAGCCACCTCATCTTTGACAAAGGAGCCAACCACCCTCATTGGAGGAAAGATAGCCTATTTAATAAATGGTGTTGGAAAACCTGGATTTCAACCTGCCAAAAATTAAAACTAGACCCATATCTATCACCATGCACTAAACTAAGATCGAAGTGGATTAAAGATCTAAATATTAAAACAGAAACACTAAACTTGCTAGAAGATAAGTTAGGTAGAACTCTTGAAGATATTGGCATAGGAAAAGACTTTATGAACAAAACCTCAGTAGCACAAGAACTAGCAGAAAGAATCAACAACTGGGATCTCATCTTATTAAAAAGCTTCTGCACTGCAAGGGAAACCAACAGAGCTAAGAGACAACCTACAATATGGGGAAAAATGTTTAGCAGCTATACCTCAGAGAAAGGACTACTATCGAGAATATATAAAGAACTGAAAAAAATCAGACCCCCAAATTCAAAGACCCAATTCAAAAATGGGCATCTGAAATGAACAGACATTTCTCAGACAAAGAAGTAAAAGCAGCAAATAAACATGAAAAAATGTTCATCATCACTGGTCATTCGAGAGATGCAGATGAAAACAACACTGAGATTCCACCTCACCCCAGAAAGAATGGCTGCTATCAAGAAATCAACCAATAACAAATGCTGGCAGGGTTGTGGGGAGAAAGGAACCCTTCTCCAGTGCTGGTGGGAGTGCAGACTGGTGCAACCACTGTGGAAATCAGTATGGAGATACCTCAAAGAACTAGAGGTCCCATTTGACCCAGCTATTCCCCTGCTGGGTGTCTTCCCAAAAGAATTAAAAGAATCATACCACAGTGATATATGTGCACCCATGTTTATAGAGGCACAGTTTGTAATAGCTAAAGCTTGGAAACAGCCCAAGTGCCCATCAACTGGAAACTGGATAAAGAAGATGTGGGCTTTTTTTTTTATAAAATGGAGTACTACTCAGCCATAAGGAATGAGAAACTAGAGACATTTATAGCTAAATGGATGCACATTGAGGCCATCCTCTTAAGTGAAATGAATAGGACACACGTGTAAATACTGAGTAGTTTCTCTAGTGTGAGAAACTGAAAGTGCAAATAAGGATTAAAATGGATAATTGAAAATTTGAAATAGGAAGAAAAGGTCCAAAGGGGCAGGGGTGGTGGGAGGGGAAGAGGAAAGAAGGGAAAGGAAAAATTATGAGAAAAGGAAAAAATGGAAACGAAATCTATGTAAATAGGGAAGGGTGGAGGGGGTGAAGGGCGCAAAGGGAATGGGGAAAAAATAACCAAGATACATCATGTACAGGTACAAACAGCCAATGATAAATGTAAACGTATTGTGTACCTAAAATGTACCAATAAAAGAATTTAAGCAAAAAAAAAATTCTCTAGTTTTGTAAGTTTTATGAGTTATAGCTTTGAAAAAGCTGATTTTGTTTTTTGTTTAAGAAACAAAACCTTAACATGTGGAAACAGGTCAGCAGGGCTTCTGCTGCCCAGAGTGCAAGTAGGAAGGAGCTGTGGGGACTGTGTAAGATTACTCAATGCTCTGTAACATCCTCATCCTGTGGTCATGTCTGAGTTCCTCTCCTGCCTCTGTTATGATCAGAAAGTTCATAGCCTGAAATGATTTCAGGAGTGTTAAGAAAGAAGGGGTGCAACCAGCCCTGTGAAGTGGGTTGGTGAAACCCTAAGGCCTTCAGTAAGTGGAAGAGTTTAGGAGAAAAGGAGAGAAGTGTGAGTCATGAAGCCTAGAATAAGGAAGAGAAGGGCATGAGAAGTTGTCCCATTTCTGGGAAGTAGTGTGACGATGCCCTGGTACCTCTGGGGGTTCCACTCCTATAAGGGTAGAGGACACATTGTCAAGGACCAGAGGAGAATTAAGGCCTAATTGGCCTCCTGTATGAGCACAGAGGAGAAAGGCTGCACTTAAGGGTGATTGCCTATTAGAGAAAAGTTAAGACTGCTGAGGTTAAGTTGTTTACCAGAGAATGTACTAATGGATACTGGAAACCAGATGAATCTTGTGTTACCTTGATTGCTTGTGCCTGTGTTTGGGTGAATAAAATCGAGGTGAGCCAAAGGCTCTGGGCTCCTCTGCCTGCTAGAGGCCTGAGCCTCGTGGCTCCTCAAGTGTTGAGCTGACTCCATGTCTATTAGTCATACTCATTTGCCTTGTCCCCCCCCCCCCCCCCCGCCGTCTGGGAGGGACAAAGTAGTGGCTCTGGGTCGCAGAGCCAGGCTGAGTGGGTGAGCTGGCTACAGGTGGCACCCCAGCGTGGGACCAGAGATCTGCAGTCACCTACAACTCATTATTTTCACGTTGTCTGATTCTGTTCTGGGAAAAGGATTATAGGATGGCCTGAGCACTCTTCTGGGGTCTGTATTCAATTTCATCTGACTGCTCTTTGAGTCACACCTCAGGCCAGGATCCTGGAAGCAATACACAATTTCTTCATGAATGTCTTGATCGCTCAGCAAACCTTGAACAGCAGCTGTTCCTAGGCACCAGGGAAATAGATACTCCAAAGAGGATAAAGGCCCAAATCTCATAATGTGAGCTTCTAGTCTGAAAAGAAGTAGACTTATAAAGAGGTCCATGTGAGCTGGGCCTGCTGGTACCTACCTGTAATCCCAGCACTCTGGAGGCCTAGGCAGGAGGACTTCAAGTTTGAGCCCTGCCTGGGTGACACAGCAAGACCATCACAAAATAAAAGCACTAAAGATGCAGCTCAGTGTGAAGGCCTTGTGTTCAATCCCCAGCGCTGGAAAAAGGAAAAGAAGTGCTAGCAGTATGTCAGGCTTAAAGGAGTATGAAGGGGGATCTATCAGATGAGTTTGGTTGCAGCTCACATGTCTAAGGGGTCAACCAGAAGGCAGACATGAACAGGGGTTGGTGGACACAGAAGGGTAACCTGTAGAAAGTAATTGCCCAGTCTGAAGGAGACTGCTTCTGACATGCAAAGGGCTGGGGTAGAAGGGAGATACTGTTTTCACTTTATATCCTTTGTACTTTTTGAATTTTATATATAATGTGTGTTACCTAGTCTAAAAAATAAGGTTCTTTTTTTTTTTTTTGGTACCGAAGATCAAACTCGGGACCTTGCACTGGCAAGGCAAATGGTGGCACCACTGAGCCAAATCCCTGGCCCATGAAAAATAAGGTTTTTAAAATAAGATAACCATTATTCAGCCCCAGCCTGTTCTTTCCTTCAGGGAACATAGACCCTCTGGTGCCATATATATTGATATTTAAAGAGAAACTTAATCTCCATACTGCAAAACAAAAATAAAACATGATTCTTTGGATGAAAAGGAGGGGTCTTTTAAATATCTCTGTAATCAGTGATTGTAAATATGTTGCTTGGACCAATAGCATCAGACTCATCTAGGAATGCATTAAAAATGCAAATTTGAGACAAGCAGGGTGGCACATGCCTGTAATCCCAGCACTCAGGAGGCTGAAGCAGGAGCATCTCAGTGAGTTTGAGTCCAGCCTGAACTACATAGCAAGACCTTTCTCAAAAAACAAAAAGATCCCAAGGATGCAAGGATGGTTCAACATTCATAAATCAATAAATGTAATACATTATATTAACAGAGTCAAGGACAAAAAACATATGATCATCTCAATAGATGCAGAAAAGGCATTTGACAAAATCCAACACCCATTCATGATAAAAATCCTACAGAAAATTGGAATAGAAGGTCTTTATCTCAACCTGATTAAGGCTATCGATGAAAAACCCACAGCCAACATCATATTAAATGGTCACAAACTGAAAACTTTCAAGCTAAAATCAGGAACAAGACAAGGATGCCCACTATCACCACTCCTGTTCAATGTAGTTCTGGAAACATTAGCCACAGCAATTACAAAAGAGAAAGAAATAAAAGGAATAAAGGTAGGAAAGGAAGAAGTTCAACTGTCATTATTTGCTGATGATTTGATACTTTAATAGAAGACCCAAAAAATTCTACCAAAAGACTTCCGGACTTAATTGACAGATTCAGTAGAGTAGCTGGATATAAGGTCAACACTCAAAAAACAATAGCCTTCTTATACACAAATAGCAGACTCACTGAGAGAGAAATTAGGGAAACAATTCCTTTTACAATAGCATCCAAAAAAATGAAATATCCAGGAATCAATCTAACACAGGAAGCAAAAGACCTCTACACTAAAAACTACAGCACCCTGAAAAAGGAGATCAAGGAGGATATAAGAAAATGGAAAGACATCCCTTGCTCCTGGGTAGGAAGAATCAATATAGTGAAAATGGCCATACTTCCAAAACTGCTATATAGATTCAATGCAATGCTGATTGAAATTCCAACAATATACTTCACAGAACTAGAGAAAACAATCCAAAAATTCATTTGGAATCAGAAGAGACCTAGAATAGCAAAAACAATTCTGGGCAACAGAGATGTGGCTGGGGGTATCACAGTCCCCAACTTGAAGCTATACTACAAAGCTACTGTGATACAAACAGCATAGTACTGGCAAAGAAACAGACCTGAGGATCAGTGGAATAGATTAGAAGATGCAGAAACAACTCCAGACATACTCAGCCACCTCATTTTTGACAAAGGAGCCAACCACCCTCATTGGAGGAAAGATAGCCTATTTAATAAATGGTGTTGGAAAACCTGGATTTCAACCTGCCAAAGATTAAATCTAGACCCATATCTATCACCATGCACTAAACTAAGATCGAAGTGGATTAAAGATCTAAATATTAAAACAGAAACACTAAACTTGCTAGAAGATAAGTTAGGTAGAACTCTTGAAGATATTGGCATAGGAAAAGACTTTATGAACAAAACCTCAGTAGCACAAGAACTAGCAGAAAGAATCAACAACTGGGATCTCATCTTATTAAAAAGCTTCTGCACTGCAAGAGAAACCAACAGAGCTAAGAGACAACCTACAATATGGGGAAAAATGTTTAGCAGCTATACCTCAGAGAAAGGACTACTATCGAGAATATATAAAGAACTGAAAAAAATCAGACCCCCAAATTCAAAGACCCAATGCAAAAATGGGCATCTGAAATGAACAGACATTTCTCAGACAAAGAAGTAAAAGCAGCAAATAAACATGAAAAAATGTTCATCATCACTGGTCATTCGAGAGATGCAGATGAAAACAACACTGAGATTCCACCTCACCCCAGAAAGAATGGCTGCTATCAAGAAATCAACCAATAACAAATGCTGGCAGGGTTGTGGGGAGAAAGGAACCCTTCTCCAGTGCTGGTGGGAGTGCAGACTGGTGCAACCACTGTGGAAATCAGTATGGAGATACCTCAAAGAACTAGAGGTCCCATTTGACCCAGCTATTCCCCTGCTGGGTGTCTTCCCAAAAGAATTAAAAGAATCATACCACAGTGATATATGTGCACCCATGTTTATAGAGGCACAGTTTGTAATAGCTAAAGCTTGGAAACAGCCCAAGTGCCCATCAACTGGAAACTGGATAAAGAAGATGTGGGCTTTTTTTTTTATAAAATGGAGTACTACTCAGCCATAAGGAATGAGAAACTAGAGACATTTATAGCTAAATGGATGCACATTGAGGCCATCCTCTTAAGTGAAATGAATAGGACACACGTGTAAATACTGAGTAGTTTCTCTAGTGTGAGAAACTGAAAGTGCAAATAAGGATTAAAATGGATAATTGAAAATTTGAAATAGGAAGAAAAGGTCCAAAGGGGCAGGGGTGGTGGGAGGGGAAGAGGAAAGAAGGGAAAGGAAAAATTATGAGAAAAGGAAAAAATGGAAACGAAATCTATGTAAATAGGGAAGGGTGGAGGGGGTGAAGGGCGCAAAGGGAATGGGGAAAAAATAACCAAGATACATCATGTACAGGTACAAACAGCCAATGATAAATGTAAACGTATTGTGTACCTAAAATGTACCAATAAAAGAATTTAAGCAAAAACAAACAAAAAAAGTGAAATGCTAACTCTTGGGCCCCTCATGGACCCATTGAATTAAACTCTGGGGTGGGCTTGGAAATCTGTCCTTCAGTAAATCTTCCAGGAGATTATGATAAATTCTGTAAGAACTGCTCTGATCATGTTAGAGAGGTACTTAGTAACCTAAAAGCAGATCTTCAAGAGGCTGAGATAAGAGGATTGCTTGAGCCCAGGAGTTCAAGACCAACCTGGGCAGTACAGTGGGACCCTGTCTCAGAACAACCAGATCTGGTTACTGGAATTCCACTGAACTTCTAAGAAAATTCAGTTAATTTTACAGAAAACAAGTCTCAAATATGGTATTGCTTTTTCGTTTCCCTAGATTCTCTGTGTATGTACTTAAGAGTTCTTAAAAATTCAATGTTGTTTTAATGAACATACCTTAAAATGCCCTTCTTTTAAGTTACCAATGTGTATACTCACTCGATACTCATGACACTCAGGAGATGAAACATCATTACCTCACAAGGGCTTCTCCAAACTCAGGACTCCCAGAACCAGCTAGACATGGTCTCTTTAAAATTTTTTTTGCCGGTTAGATATGATTTCTTATAAATCATGTTCGATCCCCATTACCAAAATAAATAAATTAAACCATGCAGTGGCTTCATGTTGCTGCATATAACAGTAGTTCCTGTTTTCTGCCTGTGTTTCATCAGATTTGTTTATTCCTAGTGGACACTGGGATTGTTTCTAGTTTTTTTATATGAATAAATTGCCATGAACATTCCTGTGTTCATCTTTGTGTGCTCATATGTTTTCATTTTTCTTGGATTAATATGAATGGAATTGATAGATTGAGTGGTAAATGTATACTTCACCTGACACTGCTAAACTAATTTTTCCAAAGAAATTGTATCAAGAAGCTGGACATGGTGGCACACACCTGTAATCAGAGTACTCGGGAGGCTGAGGCAGGAGGATTGATGCAAGTTCGAAGCCAGCCTAAACTAAATAGTGAATTCAAGGCCAGCCTGAACTACATAGCAAGATCCTGTCTCAAAAAAACCAGAAAAATAAAAAATAAAAATTGTATCATATTACATTCCACAATGTATGAGTGCTCTAGTTGCTCCATATACTGACCCAACTGTTGGAATTGTACAATAAAATTGTTAATTTTTAAATCATCATAAAATTAAGCAACAGTTTCTCAGTATACAAAATCATCAATCATAAAAGAAACATTAAGCCTGGGCACCTTAGGAAGATCCTATCTCAAAACAAAATAGTTTGGAGCCTGGCGTGGTGCTGTACACCTGTGATCCTAGCACTCAGAAGGCTGAGGAAGGAGGATTGCTGTGAGTTCAAGGCCAGTCTGGGCTACTAGTGAGTTCAGGACCAGCCTGAATTACAAAGGGAGACCCTGCCTCAAAAAACAAACAAACAAAAAGAATAAAGAAAATAGTTTGAGAGTGTAGCTCAGTGGTAGAGTTTGTGCCTAGCATGCATGAGCCCCTGGGTTTAATCCCCAGCACTCCAAAAACACAACAAAAATAAATTGCCAGGTGTGGTGGGGAACGCCTGTAGTCCTAGAGGCAGGAGTATCGCCAGGAGTTAGTTCAGGCCCAGCTTGGGCTACATAACAAGACCCTGTCTAAAAAAACCAAACAGGACCGGGGATTTAGCTCAGTGGCACCCTACCTGTCTCAAAAGTGCAAGGTCCTGAGTTCGATCCTGGTATGGGGGGGGATTAAAACTGGATTTCAAGCCAAGCATTGTGATACACACCTATAATCCCAGAAGTGGAGGCAGGAGGATTAAGAGTTTGGGCCCAGACTGGCTGGTTTAGCAATTTAGTGAGACTTTGTCTCAAAAAACATAAAAAACTGGGGATGTGGTTCAGTGTCAAGGCCCTAGGTTCAATCCCCAGTACTGTAAAACACACACACACACACACACACACACACACACACACACAATTGCAAGGAGATACATACGTATGTTGTAGAATGGCTAAAATTTAACTTCTGCCCTGTGTGCTGTGCCTGTACTTTTTGGTTGATAAGTAGTTAGATTACTTTAAAACTCAAAACACTAATCCTCTCTTCAGATTGATAGTGGACATCTGTGAGTATTTGATTGCTTCCCTTTCTTTTGTTTGTTTTCCTTTTTAGCTACTGAGTATTTTGTGGGTTTTTTTGTTTTTGGTACCGGGGATCAAACTTGGGGCCTTGCTTGGCAGGCGCCAGAACCACTGAGCTAAATCCCTGGCCCACTACTCAGTATTTTAATTCCCTTCCTTTGGAAAAATTTCCTCATTTCTGCCATAGAGATATGACATTTGTATTTTTCTAATTTATGCTATGAAGAAGGTTTTGGTGTCACCAGGAATAAAAGAAAATTTCTTCAACTGATTAAGGATATCCAAGCTGGATGTGATGGCACATGCCTGTAATCCTAGCACTTGGGAGGCTGAGGCAGGAGGGTCACCATGAGTTCGAGGCCAGCCTGGACCACATAGTGAGGCCTTGTCTTTAAAAAAAAAAAAAAAAATTGTCCTCTGTGGCAGCACAGCATAGTGGCCAAACATGCAGACTCTAGCTAGGCTGCCTGGTAAATCTTAAACCATGTGCCTGAGTTACTTCATCTGTAAGATGAAGATAACAATCCCTAACTTGCTTGGACTGTCAAGGATGTTAAAATTCTTTGATCCAAGGTACCAGTGGACATACCAGTTCGCTAGATCTGCTAAAGCAGAATATCCGATCTGGGGATGGGGGAAATTTTCTCAAAATTTTTTGACCTCAAGGTTAACATCTGTATGCCAAGAATTCCGGGGGGCCAGGCCAGGCTTTCCGGCTTGGGTGAGGCCCATCTTCCGGCAGCTGGCGGAGTTCGTGGTGATTGTTGCTGCCACTGCTGGGGAGACTGCCATCTCCTCCTCCTGGGCCAGGCTCATCCCTTCCCCGCCTCCGCCACCTCCTGGGCTGGGCCCGCAGCGTCTCGTCCCCTTGCAGAGCCGCTTGTGTCACCGCTGCCAACTCCTCATTCATCCTTGTGCACCATAGGCGGCACAGGCACCAAGATGTCCAACCAAGTGGTCTGCCGGGAAGCCAGTCATGCCGGGCGCTGGTACACAGCCTCAGACTTGCTGTAGGATTCAAAAGAATTGGGATGACTGGATTTTCAACTACTGCTAACAGGCCCACCCCTGAATGCACAGCTAGAAGGTTGGCTTTCACAAGTACAATCTACAAAAAGACCTGCTAGAGCCATTATTGCACCCCATGCAGGATATACATACTGTGGGTCTGGTGCTGCCCATGCTTACAAACAAGTGTATCCATCTATTACCTGGAGAATTTTTATCCTCGGTCCTTCACATCACATGCCCCTCTCTCGATGTGCAATCTCCAGTGTGGATATAGACAGGACACCTCTGTATGACCTGCGTATTGACCAGATTTATGGAGAGCTATGGAAGACAGGAATGTTTGAACGTATGTCTCTGCAGACAGATGAAGATGAACACGGTATTGAAATGCATTTGACTTACACAGCTAAAGCCATGGAAAGGCTATCCCAGAGCTCCAGGAGAATGGAGTGAATATGAGCTTTTCCTTTTTGAATTATGCCCAATCAAGCCAGTGTAGAAACTGGCAAGACAGCTCAGTGAGTTATGTAGCTGGAGCACTCACAGTCCACTGAAGCTCCGGATCCTCAGGGATGCCACCCCCACATACTCATACTCTGTCCAGGGCCCCAGCCTAGCCTTTACTAAGACACTGGTTCTGGTTTTGGGGGGAGTCTGAAACCTCAAACTAATAGAACTTTCTTCTCTTCTTTTCTAGTAGGTGTAGTCCTCCTTAATTTCAACTCATTATAAAATGCTTTATAGTTTTGGGTGGTGGAAGGTTGGGATCAAAAATATTTTGATTAAAAAAAACAACAATGTAAAGGCCCAGTTGTGGCCGACAGCTTTTTTGAAAGTAACTTGTAAAACATTTACTATAGCCTAAATTTGCACTCTTTGCAGACTGTGCACATATATTCTGCTTTCAGAATAGTTTAGCAGGCCCGGGGATTTAGCTCAGTGTTTCTGCCACCTGCTGCGCAAGCGCAAGGTCCCGAGTTCAATCACTGGTACCAAAAAAAGAATAGTTTTGCAAATTGTATACAAACCAAAAAAGGGTGGAAGCTTTTTAATAAAGAAATTGCATTTATAAATGATCTGAAAAAAAATGATCTGTATTAGAATATAATAAATCTCAAGTTATAGACAATTACTACCCATGTTGTACAACAGATACCTTCTATTTTAGTTGCCAATAAAGGGATACACAACTCAAAAAAAGAAAAATTCTGATCACAGAGCAGATATTGCTGACTATCCCATACACAGATTTTCAATTTGTCCCTCATTTTCTGCCCTTCATGCCATTACTGCCTCTGTGCCTAGCAAGCCAAGTCTGGCTGCTGCAGGGCTCTGCATAGGGTGGCGAGCCTCTCACAGGTCACTAGATATTTGGGCTGTGGTGTAGGATGCCACCTAGATGTTCTGCAATTTAATTCAATGCTGGCACTACCCAGAGTGTTGCAGCCCTGATAGATTAAGGGCACAGCCTTTTCATGCCAAAGGACCATTCCAAGTGACTGTCCTTTTGTTGTAACAAACTGAATCCGGGAAAGGAAGACACCAAGGAAGCAGGAGGCAGTGACTTTTTTTTTTGGTACTGGGATCGAACTCAGGACTTTGCGCTTTCGAGGCAAGCATCAGAACCACTGAGCTAAATCCCCAGCCCATGGAGGCAGTGACTTTTATTATGTTGTCGATGGACCTGACTGGGATCGCTCCCAAAGAAGTCAGGCCCAGAATATCAGTGGGCTGGCTGGCAGTTTTATAGGGCTGTAAGCAGGAGGTACAGAAGCAGAAGCAGAGTATTTGGCAATCTTTGGTTGGTTAGTTGACATTTTTTACATCTATGAGGCTTAATTTCATTGGAGTTTTCCTGGGAATATAGCAAGCAGAGTTTACGCAAAGCAGAGCAGCAGAGTGGGGGCAGAGCAGAGTTCTAGCAGGACTTTCTGAGTTCGTTAATGCTCCTGTGGTGACAAATTACAGAAGTTGTCATGGCTACTCAGGTACATTCTACAAAGACCTAGTAAACCCATAGTTGCCTAATAACACAGTTAACTCACAGTTGTCCAATTTGGTTATTTTTCTTAGACATATATCTGTCTGCCTAGAAATTCCCTTTCACTTTCAGCTGCTACCTTTATCTTTACAGGTAACTTGAGATGGTTTTCTGAGGTACTTCTCTGACTCCTAGGGCTTCTCCAGGGTAAATCTTGGCTTCCCAAACTATTCTCCTTAAATTGAAAGTCACTTTCGTGTAGCTCCTAATTTTCTCTTTTCTCTGGGGTTGGGATCAAACTAGGACTTTGCATGCTAGGCAAGTGCTCTCTAAGCTACTCCCCTACCTCCTAATTTGACTTTTTTTTTTATGGTACCAGGGATTGAACTCGGGTCCTTGCGCTTGCACAGCAGGCAGTGAAACCACTGAGCTAAATCCCCGGCCCCTGGTTGTCCAGTTCTTAAACATGAATTGAAAATCAAGGATTGCTACACATTTGAGGAAATCTGGTAATGTGAAAAATAAACATCAAAGTAAGTGGTAATAATCATGGAAGAAATAGATAGTTCAGCAAACAAAGGAGCTTAAACATCTCATATGAGACATTCAAGAAGTTTTCATTGGGTAAAAAAAATTAGATGTGAAAATAAGAAACAGAACACAAGAACTGTGGGAAATTGCTGAAATTTTAAAATATTGGAAAGCTGGAAAGTAAGAGAGGAAATCCAGAAAGCAGAGCAAACACACTAAGAAGATATGTGAGGAAAAAAGAACATAAGTGAATGATGAAATTCCCTAACAAATGAGAATGAAATTCACCTAACAAATGAGAATACCAAAAAAACAAAAACAAAAACAAAAAACTAGAAGGAAATTGTCAAAAAAATAAGAGAAGATAACTTCCCAAGGCTGATGGAAGATTTAAATGCTCAGACTGAAAAGGCCCAGTGAGTGCTGTACAATGGATGTAAAAAGACCTATACCCAACCAGGTACAGTGGCATACACTTCTAATCCCAGCACTTGGGGGGCTGAGGCAGGAGGATCTCAACAAATTTGAGTCCTCCTCCTGCTACATCATGAGTTCAAGGCCAGCCTAAAATACATAGTGAGACCCTGTCTGAAACAAAACAAAACAAAAAACCTCATACCTAAACTAAGAATAGAAACTTATCATCACCAAAGAAAATGACACCAGCAGCATAATAACCGATCTTCACCAACTTCAGAGTAAAATACGGTCTGCCAAAAAAAAGTATACATATTTTAAAAAAGAAAAATTTGTATAAATATTTTAGTACTAAATTTATTGAGACATCATGAGTTTAATACAAGTTACCTTTGGCCTCTACAATGACCAGAGGTGCTCAAAGTGGTTGCCATTAGCATCTAGAGATTTAATAGTATGGCAAACTCCTGCTTGGGTGTTCTTCGTTATTGAGATTGCTGCAAATGCATTTTCTTTTTTTCTTTTTTCTTTTTTTTATAGCAGGGATCAAACCTGGGACCTTGAGCTTGTGAGGCAGGCTGCACATGTATTTCAATTTCTTCTCTAAGAGCTGGCAGTGGTAGTGTGTTTTCTGTGATATATGACATCCTCTAGGGTCCCCCATATGAGTGTAACACCGTCTGTTGAAAACAATATACTATTTTTCTTTTCCTGAAGTGTGTATATACATTTTTTTTTAGTGGACTCCATACTTCATGTTACGAGCCTTACTCCTTTTGAATCCTGACTGACCCTGTTTACTCCATACCTTAGCACATTTGCCAGTAACTTCTCTAATGTGCAATTTGTTTTCGGTTTTAGTTCCTCAAGTAAAACTCTGGTTCCTGTTCTAGGACAAACAGAGCATCTGTGCCTGAGACGCATCCTCTGATTCTCCTCTCGCTGGCCAGCCGCTCCCTCCGCAGACCGGGACCTTGGGGACATTCCTCCGTAAGTGGATCACTGCTCTTCCACACCTCCACTTAAGGCCTCCTTGGCTCCTGCTTTTCTTTCTCTCTCAGGAGGCAGCCCGGCAGGGAGGAAGGAGGGTTACGGTTAGTCAAAGAACATCTGATCTGAAAAGGGCCTCCGAAGTCATCTTTTCTCCCTAGAAATGGCCTCAAGACCAGCAAAACTGGCCTCCAAAATTAGTTACCTCGGTACAACACTGATAGCAGGAGTGCTGCGAGCCTGTGCTTATTTATCTCTGGGGAGGCCTCAGCTTTCTGGGTATTCATCCACCAAAGTGAAATGAATATCCTATTTTTTTTTAATGTATAACTTTATTATCATTCACTAAACACACACATATATACAAAAATTAAAATTATTCAAAGAAAAGCAATAGAAGGGGAAAAAACTATAATAATATTCAAATATAATAGAACTCAACCAAAGTAAAACTGAAAAGTACTTAAACATTTTTCCATATAATTTTAAAAAAAATCTCAAGCATTAACAAGTCATCAAAGGATGTGATTTGTTTTAGAAAGATTTTCAAAACTAATATTGAACAAATAGTGGTCTGGAAAAAAATTCTAATTAGCTAGTAGACTCCACATAGGCCAAATTTTTAAAATTTAAATTTCAATAGTCATGTGACATGTGATGAAAATATAATCTGACGAATATGTTACTAGGCAATTTCATCCATGTGTATCGCAAAATACCACACAGAGTGCCAACTTCTAAGTAGAAATGAAAAGGTATACATCTGTCATCTATGATGGCCCCTTGATATTATCCAAGTACGCAGTTAATCACGAGATACATGAGGCTACCACTGGCACAGCAGCACACTGTTTTACAGTAAACTCTTTTATATCAGTAGGATTATGCTCTAAAGGACGAAAAGCACAGCATGTTACGATATGTACCTAAAACAGTAACAGTCATTTATCACACTATCGAGTACTGTGTACTGTTCATAGTTGTATGTGCTTCTTCTGGAAACACACCCTTCTCTCCTTTGATCTCAGTGACTCTTCCTTCCCAACCCACTGATGAGCTCCAGCCTAGTCTCTATCTACATCTCTTGCTGTAATTTTAAACACAATCTATATATGGATTCTTTCCAAATTCCAGCCTGTAATTCTGATCTCTCCCCTTCCCCTCCTGCCACCCTTACCCCTTTAAACCTTTTCTTCCTATTTCAAATTATCAATTATTCATTTTAATCCTTAATTACACTTTCAGTTTCTCACACTAGAGAAACTATTTGGTATTTACACGTGTGTCCTATTAATTTCACTTAAGAGGATGGCCTCAATATGCATCCAT
Organism: Heterocephalus glaber; assembly: GCF_053883595.1. NCBI lineage: Eukaryota > Metazoa > Chordata > Mammalia > Rodentia > Bathyergidae > Heterocephalus > Heterocephalus glaber. The sequence goes on along the minus strand of NW_028258471.1, from coordinate 3,128,876 downwards.
TTAGCTATAAATGTCTCTAGTTTCTCGTTCTTTATGGCTGAGTAATACTCCATTTTATAAAAAAAAAAACACATCTTTATCCAGTTTCCAGTTGATAGGTACTTGGGCTATTTCCAAACTTCAGCTATTACAAACTGTGCAGCTATAAACATGGGTGCACTTATATCACTGTGGTATGATTAATTCTTTTGGGAAGATACCCAGCAGGGGAATAACTGGGTCAAATGGGACCTCTAGTCCTAGTTCTTTGAGGTATCTCCATACTGACTTCCACAGTGGTTGCACCAGTGTGCACTCCCACTAAGGATGGAGAAGGGTTCCTTTCTCCCCACACCCCTGCCAGCATTTGTTATTGGTTGATTTCTTGATAGCAGCCATTCTTTCTGGGCTGAGGTGGAATCTCAGTGTTGTTTTCATCTGCATCTCTCGAATGACCAGTGATGGTGAACATTTTTTCATATATTTATTCACTGTTTTTACTTCTTTGTCTGAGAAATGTCTGTTTATTTCAGATGCCCATTTTTGAATTGGGTCTTTGAATTTGGGGGATCTGATTTTTTTCAGTTCTTTATATATTCTAGATAGTAGTCCTTTGTCTAAGGTACAGCTGCTTGAATATCCTAACTATTGATGAATGAGGTCCTGTGCCAGGTGTGAGACACAGCAGGGCAGACTTGGATGAGCCTGAGGTTAGGGTTATTGATTTGTTACCAAAGAAGAGCTTGTCTTGGAGGATTAAGAAGGGCTCCCAGGAACTGAGGTGGGCTGGGTGTTTCCTCGGGCCGTGTGTGTGTGTGTGTGTGTGTGTGTGTGTGTTCACCTTTATCAAAGCCTTATGTAAGTATACTACAGAGAAAGTCTTTCAAGGTTTTTTTGATTGTCCAACCTTGTATCATTGCTGAAGATGCTACTGGGAATGGAATCATTGAAACAAATGTTTTACTTTATTATTTAAATGATATCTATGGCTTTATTTGGGAGGAAGAAATATTTTGAACTGTTGGTGCCAGGGTGGTTGCTGGTTTGAGTTCACTTAAGTACTGCAACTCTCCTTGAAAGGAAACGCTTCTCAGTGGAACTTGAATGTGGTATATCAAAGCCAGAGAAAACAGCTGAATTGATTAAAAAAGAAATTCAGAGGAAGTTAGCCAAGAATGCTGCATCTTGGCTGGATGAAAAATGAAAGTGAGGAAGAAAGCATGCTTGGCTGAGTCATGGCCAGTTCCTTCTGATGCTATGGGACAGTTGGTCTGATGGGAACATGCCCCTCATCTGAAAGATGACCACCCAAGATGCACTGTTTGGAGAGAGCATCACAAGACAACAACAGAAAGAACCATTCACAAGCAAGATAACGTATGGACTGATGTAGAGTGCTTCCTGAGGAATCACTGCTGTAATGAATTCTATCCATCAGAGACAAAGGAACTCTTTCCTTTCGATTATGTCTGTCACATATAGCTTTGAAAGAAAGGGCATGCTTGATCTTTATATAGGACTTCAACCCACTGCAGCTTCTGCAGAAATGTGGGTAGATGGGGAAATTCCAAATCGGATGAGCTGGATAGCATTCTGGATACAGGAAATCTATCCCATAAAGGGGAACTATCAACTTTACCTATAAGAGGGGCCAGGAATTTAGCTCAGTGGTTCTGGTGCCTGCCTCGCAAGGGCAAGGTCCCGAGTTTGATCCCCGGTATCAAAAAAACCAAACCAAAACAAACAAACAAACAAAAACAATAAACTTTACCTATAAGTGAGGTTGCTGAAATGTTAAGAATGCAAGCAAGGACCTTTGGCCTGGTTAGGTGATGATATGAAGGGTGCCTAATTTCATGCCTTTGACCTAAGAGACACTGTGACAGGAGGCCTCCAACCACTTGGACTCTTCATGTGACTCATGTGTTGGAGAAGAGTTGAGGGGCTTTTGCAGATGGACTACCCCTTTGCTCCAAAGTGTGTGAGAAGATCAATATTGGTCATAAGAGGGCCAGGGATTTAGCTCAGTGGTTTCGCCGCCTGCTGCGCAAGTGCAAGGACCCGAGTTCGATCCCTGGTACCAAAAAAATATATATATATTGGTCATAAGAAAGAGAACAGTATGAATAAAAGAGGTTTAAAAATCTCAGGACTATGAGTCAGGTGGAAATGTTCAGGTGGATGACTAGAATGGCATGAAAGAGCTGGGATGTAGCTCAGTGGTACAGCATTTTCCCAGCACTGCATAGCCCTGGCTTTAGTCTCTATCACAGCAAAATAAGGGGCTTTTTTGGGCTTTTTTTTTTCTTTTGGTACCAGGAACCAAACTCAGGGCCTCACACTTGCCAGGCAGGCACTGTACCACTGAGCTACATACCTGGTCCCAACACAGCAAAATAAAACAAGGAAATAACATGAAAAAGGAAATAAAGGGAGTTACAGCAAAATGTTAACACATCACTGTAAGATGATTTATATAGTGCAGTGGTGGTGAAACTTTTCAAGATGAGTGCCAAACTGCAATCCAAGCTGGGCATGGGGGGGCACGCCTCTAATCCCAGCACTCAGGAGGCACAGGCAGGAGTATTTCTGTGAATTTAAGGACAGCCTGGGCTATGGGCTACACAGTGAGCTCAAGGCTAGCCTGGACTACATAGCAAGACCCTGTCTCAAAAAACAAAACAACACAACACAAAAAGCCAAAAGGAATGTGATGTGAAGAGGCTGGCAAGTTCTGGTGCTGCCCCCGCCTGGTACCTAGGACATTTGCATCGGCAAGGATAAAATAGCCTGGGGGTGAGGAAAACCTTCACTAGCATTGTTGGGCTGGATGTGTAATTTGTTCTTCTATGTAGACCTGCTAATGAGAGGTCACAGGGCAGTTAATTAAATGAGTGTGAAATGACAGTGCAACTCTGGCTGTAGGAGCAAGAAATATCTTCACAAAACACCTTCACTCAAAGATGCACAGCAGCGTTGTTCATAGGAACCCAAAGTGTAAACAAACCAAATGTTGATGAGTGGATAGATAACGTGACATAGCCATATAATGCAGCAGTATTTGACAACAAAAAGGAATGTGAAGTACTAATATGTTCTACAACGTGGCTGAACCTTGAAAACATGCTAAGTAGATGTGCCTAGACATCAAAGACTATATATTGTATGATTCATATGAAATGTCCTGAATAGGCATCTCTCTCTTGTTGTTGATTTTTTTTTTTTGTACCAGGGATCAAACTCAGGACCTTGTGCTTTCAAGGCAGGTGGTGGTACCACTGAGCTAAATCCTCAGCCCTGTTTTTTGTTTGTTTGAGACAGGGTCTCTCATGTGTTCAGGGTGGCCCTGAACTCATTCATTATGTACCTCATGCTGACCTCGATCTTCCTGCCTCAGCCTCCTCAGTCCTAGGATTACATGTGTGTGCCACCACATCTGGCTCAGAATAAATACATCTATAGAGAGTAAACTAGTCCTTGCCTAGGGGTGGGTGGGTTTAGGGGAAATGGGAAGCAACTGCTAGTGGATAGTGTTTCTTCTAGGTGATGAGATTGTGTAAAATTGGCTGTGATGGGCTGGGGATTTAGCCCAGTGATTCTGCTGCCTGCCTTGCAAGCGTGAGGTCCCAAGTTCAATACCCAGTACCAAAGGAAAAAAAATTGCTTGTGGTGATGACTGCACAAGTCTATTGTTCTGGAATCGCAGAAAGAAATGCACAGAGACACAGAATTTGGGTAAAATAACAAAGGTCTTTACTTGCTAGCAAGCCGGGACGCCAGAAACTGCTCTGGTCAGAGACCCCCCCCTGCATTCTTTGTCCATCACCTTTTATACTTTTGTCAGTCATTATGTCATCTCTAGTGGTCTTTGTTAAGTAAATAAAGTTCCAATTCCTGTTTAGTGGTTAGACACAGGTGGTTTCTGTCACTGATTTCCTAAACACATGACAGTTAAGGCACATATATCACAAGTTTGTTCAAGGATCCCCACTTTGTTCTTCAGAGCTAGGATGTTATGTATAGTGGAGCTACAGATCAAAGGAGCTATATAACCTTCACTTTAAACCACAAAAGCAATGGGCTAAGGCAAGCTTTTAAAGGGATACACTACCTATTTTGCTTTCACAACTACTTTAATAGCTAATCTACTAACCTTACTTTAAAACTTTTCCCTATCACTATGACTATGTTCCCATCTAGTAATACATTTTATTTATTTTCTGGTACTGGGAATTGAACTCAGGAACTTGTGCCTGCCAGGCAGGTGTGGCACCAGAGCTACATCCCCAGCTATTAATACATTTTAAATGGATGATTTATGGTTTGTTTTTATCTCAATAAAGCTTTGATTTTAAAAGTAGAGAGTGACTCAAAGTGGGGATTTTTGAAAGAAAATTTTGCAATGTTACTGTTACAATGGATGTGGTATCTGAATGAACATATCCCTTGCTCAACCTTTTAAGGAAAGAGATTTCATGAAAATCTGGTCTTCATCTGATTGTAATGAGTGATGCTAGGTGGGAAACTTTAGAATTACCTAACCCTACCCAAGTATGTATTCAATTTGAAACAGTACAAGATATTTGGGGAAAACCCAAGAGATTCAGCCCTAATTAAGGATATGTTAGATGCAGATTTTCTAATGATGATGAACTCCTTGTTAAAAAACTTGGTAGGGGGCTGGGGATTTAGCTCAGTGGTTCCAACACCTGCCTTGCAAGTGGAAGGTCCCGAGTTTGATCCCCGGTACAAAAAAAACTTTGGTAGGACATGGGCATGATGGCACACACCTGTGATCCCAGAACTCAGGGAGGCTGAGGCAGGAGGATCACAGGTTCAAGCCTGGCCTGGGAGACTTAGCCACTTAGCAAAACCCTGTCTCAAAATAAAAAAATAAAAAAGGGCTGGATTCATTGCAAATCCCCTGGATTCAATCCCCAGTCCAGTGGACCCTTGACTTATGAACTCAATTCATTCCCGAGGGCTGGTCACAGCTCAAGTTGGTCAATTGCCTTCAAAGTCTCTCTCCTATATAATTTTAGGCCAAACTTTCTTCCAGGCAGATCTCAGTGTCCTTAGAGAGACAATGGCCTAGGATTTCTCAATTAATCTCCCACAGGTAAGGATATTGTAATGTTACTTCCAGAACTCTTTGAAGGTTAAATCTGTATCTGAGACCATCTAGAAGCACAAGCAGCCCATATTCAGGTCATAACTCAAGACTTTAGTTGTAAGGTAAAATTCTGGTTGTAACCCAAGTTGTTCATATGTCAGGCCGGTCGTAACTTGAAGGGCCACTGTACCACAAAAAACCACATCTGACTGAAGCCAGGGATTTAGCTCAGTGGCACCGTGCCTGCCTCACAAGTGAAAGGTCCTGAGTTTGATCCCTGATACAAAAAAAAAAAAAAAAAAAAGAATGTGGCTGATTCAGTAGTTACTCTTTTGGAGTGTATCCTGAGGAAATAATAAAGACAGAATAAAAATTTTGTTCTAAGCATACTGAACTTTATGAAGAGAAAAATGGCAACAGCCTAAATGTCCTACAGTAGGGGAGTCATGAAGCCATTTAAAAGTACAAGGAGATATATATTTATCGATATAATATTTGATAGGTTTTAGTCAGGAAAGTAGTTTATAAAATGCATAGCACCTGTAGCCATAATTATGGTGGGGCCTCTCGAGCGTGGGCAGAGAGCACAACTTGGAAAGTGAACACAATTAGCACAACGATTTTTTTTTTTTTTTGGTACCGGGGATCGAACTGGGGACCTTTAGCTTGCAAGGCAGGCGCCGGAACCACTGAGCTAAATCCCCGGGCCAGCACGGCAATTTTTTTTAAAAAATGATTAATTCCATCAAAGCATTGCTGTTGGACACCCGCTTTTGCATAGCTTTTTTTTGACACAAATGCTAACTGCGCGACAGCGTGGCTCCGCTGTTACCAAGTGACGGCGCCAAGGCTGCCTCAATGGCACCAGCTCTGCGCTGCTGGACCCCCAGTGCCTAGCAGGTGCTCGTCTCCCAAGTAGGTGCTCAGCAAGTGTGTGTGATGGATAAAGTGGGTGAGAACTGACGCTTTATGATGTATGGAGACGCTTCTTCTTCAGTTTCTGCCTTCTTCAGACGTGGTGAGGAAATACTTCTCATAATAAAAGCGATACTGTAACCTGTCCACCTGCTTTTCCTTTTTCAGAAAATGACCACCCAGGAGGAGGCCTCCGAGGAGAAGATTTCCCAGTTTGATTATGACTTGGCCCCAGAAATGTCTTCTCTCCTGGGCATAGATGTCATTCCGTTTATAAAGGAACAAGAAGAACAAGAGCAGAGAGACCGAGCGAAAATGAAGAAAGGCTTCAACTGCCAAATGCGCAGTGAAGCCAGACGGCTGAAGACATTTGTGACCTATAAGCCGTACAGCTCGTGGACCCCGCAGGACATGGCAGCAGCTGGCTTTTACTTCACTGGGGTGAAGTCCGGGGTTCAGTGCTTCTGCTGCAGCTTAATCCTCTTTGGCACCAGCCTCGGGAAATTCCCCGTGGAAAGCCACAAGAAGTTTCGTCCGGGCTGTGAGTTCCTTCTGGGTAGAGACGTGGGTAACATCAGCAAGTACGACGTGCGGGTGAAGACTTCAGGAAAGGAGCCAGCAGCGATTGGAGCAAGGAGCCTCGAGGAGGAGGCCAGACTCGCCTCCTTCCGGGACTGGCCCCTCTACGTCCAGGGCGTGGCCCCACGCGCTCTCGCGGCTTCCGGTTTCGTCTTCACAGGTAACTCGAAGTCATGTCCTCAAGGGCTTCTTTCAGGTTTTAACTTGAGGGTCCACACTTGGGTTGCTTTTGAACTACTTTGTGAATCTTTCATCGCTTATTAAACGTGTTGTAGTAGATTAAAATTTATTAAAATTCCACTTCAGTAATTTTGCTTTGTTTTGTGCAGCCCATCAGCCTGTGTTAATTTGTCAATTCTGTGTAAAACCAGAAGGCATGTTTCCTTAAATATGGACCTTAGGCGATACAGCCTGTGTTCTTTTTTTTTGGTACAAGGGATCGAATTCTGGTCCTTGCTCTTGCGCAACAGGCATCGAAACCACTGAGCTAAATCCCCAGCCCCAGGCTGTATTCTTAAGGCCCTGGTGCACCTTGATCCCAGGCTTCTCATTCATGAGTATCTCTTCACCGTTCTCACATAAGCTTTCTTTGATTTAAAAAATTTCTACCAAAAAAATAAATACAAATAAAAATTTCTACAGTTTTGAGGGTTTTTTTTTTTAATCTTAAGTCTAACGTATAGGGTGAATCACATATCAGAACATCGCACTTTATGTATTTGATTGACTTACCATAGATGTTGACAGATGAGAATGAGAATTCTAAGAACTGTCATTTACTGAGCACCTACTTTATGGCAGGCATGGATGAATACTAATTCTACTCCAGCTCATTTGCCCCTTTCCCTCTGTTTCACAGCTGTTTTCATCGAGGCTCAAAGACTTTAAGAAATGGGGGGCTGGGGATTTAGCTCAGTGGTTGTGGCACCTGCCTTGCAAGCGCAAGGTCTTGAGTTCGATCCTCATTACCAAAAAAAAAAAAGGCTAAGAAATGGGTCTGCATTTTTACAGAAATGCGTGGAAAAGCTGACACCTGGGTCTCCTAGCTGTGTCCTTTCAGGGGGTCCTGCCGTCCCCATCATTCTGGTCCTCAGGGCGGTGCACTGAGCTCAGCAGCTGGGTGCTCTGCGAGGCCAGCTGTGTGCAGTGTGGGGCTCACGGAAGGTGGTGGGGCAAGTCGAGATCAGCCAGGAGCTCCTGGAAGAGCAGCGCAGTGTAGTTTCATTCATGAGGACAGTGGTTACCTCTGGGGACCCCCTCAGGGGCACTGCTGGACAGATGAGATGTTTTCCTGTGTCCACAGGCGACAGGGACACTGTGCAGTGCTTTTCCTGCGGCGGATGTTTAGGGAACTGGGAAGAAGGGGATGATCCCTGGCAGGAACATGCCAAGTGGTTTCCCAAGTGAGTGCTTCAGTATTTTCTGCTAACATTTGTCTGTGTGTCTTGTTTTATCTGGCAGTACTGGGGATTGGGCACTGTCCCACTGAGCTACACCCCCAGCTCTTTTTATTTCTATTTTATTGGTACCGAGGATCGAACTCAGGACCTTGTTATTGTGAGGCAGGCGTGGCGCCACTGAGGTAAATCCCCAGCCTCTATTTTATTTTAAATTTTTTTACTTTACTTTGATTTGTTTTTGTTTGTTTGTTTTGTTTTTGGGTACTGGGGATTGAACTCGGGTCCTTCCACTTGTGAGACAGGTGGTGGAACCACTGAGCTAAATCCCAGGCCCATGATTTTTTTTACTTTGAGACAGGGTCTTGCTAAGTTACCCAGACTGGCCTCAAACTTGCAATCCTCATGCCTCAGCCTACTGAGTAGCTGGGATTACAGGAGTGTAGCACTACACCCTTCTGAACATTTTTTAGTTTTAAAAAAGACAAAGACAGGGCCAGGGATTTAGCTCAGTGGTTCTGCCGCCTGCCTTGAAAGTGCAAGGACCCGAGTTTGACCCCCAGTACCAAACAAACAAACAAACAAACAAAAAGAGCCACCTTGCTGGAGTAGCTATGTCAGGTTAGATCTTGATCTCTCTCTCTCTTTCTCTCTCTCTCTCTCAAATCAGACCAACCCAGAATTATCCAGGTATCCCCATGGAAATAATATTATCCAGGTTATTTTATTTATTTTGGTTTTTTAAGACAGGGTCTTGCTATGTAGTTCAGGCTGGCCTTGGACTCATTGTGTAGCCCAAACTAGCCTCAAACTCATAGCCACCCTGCTGCCTCAGCCTCCTGACTGCTAGGATTACAGTTGTGTGCCACCACACTGGACTGTGTTCCTCTCATTTCTGTATTCCAGTAACCTGTTGTTTGGATTGCTGTTTGATCAGGCTCAGGTTCTGTTTTTTTTTTTTTTTGGTACCAGGGATCAAACTCAGGACTTTGTGCTTGCAAGGCAGGTGCTGGAAGTTTCTGTTTTCTTTAACAAACATCTGTCTACTACTTGTGAGTAAGTTGCTGGTTAGATACTGAATCACCCATAAAACAACTGGGAAGTTGTTCACATCTGTAAGTCATCTAGTTCGTGGGGAACCAGGCAAACAAAAAGGAAGGATAACTATGATATGTTAAGTGGAAAAAACAATGTGCACTATAATAGCTGTACTGTGAGCCTTTTAAAAATGTTCAAAATAACTAGGCATGGTAGTGCACACCTGTAATCTCAGCTCTTTGGGAGGCTGATGCAGGAGGATCAGAAGTTCAAGGTCAGCCTGAACAATTTAGGAAGACTCAATCTCAAAATAGAACAAAAATGGGCTGAGATGTATATAGGTCAGTTTACAGCGCTTACCTAAAATGCCGGAAGCCTTGGGTTTAATCTCCAGCACTGCAAAAGAAAAAAAAAGTTGTTATAACACCTCAAATTAAATAGGGACTTGTTTGAAAATCCATACAATAAGTTATGAAAGATATTAATCAGTAGATACTTACGGGTTTGGTTATGTGAGATGGGGAGGGATAATCTGAAGATTTAATTTTATTTATTTTTTTAAGATTTAATTTTAAATAACTACATATTATCACTAATAAAAATAAACCATAACTATTATCAAAACAGTGACAATTCTCATAAGTTTTGTAGTGAAACATTTTGACAGTTTTATAGAAGTGTAGCATTGTACAGTTCATTATGTTTAATGTGATCTAGGACATCTCTGCCACAGTGTTAGGGTAAAGTTTACATTTTACATTTTAAATTACAGATGTGAATTTCTTCAAAGTAAGAAATCTTCCGAGGAAATTTCCCAGTATATTCAAAGCTACCAGGGATTTGTTGATGTAACGGTAATTTATAAATGCAAGTTTTTTCTCAAGCTGTCTTTTTTGATTGCCTAATATCTGAATCCCTAGGGGGGAGGTGTTCTTTTTAATGTTGTGGGTTTTATTTCTTTCTTCTTTTCTCTTTTGATTCTTCTGCCTTTCATCTTCAGAGTGGTTAAAAAAAGAAGAAATGATGTTTCACATTCTCTTGCTAAGCCAGAGCGCTTAGCAGTCCCTTTTTCCAGGCTGGCCTTTGACAGGCTCTGACTGCCCTCTTGATCTTGGCTCTGAGGCTATGGCCACTCCCCTGGCACCTCTGCTGCTGGGGAAGGCTCCCTGACATGGCACTGCCACCACAGAGGACCTCAGGGCTGGCTCCTTCTGTGTGGTCTTTACCCTTTAGCAGCCAGGGTTCCTAGCAGGAAGTGAGCAGAAACCCAGCCCAAACTGGCTAAAACAAAAAAGAAAATTTATTGGTCATGTGAATCAAAAGACCAAAACCAAGCATGGACTGAGTTCAGGGTATGGTGGGGCACACTTATAATCCCATCACTGGGGAGGCTGAGGATCGAAAAAACCCAACCTGGGCAATTTAGTGATTTAGTGAAACTTCATCTTAAATTTTTTTGTTTTTTGAAACAGAGTCTTGCTATATAGTTCAGGCTGGCCTCAAACTCAGTATGTAGCCAGGGCCGGCCTTGAACTCATGGTGATCCTCCTGCCTCAGCCTCCAGAATGCTGGGATCACAGGTGTGCACCACCACGTCCGGTTTTGTCTTAAAATTTTTTTAAAAGGTGGATATAACTCAGTGCAGAGCCCCTGGGTCCAACTTCCAGTACAAAAAAGAAAAAAAAAGTCCAAAATTCAATTAAGGGAATGCTTCTCTAACAACTCTGCCATTCCACCTAGGGAAGCTCTTCATGGTGGGGGGTATTTCAGTTCTTATTCACAGATAGGTGTGTATAGGTTAAACAATCAATAATATATATTTAATTTTCCTCAGGGAGAACATTTTGTGAATTCCTGGGTCAGAAGAGAACTACCTGCGGCATCAGGTAAAAACTGAGACATATTCCAAAGGTTTTCCTTGTGTATTTCTTCTTTTGCTTTTTTGTCCCCCGTGTATTTTTTTTCTTTTTTGGTACAGAAGATTGAACTGAGGACTTTCACACAAAGCTACATTCACCAGCCCTTTTTTGTTTTGAGACAGGACCTTGGCAAGTTGCTAAATTGCCCAGGTTGGCTCGAACTTGCAATCCTCTGCCTCAGCTCCCAGAGTGTTGTTCCCATCTTTTTTTTTTTTCTTGGTACTGAGGATCAAACTCAGACTTTACACTTGCGAGGCGGCAGAACCACTGAGCTAAATCCCAGGCCCTCCAGATATGTTTTATTATAGAAAATTTCAGACATATGCGGAACTAAGATAATAGAACATGCTCACCAGACATGCAGAATTCTACTTCCATAGGACCAGTACTTGGCCACCTTCACCTCAGCCACATCCCTTCCTGCTTCTCACACCCAGTTATTCCAAGACAAGCTCAGTACCTAGGGCCATGGCATCTGTGAATACAGAGGGAACTTGCACTGTGTCCTAGCAAAGCTCACCACTCTCACCTGTGCCTTTCCTTCAAGCCTACGACAGTGACAGCATCTTCACTAATGAAGAACTTCGATGGGACACTTTTAAGAACTGGCCTCGAGCATCCCTGCCGACAGTGGAAGCCCTGGTCAAAGCAGGTCTCTCCTACAGAGGTGAGCAGCACCTGGTGCCTACTTGCTTGCTTGGCTGTTTAAACCCCATGTGGACTTGGGGATCCTGGCCTTATGTTGAGCTTCCTTCTTTTCATCAGGCTTTATGCATCCCTTTTAAATCCTCTCTCCATACTCCATACTGTTGGAAATCAGCCCCCAGGCTCAAATTGTTGGTGCCTGCAAGAATGCACTCAAACATGAAGCAAAGGTCTCAACAAGGCTTTTCTCTTCTGCAGAAGGGTGCAAGCAAGAGGTAGCAGGCACATAGGACAAAGGAATGTTGCTCCTTTTATCCCTGATGCAGGAGAAGCAGCTGGCCTTTAAATTCATTGGCTAAATTCAAAGGCTTACAATCTATCTCGGTTGATTGACTTGAGTGGGGTGCAGGGGGTGGGGGGTGCATTGGTGAGTAAATTAGAGGTGGGAGGTGTGCAGTTCGGAACACAAAGTTTTGGTTCTTATCTTGGAAAGCAGCTGTGTTCTGGAAAAAGGTACATAGTCACCATTCTTGGAGCTCAGGATATTAACGGGGTTTGAGGTAGTGAGTAGATGGCCATGTCCTTTAAACCCAAAATGGAGTTGTTTTGGCCTTGTGCTTTGAGAGAAAAGACAAAGTCTGTCTCTCACAATACCCCCTCTTAGGTGTGAAACTTCAAACTTGAAAGCCTAATCTAGACAAACGATAAGTACAAAAAGTCTGTTTGTGGTGACTACCATGTCTTTTCCTTTCTAAAAGTTATTCCCCCTGCTCCTTGCCCCATCTCTGCCTTAAAATGTCACAACATTTCTGCTTATATTTCCTTTAGCACAGTTTAGTTAGGTGGCCCTATGCCTCTATAAAGCAGAGCTGGGGCTGGGTGTGGTAGTACACACCTATAATTCCAGCACTCAGGATGCTGAGGCAGGAGGATCACCATGAGTTCAAGGCCAGCCTGGGCTACATAGTGAGTTTGAGGCCAGTCTGAAATACATGGTGAGAGCCTGTCTCAAAAAAAAAGAAAGGACTGGGGATTTAGCTCAGTGGTTTCACCTCCTGCTGCGCAAGTGCAAGGACCCGAGTTTGATCCCTGGTACAAAAAAAAAAAAAAAAAAAGAGAGAGAGAAAGGCTGAGGGCCGGAGATATAGCTCAGGGGCATAGGGCCTGCCTGGCAGGTACAAAGTCCTGCATTTGATCCCCAGTACCACCAAAAAAAAAAAAGCGGAGCTGGGAAACCTAATATTTTTCCTGGGTGGTAATGTACCCTGTTAAGATTGAGGCTTCTGAAAAAAAAGAAAAAAATTGAGGCTTCTGGTACTGGAAGAATGGGAGAGCCTGGAGAGGTGTGGATAGCAGTCTGCCACACTCTACTCAGAGGAGAAAGTCAGGAAATTCATTTCCATGATTCTGAAATTTGCAGAGCCTTCTGCCAGTTCTTTGTATCCACTAAGAATGGCTGCTTATCCCGCAGCTCCACTGTTATTCCCCAAAGCTGTACCCTCTGTGAAATCTCTGCCTGAGGTGCACAAGGGGAAGAAGGAGGGGATACTGTGCCTTCCTAGGTACCCTGCTGGTCCTTCTCACACCAGGCGCACCCCAAGTTACCTCAGAGACTCTAATTCTTTAATAGAGAAATCATGGGGGCAACACAGGTACGACACAGCAGCTCAGTATCAAAGAGTGCAGCTGTCACTTTAACAGACATATTTAATTGGCACAGAAAAAATTTTTTTTCCCAGTACTGGGGATCGAACTCAGGTCCTTGTGCTTACAAGGCAGGCGCATTGCTACTGAGCTAAAGCCCTAGCCCTAAAAATCTTAATGCCTCATAGTCTTCAGCATTTAGAAAGACAGCGCTCTGCCCTTTCTGCACACCTTGGCTGCATGTCTTGCTCTTGCCAGACTTTCTCCAGGCCCCTCTGTCCAGAGTGCTTGTCCTCTCCCCACAAATCCTGGGGGTCTGATGCTTTTAAGGTCCTGAAAGCTCAAGGACCTCATTTTTTAAAATAATTCTTTTATTGGTACATTGTAGGTATACAACACAATTACATTTCTCATTGGGAATTGTACCTTTACATGATGCATCTTCGTTCTTATTTTTTCCCCATTCCTAGCCCTCCCTTCACCCCCTCCACCCTTCCCTATTTACAAAGACTTTATTTCCATTTTTTCCATTTCTCAGCATTTTTCCATTCCCTTCTTTCCTTTCCCCTGCCCCTCCCACTACCCCTACCCCTTTGGACCTTTTCTTCCTGTTTTGCATTATCGATTATTCCTTCTGATCATTGGTACATTTTAGGTATACAATATAATGACATTCATCATTGGAAATTTGCACCTTTACATAGTCTCTCTTGGTTCTTGTTTTTCACCCTTGCCCAGCCCTCCTTTCAACCCCTCCATTCCTCCCTATTTACAAAAATTTTGTTCCTATTTTTCCATTTTCTCATATTAATCCCATTCCCTTCTATCCTTTCCCCTAGCCCTCCCACTTCCTTCCCATTTGCCCCTTTTCTTCCTATTTCACATTACTTATTATACATTTAGTCCTTATTTACACTTTCAGTTTCTCACACCAGACAAACTATTCGGTATTTATACATGTGAGTCCTATTTATTGCACTTAAGAGTATCGCCTCAACGTGCATCCACTTAGCTATAAATGTCTCTAATTTCTCATTTTTTATGGCTGAGTAGTACTCCATTTTATAAAAAAAACACATTTTCTTTATCCAGTCTCCAGTTGATGGGCATTTGGGCTGTTTCCAAGTTTTAGCTATCACAAACTGTGCTGCTATGAACATGGGCACACTTATATCACTGTGGTATGATTCTTTGAATTCTTTGGGGAAGATCCCCAGCAGTGGAATAGTGGGGTCAAATGGGACTTCCAGTCCTAGTTCTTTGAGGTATCTCCATACTGATTTCCACAGTGCTTGAACCAGTCTACACTCCCACCAGTAGTGGAGCAGTGTTCCTCTTTCCCCACAGCCCTGCCAGCATTTGTTATTGGTTGATTTCATGATAGCAGCCATTCTTTCTGGAGTGAAGTGGAATCTCAGCATTGTTTTCATTTGCATCTCTCTAATGACCAGTGATGTTGAACATTTTTTCATGTATTTATTTGCTATTTCTACTTCTTTGTCTGAGAAATGTCTGTTCATTTCAGATGCCCATTTTCAGATTGGGTCTTTAAATTTGGGAGGTCTGATCTTTTTAAGTTCTTTATAGATTCGAGATAGTAGACCTTTGTCTGAGGAAGAGCAGGTGAAGATTTTTTCCCACATTGTGGGTTGTCTCTTCACACTGCTGGCGGTTTCTCTTGCTGTGCAGAAGCCTTTTAATAAGAAGACATCCCACTTGTTGATTGTTTGTGCTAGTTCACGGGCAACTGAGGTTTTGGTCATAAAATCTTTTCCTACACCCATGTCTTCAAGGGTTCTACCTAACCTCTGTTCCAACTGGTTCAGAGTTTCTATTAATATTTAGATCTTGAATCCATTTTGATTTTAGTTTAGTGCATGGTGAGAGATACAGGTCTCGTTTTAATCTTTGGCAAGTTGAAGCCCAATTTTTCCAGCACCATTTATTAAAGAGGCTATCTTTCCTCCAGTGAGGGTGTTTGGCTCCTTTGTCGAAGATGAGATGGCTGAGTGTGTCTGGCATTGTTTGTGCATCTTCTAATCTGTTCCACTGGTCCTCAGGTCTGTTTCTTTGCCAGTACCATGCTGTTTTTATCACAGTAGCTTTGTATAGTTTCAACATTGGGGGTTGTGATACCCCCTGCCATGTCTCTGTTACCTAGAATTGCTTTTGCTATTCTGGGTCTCTTCTTGTTCCAAATGAATTTTTGGATTGTTTTCTCAAGGTCTATGAAGTATGCTGCTGGGATATCAATTGGAATTGCATTAAATCTATATAGCAGTTTAGGAAGTATGGCCATTTTCACTATATTAATCCTTCCTACCCAGGAGCAGGGGATGTCTGTTCATTTTCTGATATCATCTTCAATCTCTCTTTTCAGAGTGCCATAGTTTTCAGAGAAGAGGTCTTTGATTTCTTTCGTTAGGTTGATTCCTAGGTATTTCAGTTTTTTGGATGCTATTGTGAAAGGAATTATTTGCCATATTTCTCTCAGTGAGTCTGTTATTTATGTAGAGGAAAGCTATTGATTTTTGTGTGTTGACCTTGTAACCAGCTTTATAATAACCAAATTTACTGAATTTGGTTATTAAGTCTAGAAGACTTTTGGTGGAGTTCTTGGGGTCTTCTATATAGAGTATCATGTCATCTGCAAATAATGACAATTTGACTTCTTCATTTCCTATCTTTATTCCTTTTATTTCTTTCTCTTGTCTAATTGCCGTGGCTAATGTTTCCAGAACTATACTGAACAAGAGTGGTGATAGTGGACATCCTTGTCTTGTTCCTGATTTCAGTGTGAAGGATTTCAGTTTTTGACCATTTAGTATGATATTGGCTGTTGGTTTTTCATAGATGGCTTCTATCAGTTTGAGGTAGAGACCATCTATTCCAATTTTTTGTAGGGTTTTTATCATAAATGCATGTTGGATTTTGTCAAATGCTTTTTCTGCATCTATGGAGATAATCATATGGTTTTTGTCCTTGGCTCTATTGATATAGTGTATGACATTGATTGATTTGTGTATATTGAACCATCCCTGCATCCCTGGGATGAATTCCACTTGATCAGGGTGTATGATCTTCTTGATGATCTTCTGCATTCTGTTTGCCATTATCTTATTAAGGATTTTTGCATCATTAGTGAGATTGGCCTATAGTTCTCCTTTTCTGTTGGGTCTTTCTCTGCTTTGGGGATCAAGGTGATGCTTGCTTCTAGGAATGAATTTGGGAGTATTACTTCCCTTTCAGTTTCATTGAAGAGTTTAAACAGTAGTGGCAGCAGTTCTTCTCTAAATGTCTTGTAGAATTCAGCAGTGAAGCCATCAGGGCCTGGGCTTTTCATAGTTGATAAGTTTTTAATTACATGTTCAATTTCATTGGTTGATATTGGGTTGTTCAGAATTTTTAGGTCTTCTTCATTCAACTTTGGTAATTCATATATATCTAGGAATCTGTCCATTTCTTCTGTGTTGTCCATCTCATTGGCGTATAGGTTCTAGAAGTAGGTATTGATGATCCTCTGGATTTTTGCTGAGTCTGTTGTAATGTCACCCTTTTCATTCCTAATTGCATGGATTTGGGCCTTTTCTTTCCTTTTTCTGACAAGGTTGGCTAAGGGTTTGTCAATTTTGTTGATTCTTTCGAAGAACCAACTTTTGGCTTCATTGATTTTTTGTATCATTCTCTTAGTCTCCATTGCATTGATTTCTCCTCTGATCTTTATAATTTCCTCCCTTGTATGAGCTTTCGGGTTGTCCTGGTCTTCTTTTTTCTAGAAGCTTGAGGTGCAGCATCAGGTTGTTTAATTGAGCTCGTTCTGTTTTCCTAATATGAGTATTCACTGCTATGAATTTCCCTCATAAGACTGCTTTCATTGTGTCCCATAGATTCCAATATGTTGTATTGTCACTGTCATTTAATTGAAGGAACTGTCTGATTTCTTCTTTAATTTCCTCTGTGACTCATTGGTTATTCAGAAGTGTGTTGTTCAATTTCCACATGTTTATGAAATTTTTTGAGTTTCTTTTGTTATGGATCTCCAATTTCATCACACTATGGTCTGATAATATACAGGGGATAACTTTGATTCCTTTGCACTTACTTAAACATGTTCTATGTGTGAGTATGTGGTCTATTTTTGAGAATGACCCATGTGCAGCTGAGAAGAATGTGTATTCTGATTTTGTGGGGTGGAAGACTCTGAAAATATCTGTTAAGTTCATTTGTTCAAGAGTTGGATTGAGTTCTAGTATTTCATTACTTATTTTTAGTCTAGTTGATCTATCTATTTGTGACAGTGGGGTGTTGAGGTCCCCCACTACAATTGTATTAGTGCATATAAGACTTTTCATGTCCATTAGTATTTGTTTTATATAGTTGGGTGCACTAGTGTTTGGTGCATAGATATTTATGATTGTCATCTCTTCCTCTTGGATTCTTCCCTTTACAAGGATGTAGTGTCCTTCTTCATCTCTCTTAATCAGTGTTGGTTTGAAATCTACTTGATCTGCCAAGAGGATAGCTACTCCTGCTTTTTTTCAGGTTCCTATCGCATGGAGTATTTTTTTCCACCCTTTAACTTTCAGTCTATGAGTTTCCTTTTGAATTAAGTGTGTTTCTTGTATGCAGCATATTGTTGGATTTTGCTTCTTGACCCATTCTGCCAGTCTATTTCTTTTGATTGGTGAATTGAGACCATTAACATTGATGGTTATAACTGAAACATAGTGACTTGTCATTGCCATGACTTTTTCTTTTTGTTGGGTTCTCCCCCTTTACATTTAATTTCTTGTCATGCCAGATGGGCGTATTCTGCTTTGCTTCCTGGGGTTGTGATCCTCAGTGTCTGTTCCTAGGATATTGTGTAAAATTCTTTGGAGTGCTGCTTTGGTATTCATGAAGTTCCTGAGGTGCTCTTTGTCATGAAAGTATCTTATTGCTCCTCAATTTTGAAAGATAGTTTTGCAGGGTACATCAATCTGGATTGGAGGCTGTTTTCTTTTAGGGCTTAGAATATGTCACTCCAAGCTCTTCTTGCCTTGATGGTTTGTGTTGAGAAGTCTGCTGTGATTCTGATGGGCTTTCCTTTGTATGTGATTTGTTTCTTTTCTCTAACTGCTTGTAGAACTTTGTTCTTCTGTTGAGTTTCTGGAATCTTAATAATTATATGCCTATGTGTAGATTTTTTTTGATCAAGGCTATTTGGAGTCCTGTATGCCTTACTTATCTGTTTGTCAAGCTCTTTTCCCCTGCTTGGGAAGTTTTCTGCCATTATTTCTGTGAAGAGATTTTTTATGTCATCTGCACACTCTGCTGTTTCTTTTTTTTTTTTTTTTTTTTCTTTTGGTACCAGGGATTGAACGCGGGACCTTGCGCTTGCAAGGCAGGCGCCGGAACCACTGAGCTAAATCCCCAGCCCTCTCCTGTTTCTTCATTGACTCCAATCAGTCTTATGTTATTCTTCTTTGCATCATCTAGCAGCTGCTGGATTGATTTCTCATGTTCCCTTATAATTTTGAAGCAATTTTTCTTTTCCTGGTCACTAATTGCAATCTTATCTTCTATATCTGAAATTCGGTCCTCACATTGGCTCATTCTGCTGTGTAGACTTTTAATGGAGTTTTTCATCTCCTGGAAATCGATTTGCATCTGTTTTATGGATTCCATTTGTTTCCTATGTTGGGATTCCATCATGTTCCTTAGCTCCTCTCTAGATTTATTAGTCATGTCTTGCACTAGGGGCACAATTTCTCCTGTTATCTGAGAAATTATTTCTGATTTCATTTTCTCCAGATCCCCTTTTGTTGCCAGTTCAGTGGGTCCAGGTGGTTGAGTATCAGAGTGTTCCATCTCATTTCCCTTTGGGGTTGCTGTAGGTGATCTGGAAGTCTGGTTTTGAGACTTATTTATGTGTTTTCTCATTTCGATGGGGGGGGGCTGTTGGTGCCTGCACGGATTACCTCCTCTGAGCTGGGAGAGGTGGGACTGGCTGGGAGCAGCGGTAGGGATGATGGCCCCAAAGCCCTTTCCTCTGGGCTGGGAGCAGTGGGAGGGATAGTGGCTGGGAAGCCCCTTCCCCTGGACCAGGAACAGTGGGACTGCGGCTCAGAAGCCCCTACCTCTGGGCCAGGAGCAGCGGGACTCAGTACTGTGGTTTGGTGGTCTGGTGTCCTCTGCATCTTTGTAGTGTGGAACCAGGTGGCTGTACAGAGGAGCGAGGGGAGGGGGTCCAGTGGATTGTTGTCAGGGCGCGGGCTGATTCGGCATGTTCTGAGCGACTCGGGACCTCGGTAGGGCGTGCGCAGACCTGCCTGTCGGCAGCGGACTGATCAGTTCTTTTTTTCTAATCTGTGTGTCATACTCCTTTTCTGTTCTCCAACATTATTTTCTTATTTTTCTCTTAAACATGGTGCAACTTTGTTGACTCCAATATTCACATCCAGTATATGGACCATTTGGATGATGAAAGCCTCGGGCTGTCGAAGCGCCTGTTTCTCCCACATCCGGTGACTCACCCTCATACTTTTTTGGCCAGACACAAAGAGAAGCTTTGTCCCAGCTGAACAGAGCCTCTGGGTCCAAGAGTGGGAGGAAGATGATGGGTTCCAATTTGGGCCCTTGGCAGAACCAAACACTGGTTTCTCCCCAAAGAAATAGTCTCCTGGGGCACTTGGTCCTGCGTCTAGCAGAATAAACCTGGCACTGGTGTGGGAACAGCAAGTAACTTTGCATGAACTTGCTGACATAAGGGTTCTTGGTTTTGCTCATATGTTTTTATTTCCCTGAGCTCCAGATCTGTTCTTTCTGATTTATTCATTAAACAAATACTAACTGCCAGAGAAGTGCTAGGAAGCCAGGTATGGTGGCACATGCTTATAATCCCAGCACTTGAGGGCTGAGGCAGGAGGATTGCTGCAAGTTCGAGGCCAACTTGGGCTACACAGTGAGTTTAAGACCAGCATGAACTACACAGCAAGATCCTGTCTAAAAGGCGGGGGATTTAGCTCAGTGATTCTGCCGCCTGTCTTGCAAGTGCAAGAACCAGAGTTCAATCCCCGTACCAAAAAAAAAAAAAAAAAAGAAGGTGCTAGGAAGTTTCCCGGGCTCCTGAGAGTCATTAGAGTGGAAAATAGACACAAATTTCTTCCCTGTGGAGCTTCAGTTCCAGGTTCTGGTTTCAAATCTCTCTGTTGCCTGGAGGAGGGGCAAGGGTGTTAATTACAACATACTGTACATGGGCGCATTGGGTGACCATGCTGATGACCTCATCATGGGCCAAGAGTCTTAGATCATTGCCTCACCCACTTATGACTCTGTCACACAATTCAACTAGAGAAGGGAACAGGCTTCCCTAATAATGGCCTGGTGGTGCAGCCTGGTGGTTGCAATCAGCATGTCGATTGAAGAATGCACATGCCCAGAACACTGATCGGCTCTCCTTCCATGCAGGGGTAGAGGACCAGGTACAATGCTTTTCCTGTGGAGGATGTATGAAGGCCTGGCAGGAAGGGGATGACCCCTTAGCAGATCATACCAAATACTTCTCCAGGTGAGCACAGTGGCAGCTGTTTAGTACCCGTGACTTTGTATGTATGCAGTTTTTCCCATCACCCCTATTTTAGTTGTGGATCAAGTCCTTACCCACTCCTCTGCTTCACGCCATGAAGGGTGCGTCTTTACCTCTTTGTCCCCTTGCTCCTAGGACCCTTTCTCCTCTACCTGTCCTCTCATCATAGTTCTGTTTTGGTTTCAGTTAGATCATTATGTTTCCATTCTGTTTACCCTGTCATTTGTTAACTACACCAGTGCTGTGCAGAGCTGAGGCTTGTAGTACACTGTTATTCATTTTGGCTTCCTGTTCATCTTTTTATTTTTGTGGGAAGTATGTGTATTTATTAACCATTTTAAAGTGCACAATTCAATGGTGTTTACATTCACAATGTTGTGCAACCGCCCCATCTGTTTATTTTTTTATTTTTTATTTTTTAAATTCCTTTATTGGTACATTTTAGGTATGCAGTACATTTACATTTATCATTGGGTGTTTGTACCTGAACATGATGTATCTTAGTTCTTATTTTTTCCCCCATTACCTGTGCGCCCTTCACCCCCTCCACCCTTCCCTATTTACATAGATTTCATTTCCATTTTTTCTTCTTTTCTCATAATTTTTCCTTTCCCTTCTTCCCTGTCCCCTTCACCTCCCACCACCACTATGTACACCTTTGGACCTTTTCCTATTTCAAATCATCAATTATTCATTTTAATCATTTCAATCCTTATTTACACTTTCAGTTTCTCACACCAGAGAAATGATTCGGTATTTACACATGTGTGTCCTGTTTATTTCACTTAAGAGTATGGCCTCAATATGCATCCATTTAGCTATAAATGTCTCTAGTTTCTCATTCTTTATGGCTGAGTAGTACTCCATTTTATTAAAAAACCACATCTTCTTTATCCAGTTTCCAGTTGATGGGCACTTGGGCTGTTTCCAAGCTTTAGCTATTACAAACTGTGCTGCCATAAACATGGGTGCACATATATTGCTGTGGTATGATTATTTTAGTTCTTTGGGAAAGACACCTAGCAGAGGAATAGCTGGGTCAAATGGGACCTCTAGTTCTTTGAGGTATCTCCATACTGATTTCCACAGTGGTTGCACCAGTCTGCATTCCCACCAACAATGAGAAGGGTTTCTTTCTCTCCACAACCCTGCCAGCATTTGTTATTGGTTGATTTCTTTTTTTTTTGGTACCGGGGATCGAACTCAGGTCCTTGCGCTGGCGCAGCAGGCCGTGAAACCACTGAGCTAAATCCCCAGCCCTTATTGGTTGATTTCTTGATAGAAGCCATTCTTTCTGGGCTGAGGTGGAATTTCAGTGTTGTTTTCATCTGCATCTCTCAAATGACTAGTGATGCTGAACATTTTTTCATACATTTATTTGCTGCTTTTACTTCTTTGTCTGAGAAAGGTCTGTTCATTTCGGATGCCCATTTCTGAATTGGGTCTTTGAATTTGGGGGGGTCTGATTTTTTTCAATTCTTTATATATTCTCGATAGTAGACCTTTGTCTGAGGTGCAGCTGCTAAAAATTTTTTCCCACATTGTAGGTTGTCTCTTAGCTCTGTTTGTGGTTTCTCTTGCAGTGCAGAAACTTTTTAATAAGATGAGATCCCAGTTATTGATTCTTTGTGCTAGCTCCCATGCTACTGAGGATTTGTTCATAAAGTCTTTTCCTATACCAGTGTCTTTAAGAGTTCTACCTAACTTATCTTCCAGCAAGTTTAGTGTTTCTGTCTTAATATTTAGATCTTTAATCCACTTAGATCTCAGTTTAGTGCATGGTGATAGATATAGGTCTAGTTTTAATCTTTGGCAGGTTGAAATCCAGTTTTTCCAACAGCATTTATTAAATGGGCTATCTTTCCTCCAATAAGGGTGGTTGGCTCCTTTGTCAAAGATGAGGTGGCTAAGTATGTCTGGAGTTGTTTCTGCATCTTCTAATCTATTCCACTGATCCTCGGGTCTGTTTCTTTGCCAGTTCCATGCTGTTCTTATCACAGTAGCTTTATAGTATAGTTTCAAATTGGGGATTGTGATACCCCCAACCATGTCTCTGTTGCCTAGAATTGCTTTTGATATTCTAGGTTTATTCTGATTCCAAATGAATTTTTGGATTGTTTTCTCTAGTTCTCTGAAGTATCTTGTTGGAATTTCAATCAGCATTGCATTAAATCTATATAGTAGTTTTGGAAATGTAACCATTTTCACTATATTGGTTCTTCCTACCCAGGAACAGGGATGTCTTTCTATTTTCTTATATCCTCTTCAATCTCCTTTTTCAGAGAGCTGTAGTTTTTAGTGTAGAGGTCTTTTGATTCCTTTGTTAGGTTGATTCCGAGATATTTCATTTTTTAGATGCTTTTGTAAAAGGAATTATTTCCTGAATCTCTCTCTCAATGAGTCTGCTATTTGCGACTAAGAAGGCTATTGTTTTTTGAGTGTTGACCTTGTATCCAGCTACTTTGCTGAATCTGTCAATTAGGTCTAGAATACTTTTGACCTAGTTTTTTGGGTCTTCTATGTAAAGTATCATATCATCAGCAAATAATGACAGCTGAACTTCTTCCTTTCCTACCTTTATTCCTTTTATTTCTTTCTCTTTTCTAATTGCTGTGGCTAATGTTTCCAGAACTATATTGAACAGGAGTGGTGATAGTGGGCATCCTTGTCTTGTTCCTGATTTTAGCATGAAAGTTTTCATTTTTTTACCATTCAGTATGATGTTGGCTGTTGGTTTTTCATAAATAGCCTTAATCAGGCTGAGATAAAGACCAGAAGGTCTTTATCCAATTTTCTGTAGCGGTTTTTATCATGAATGGGTGTTGGATTTTGTCAAATGCCTTTTCTGCATCTATTGAGATGATCATATGGTTTTTGTCCTTGACTCTGTTAATATAATGTATTACATTTATTGATTTATGAATGTTGAACCATCCTTGCATCCTTGGGATAAATCCAACTTGGTCAGGGTGTATGATCTTCTTGATGACACTCTGTATTCTGTTTGCCAGTATCTTGTTGAAGATTTTTGCATCTATGTTTATTAGGGAGATTGGCCTGTAGTTCTTCCCTTTTTCGGTTGGGTCTTTCCCTGGTTTTGGAATCAAAGTAACACTTGCTTCCAGGAATGAATTTGGAAGCCTTGCTTCCCTTTCAATTTCCTTGATGAGTTTAAAGAGTAATGGCGATAGTTCTTTAAATGTCTTGTAGAATTCAGCAGTGAAGCCATCAGGACCTGGGCTTTTCTTTGTTGGTAAATTTTTTGTTACATTTTCAATTCCATTCATTGTAATTGGGGTGTTTAGAATTTCTATATCTTCTTCATTTAACTTTGGCAATTTGTATGTATCTAGGAATCTGTCCATTTCTTCTGTGTTTTCCATTTTATTAGAGTACAGTTTCTCAAAGTACGTATTGATGATCCTCTGGATTTCTGCTGGGTCTGTTGTGACTTCACCTTTTTCGTTCTTAATTGCATGGATTTGAGCCTTTTCTTTCCTTTTTTTGATAAGGTTGGCTAAAGGTTTATTGATTTTATTTATTCTTTCAAAAAACCAACTCTTTGATTCATTAATTTTTTGTATTGTTCTCTTAGTCTCCATTGCATTGATTTCTGCTCGGATCTTTATAATTTCCTTTCTTGTATGAGCTTTGGGTTTGTTATGCTCTTCTTTTTCTAGGAGCTTGAGGTTCTGGATTAGGTTATTTAACTGAGTTCTCTCTGTTTTCCTAATATGGGCATTCACTGCTATGAGTTTCCCTTGTAGAACTGCTTTCACTGTGTCCCATAGATTCCTTTATGTTGTACTGGCATTACCATTTATTTACAGAAACTGTCTAATTTCTTCTTTAACTTCCTCTGTGACCCATTGGTTGTTCAGAAGGGTGTTATTCAATTTCCATGTGTTCCCATCCATTTAATTCCAAACAGTTTCATCACCCCAAAACCAAACTCTGTGTCCATTAAGCAGTCACTCTTTATCTTTCCACACCGTTCACACCTCGCCTGTAGCAGACACCAGTCTGCTTCATGTTTGTGGACTGACCCATAATGGATATTTTGTATATATGCAAGCATATGGTGATATTTTGTGTCTGGCTTCTTTCACTTAGCATTTTATTTTGAGGCTTATCCCTGTCGTGTTATCTTCATTCCTTTTTGTGGCTAAATAAGATCCCATATAGATACGCTACATTTTGTTTTTCCACTCACCCACTCATGGACATTTGGTTGTGTCTGCCTTTTGGCTATTGTGAATAGTGCTAATATGAACAGAATTCACTATGTAGTCCAGTCTTGTCTCAAACTCCAGGTGATCCTCCTGCCTTGGCCTCTTGAATGCTGAGATTACCAGTGTACACCAGCACACCAGGCCAATAAAACTATTGACTAGCCCATCATTTTCATCTTCTTGAAGGAGTCTCTCCTAAAACCTTCTGACCTGCTCCAGTCTGAACTACTTATCCTGTAGTCCTCTGAGATCTTCACAGTGACCATTCTTGGCACTCTTCATTCCTTCAGGTGGAGCCAGGTTTCTGTGTGATGTCTTCTTCCTTCTAACTGAAGAGCTTCCTTGAACGTTCCCTGTGGCACAGTTCTTGTACACTTCTGCTGGCAACTCACTTTATTGCTCCGCCCCTCCCCGCCATCCAGTACTGGGGATTGAACCCAGGGCTTTCGCATTGACCTATACCCCCAGCTCTTTTCATGTTTTATTTTGACACGGGGTCTTGCTAGGTTGCCCAGGCTGGGCTTGAACTTGCATTCCTCCTGCCTCAGCCTCCCAGATTGCTGGAATTACAGGTGTACACCACCACAACTGGATCTTTATTGGCTTTTATTTTTAGGAAAAGATTTCTATTGTACCTTCCTTCACAGTCCTTTTGCTTGACAGGGCTGGCCTTGGGCAGAAACATGAGGAGTCCTACTTACTGCTTTCTGTACCTAAGTCTCCATTCCTGAACTCTGGGACCTGACTTTTCACTTGGCCTTTTTCAGATGTGGGAGATAGGTTTCTTTAACAAAGCAAAGGAAAATAACAAAGTGTCCTCATGTTTTGCCCCTTGCTCCGTGATTTTCCAGTTTGTAATGGGCCCAGGACTGCTGGCTGTTCCGTTTCTCCATCTCTATTCACCTAGATTCTCCTCACCTGTGTAAGTGCACAATGCAGGGAGAGCTCTCAAGACTTCTCTCTCCTGGTTCTTCATGCACACTGACTGCCTCCCCAAGTTTAGAGGGGATCTGTGTTCTGATTTCATGGTGTCTGACAAATAGTTTTAACTTAGCTTTATAGAAAAAGTACAAATAGAGAGTTTCTGTATATTACCTTGCCCAGTTTCCCCCAATGCCAACATCTTATACTATTGTGGTACATTTCTCTAAGAGTTGCTACATTACTAATAATTAAATTCCAGACTTTGTGTTTTACCAGTTTTTCCACTAATGTCCTTTTTTGTTTCAGGATTCATAGATGGAGTTTTCTCTACTTTTGTTCTTTAGTTCATTGTTGCTGGCTTCCTAGATGAGTGTTAAATAGGCTCATTCCAGCCCTGGGCAGCATTACCCTGCACCATAGCCACACACAGGCCTGCTGTTCAGAGCCACGTCTGAATGTCCCATGTGACAGAGACACCAACAGAATCACTGAAAATGATGGTTTTACACTTAATGGTTATCATAAAAACTCTAACAGCATTTTTATAAAATCTAATGCAGGGGCCGGGGATTTAGCTCAGTGGTTTCGCCACCTGCTGTGCAGGCGCAAGGACTGGAGTTCGATCCCCGATACCAAAAAAACCCCAAAAAACAAATAAAATCTAATGCAAATGTTTATACCTTTTAACTTCCATGCTTAGTTGTCCATTTCTCCAAAATATGAAGTCCTCTGCAGAAGTGATTCTAGACCTTCAGGGCTGTGGTGAACTTCCTGAAATAATGGTATGTTATGTTTCAGTGGCATGTGATCAGGTGATTGAAAACTGCTTTGAACAGGAATCACTCAGTATAAATAAGTAAACACATAAATTCTCCAGCTATCTACCAAGCACCTTTTATGTGCAAGGTGCAGATGGGGCTATCACAGGGTATGAGGAAGATACAACTCCTAGCTTCATAAATGAGTGGTCGGGAATTTGGCATTGGGGCCTGGACTTTCAGAGTTGAGCAGCCAGCTACATGGATCCAATCTGTGATCTTCATTTAGAGCCCAGTAAGGCTGAACTTCCTCCTTGGCCTTTTTCAGGGCAAGGAAGATATGTTTCTTTTTCTTTTCTTTTGGTACCAGGGATCGAACTCGGGTCCTTGCGCCTGCATAGCAGGCAACAAAACCACTGAGCTAAATCCCCGGCTCAGGAAGATATGTTTCTTTAACAAAAGGAAATGGCCAACAAATCAGAAACCCAGATACTAGGCTAACCCCTTCAAACTGAGAAATCCTCCTTATTTTTCTGGGAGTTCAGCCACTATCAATTTGATGGATACACGTACACCACCTTATGGTTTCGTGGTGGGTATGTTTGTCATCCAAAACAAGAAAACAAAGCAACTTTCTCTTCACTTGATACATCTTTTATATTTGTGAATTTAAAAAAAGACATTGAAGCCAGGGTGTGATGGTGCATGCCTGTAGTCCCAGCATTCAGGAAGCTGCAGCAGGAGGATTGCTGAGAGTTCAAGACCAGCCTGGGATACATAGTGAGTTCAAAGCCAGCCTGACTTGCATAGTAAGACCCTGTCTCAAAAACCAAACAACAAAAAGATTACACCTTTTCAGGTCATGTCACCAGGGATCTACCCCTCCAGCCAGACCCACCTCTGAACTTGAGACTGGTAGGGGACATTTCAGATCTAAACCCTAACACACACAACACCTAATCTTTTTGTTTTGGTACCGGGGATCGAACTCGGGACCTTGCACTTTCGAGTCTGGCGCCAGAACCACTGAGCTAAATCCCTGGGCCCAGAACACCTAATCTTTTAAAAGAACAACATGGAGATCTTTTGTGTTTCGTAAATGGTGATTGTGTGAGATGTGCCTCCCTCAGACTTCATCCCACATGTCTGTGCTTTACCCGTATGACATAAAATATGACACTGAAGAAGAAAGTTTGGGGATATATAAATAGCCTATTGTCTAAACGAGGAAATATAACCTTTCTACATCCTAGGTGTGTGATAAAAAGCATGTGGTACAAAAATAAGGACAGAAGCTATGCGTGGTAATTTTGGCAGGGCCTTCTTGCTCTAGACTCTGGTTCTGATTCCCTGGACAGTGCTCACCCTGGGAGGTGCCATTAGTGTATCATACTAGAACACTCATACCCTTGTAGATGTTTACAGATGATCTATTTCCAGCACTCCCTTCTTCTCTAGTCAGCATAAATACTCAAGAGTGGACTATGTTTAGAAGATGTTTGTTTGTTCTCAGTGATAATACGATGCCCCCTCTCTTAGGCAGATTTTGATTTAATAAAGAATTTTATTTTTCAAAGGAAACCACAAGTGAAAGCAAGCTTGAAGATCCCACAGTAGTTAGTTCTTTAATGCCAGGTAAGAACCTAGGGGGTAGCCCACAGGTTTGTATGTTTTTGTAAATATATTTGTAGGTAGGAATTCGAAAAGAAAAAATGTGTAATTGTCTAAAGAGTTCCTGGGGAGGAGAGGCATCAAAATGAAGAGGACAGTAGTGTGTATGAGAGAAAGCCAGGTTCCTGTGGGCTCTCCAGATTGAATCAAAGGTAATCAGTGTGTCTCAGATGCAAATCATGCAGCAGGCTTCTCTCCTGAGACACCCGCCCCACTGCCAACCCTGGTACCAGGGATCAAACTCAGAATCTTACACTTGTGAGGCAGGCGCAGCACCACTAAGTTAAATTCCCACCCTTTCTCCTGAGACTTTTAAGTGGGAGATTACAGGATACCTTAGAGTTCCTAAGAAGCACACATTCTATCTGGGCTCTGGGGTCAGGGAGGGTGCGTGGGTACATGCTCCCCTTTCTGATTTTATGGAAAAAGCTGGAGATCATGTATGGCCATGGAAGGCCCCAATCCATCCATGATGGACAGGCATGGTCAGGGGGCAAGAAGAGTAGGAGATTGGGGTTGAGAGAGAAGTGACTACGAATCCCACCTGTGCTCCCTTCTTTCCACAGAGGTGGCACAGGGGGAAGCCCCGTGGTTTCGAGAGGCGAAGAATCTAAGTGAGCACCTGAGAGCCACCTATACCAGTGCCCTTTTCCTTCACTTGCCATTGCTTGAGGGCCCTCCTGAACTCCCCACTGACCACCTGCTGGGGTGTGACCTGCCCCTTGTTGCCAAGCGCTTCAGCAGTCCTGTGCAGGAGCCCCTGACGTTGCCTGAGGTCTTGGCCAACTTGAACTCTGTCATGAGTGTGGAAGGCGAAGCTGGCAGTGGGAAGACGGTCCTCCTGAAAAAGATCGCCTTCCTGTGGGCTTCGGGGTGCTGTCCCCTGTTGAACAGGTTCCAGTTGGTCTTCTACCTGTCCCTCAGTTCCACCAGCCCAGACCAGGGGCTGGCCCAGATTATCTGTGACCAACTCCTAGCGAAAGAAGGAGCTGTGAGTGAAACGAGCCTAAGGAGCATCATCCAGCAGTTAGGGAACCAAGTCTTATTCCTGCTGGATGACTATAGAGCAAGGGGCTCAGCCCCCCAACTCATAGAAACACTGATCCAGAGAAGCCACTTGTCACGGACTTGCCGATTAATTGCTGTTCGTACAAACAGGGCCAGGGACATCCGCAGACACCTAGATACAGTTCTGGAGGTCAGGGCGTTTCCCTTTTACAACACCCTCTCTATATTATGGCGGCTCTTTCCACATGACCTGCCCCGGCTTCGGAAGCTCATGGTGCATTTTGGGAAGAACATGCACCTGCTGGGGATTCACAAAACGCCTCTCTTTGTGGAGGCAATCTGTGCTTATTGGTTTCGGTACCCATTCACTCAGTCTTTTGACCATATGGCTGTTTTCAAGGCCTACATGGAATGCCTTTTCATAAAGTACAAAACTCCAGACGAGCTTTTCAGAGCAACTGTGTCCTCCTGTGGGGAGCTGGCCCTGAAAGGGTTTTTTTCATCTCATTTCGAGTTTAGTGCTGACGACCTTGAAGAAGCAGGGGTTGATGAAGATGAGGATCTCACCATGTGCTTGATGAGCAGGTTCACAGCCCAGAGACTAAGACCAGTCTATAAGTTTTTAAATCCTGCATTTCAGGAATTTCTTGCTGCAAAGAGGCTGAGTGAACTGCTGGATTCAGACACGCAGGAAGATCAAGATTTGGGACTTTATTATTTGAAACAAATTAACTCACCCATGCTGGCCGTAAGCTCCTATTATAATTTTTTAAAATATGTCTGCAGCTACTCTTCAACAAAGGTGGGGCCAAATATAGTATCTCATTTGCTTCATTTGGCAGATAGTAAAGAGTCATTGGAATATCTGCCCAGAAATGGTGACTCCTTAAAGCATGAAGAGGAAATGCCACTGGATACACAGGCGATCAGGCTACTGTGGCAGCTGTGTCCAGAACAGTGTTTTTTGCTGTTGTCAGAATTTTTACTGGATTTTGCCCTAATGATTGCATATGAAAGCAGTACTGTTGCTACATGTGCTCCATTTATTTCCCATTTCCTTCAAGGGAGATCCCTGCCATTGAAGGTACTTAACTCACAGTACTTCTTTGACTACCCTGAAAGCCTCCTAGTGCTGCGGAGTATCACGATCTCCATAAAAGGCAGTAAGCTGAGATGCATATCAGATAATAAAATCCTGGAAAGATGTTTTGACAGATCCCAGGCACCAACAGTAGATCAGGACTATGCTTCTGCCTTTGAAACTCTCAACGAATGGGCACAGGATTTAGCAGAGAAAGAGAAGACCATTAGCAGTTACCTAAATCTAAAGGTCTGGCACCCACCAGACATCAGTGGGGGCTACTGGAAGCTCTCTCCAAAGCCACACAAGCTTCCCCTACTGCAAGTCCACATTGTTGATGAGAGCACAGCAAGCCCCGAGGTGCTCGCAGTGCTGACCGAGGTCTTCTCTGCCTCCCAGCACATTGAGCTCCTTCTGGAGGGCAGCAGTGGCTTCATGGAAAACATTCGCCCCGCACTGGAGCTGAACAAGGCCGCTGTCACCAAGTG
This sequence comes from Heterocephalus glaber, assembly GCF_053883595.1. Taxonomy (NCBI): domain Eukaryota; kingdom Metazoa; phylum Chordata; class Mammalia; order Rodentia; family Bathyergidae; genus Heterocephalus; species Heterocephalus glaber. The sequence goes on along the minus strand of NW_028258471.1, from coordinate 3,097,918 downwards.
CATCCTGCATGGTGTCCAGCTCAGCGCAGCCGAACAGGAGCTGCTGCTCGCCCTGCCGGCCCTGCAGTCTCTGGATATCTCAGGCTCGGTCCAGTTACAAGGTAGCCTGACTGTACTTTGGAGCACTATTTTGATGTGACATTTTATTTTCTCTTAGCTTTGAGTGACATATGCTTCTAAAGCCATAAGCCCATAAAGGGTGCTTATTAGAAGAGATATAAAATAAACTTTCACTCATTTGGGGGGCTATTAGTATAAATGAATGAAAGGCCCCTGAATAATAGAATGGTTTTCAAATAACTCATATTATTTGAATCTGAGCATCTCCTGGTTAATAAAATTAACAAAAGGTGAATATCAATATTTAATTAAGGCCCCTTAGTAAGCAGACATGTGTTACTTGTTCTTAGTAAATAGTGATTTGTAGATGATACTTGAAAATTTCTTCTGTCCCACTCGCCTAATGGGCTTGGCTTTGGGAGATAATGTTCTGAACGATGTAGAGTATCGTTTCATGTGCTCATAATAACTATACATGTTTTTCTTTGAGAAATGTCTGTTCAAACTCCTTGCTCATTTTTAAGTTGTTTTTTACCATTGTCAGTTATGTAGTTGTTTGTATATTCTGGATGTTAAACCCTTAGCACACTTGTGTTTGAAAAATGTTCTCTCGTTCTGTCACCTCTCTCTCTCCCTCTTTCCTCATTTCATTCATTTTTCCCTCCCTCCCTCCCTTTTTCTTCCTTTGTTTTTTTATACTGGGGTCACTCTATAGTATCCTCTGAGGCACAAAAATTTTTTATTTTGATGCAGTCTAATTTTTAATTTTTTTCTTTGCTAGTGCTTTTGATGTCATATGCAAGGTCATGAAGATTTGCCCCTGTTTTCTTCTAAGAGTTGCCTGGTTTTAGCTCTTATCTTTCAATCATTGGCATATTTAAATTAGTTTGATATGAGTTAAGATAGGAAGAAGTCCAGCTTGCTTCTTTTGCCTGTGCAAACCCAGTTGTCCCCAGACCTTTGGTGGAGGAGATGTCTTACTTATGTCTGTGAGTGCAGAGAGTACCACAGGCTTCCCAGATGGTACATGATTGCTAAGTGCAATTCTTTGCAGATGTCCTTGTTAAACTGAATGTATTATGGTATCTGGTGGTCTTCATTTGACAATGTGGAAGTAGCTCATGGGTCAAAATGATGGTTTCAGATTTTCCATTTGGAAATTGTTATATTAGATTAATAATGGGAAACTATGCTGCTCTGCAGACCAAATCTTCCCTAACCTGGACAAGCTCCCATGCCTGAGAGAACTGTTTGTGAATCTGGACAGCAGACTAGATGTTTTCTCTCTCCTTCCTGAGGAATTCGCAAACCTCCACCACATGGAGAAATTGCTGATCCAAATTTCGGCTGGGTGTGATGCTTCCAAACTAGGTAAGGATGACACTTGGATTTATTTGTTTTTGCATCAGTTGGAAAAGCTACATGGCCAGTAATATTTTTTTTTTTTGAGACAGTGTCTCTCTATATAGTGAAGACTGACCTTGAACTATGTAGCCCAGGATGGCCTCCAAATCGCAGCAGTCTTCCTGGTTCAGCCTTACGAGTGTTGAGATTACAGGCATGTGCCACCATGCCTGGTCCAATAATTTATTTAGAAATTAAAACTTCTTCAGCTGGGCATGGTGGTGCATGCCTATGATCCAAGTACTAGAGAGAGGCTGAGGCAGAATTGCCATGAGTTTGAGGCCAGCCTGGACTACATAGTAAATTCAAGCCCAGCCTAAATTAGACAGCAATATCCTTCTCAAAAAAACAAAACAAAAAAGGTAAAACTTGTGTGGGTCTGAGGGTTTAGTCTGTGCCATGGTAAACTGTGGGAACAGCACTCTCTCTCCCTAAGAAAGCAGAGAGCTAGTTGTAAATATTGAGCCTTTACTATCTGCTAGGAACTGTTCTAAGCACATCCCAAATACTTACTCTTCACACCTTCCCTGAGAGGTCAGGCATTGTTGCCACTTTACAGCAGTGGAACTGAAACAAAGAGGCTAAGCACTTTATTCAGTTTACCCAGCTAAGGAAATGTTGTTAAAATACAGAAATTCTAACTCCCAAGTCTGAGCTTTTAACCTCTGGTATATACACAGAAAGTCTGCTTTGGGTTACACCGCTCTCCTCTCGCATCTTACAGGCCTGGAGCCTGGGTGGCGGAGGAAGCCAGCTGGCAGTGTGGAGTGCTGCCATTTCTAACCACCCCGGCCTTGCAGTCACAGGCAACTGTGCGGCCTGGTTCCAAAGCCCCTCATTTAGCAAAATGGCTTAGGCACCATCAGCACCTCACTTTAAGAAAACACCGAATACGAAGCTCTGTGGAACAGACATGCAAAACATTCACTGACATTGAAGCTGGCAGTGGTAGTTTTCTTGTATTTGTCAGTATTTTTACATCGAGTGAGTGTAGGATCCTCGTATTTTTTGTGTGTGGTGTTCATATTGTGTAAACACAGTTTAAAGACAGAGACATTAGGAGGTGACAGCTGAAGGTGGCCCTACTGAACCCTTATAGGTGGGAGAACTGATCCCCAAGAGGGTCAGTTACTCAGCACGTTGCCTACCAGTCAGTGCAGAACCTGACGAGAACCCAGGCAGCACCAGTCTTCGGTCCCTGCGCCTCACGCCTTGTTTGAAGTCAGTATTGTTGGAACAGAAGTCATAAAGCACTAGGCCAATTTTGATAGAAATTTGCAGTCTTCTCTAATTTCTGATAAATATTTGATATTTTACAGTCAAATCGATTCAGAATTCTCCAAACCTTCGTATTTTCCATTTGAAATGCTATTCCTTTTCGGATTTTGAGTCTCTCGTGACTACATTGGCTTCCTGCAAGAAACTTGAAGAAATAAAATTTTCTGGACCCTTTTTTAAAGCCACTCCATTTGGTAAGAATTATAATTTAAAATTTTGGCTGAAGATGCCTCTGTGAACAAAGTCACAGTGAGCACAATAAAAAGAGACAATCTTTTTTTTTTTTAAACAGACTTACTATATAGTTCAGGCTGGCCTTGACTCACTGTGTAGCTCAGCCTGGCCTTGAACTTGCAGTGATCCTCCTGCCTCAGCCTCCTGAGAGCTGGGATTACAGATGTGTGCCACCACGCCCAGCTGTTTCTACAATTTAAACATTTCTAGCTTTAAAAATTTCTGAGTAAAGATTTGTATTCTCTACTTAGTCAAGCTAATTCAGTATGAATTAGTATATTGTGGGGTTTTTTTGGTTTTTTGAGACAGGGCCTCACTGTGTAGTTTAGGCTGTCCTTGAACTCATTATGTAGCCCAGACTGGCCTTGAACTTGAGGTGAGATACTCCTGCCTCAGCCTCCTGAATGCTGGGATTATCCTGAGTGTTGGGATTACAGCCATGTGCCACGATGCACGGCCTTAGTACTATATATTAATTTTGATCACTTTAAAAATACTCTTTTATTTTAAAAATATTACTTATAGGGGCCAGGGATTTAGCTCAGTGGTTCCGGTGCCTGCCTCAAAAACGCAAGGTCCCGAGTTCGATCCCCGGTACCAAAAAAAAAAAAAAATATATATATATATATATATATATATACACACACACACACACACACATATATATACACACACACATATATATACACATATATATATACATACACACACACATATATATACACATATACATATATACACACATATACATATATATACACATATACATATATATACACACATATATATACACACACACATAAGAAATGTAGCTGATATAACTAAATTTTTATTTTCTCTCTTGTAGTCACTATTTTGCCAAATTTTACTTTTCTGAAGATATTAAATCTTGAACACCAGCAATTTCCTGATAAGGAAACATCTGAAAAATTTGGTATGTTTTCAAATCAATTTTGGTATGGTTTCTACTTATTATCCCCTTGCTTCCACAAAATCCCTTGTCTGCCACTTGACTGAGCTACGGTGAAGTGAGTGCGTGCAGGACGGAGGGCGGCACCATGGGTGCAGTTTCCAGGCTCAGGTCCCTTCACTGACGCCAACAGGAGGGCACTCAGGTGCCCTGTGTGAACACGGTTTAGTATTTGCAGGTGACCTACAAGCATCTTCCTGTGTATTTTAACTCGAGTCTAGATTCCTTATACTACCTAATGCAGTGTGAGTGTTACGCATCTAGTTGTCATACTGTGTCATTCGGGAGACAGTGACAAAGAAGAGCCTGAACACGTTCAGTGCAGGGCAGTTTTGTGAAAAGTACTTTTGGTCTGTGGCTGGCTGAGCTGTGCTCGCAGAGGGCTCATTCAGCAGCGGCCCACGCTCACCTGGGGGAAGTGATGGTTGCTCAGCTCTGAGCCGGACACACCTTCACCACGGTTTCCTGACACTTGGTCCACTCCCAGCGCACACTGGGGATGCGGTCATCACAGCGCCGTGCAGTGCACTGTCAAGTATCCATTCCAAACGTGTTAAGTCCTTATTGTTTCAGAGTTCAGAGTTGGAATGTAGGTACAAACCCATTAATTAAGATACTGAATATGGGTAGGCCGGGAGGAGGAGTGAGGGCTGAACACGACACGGGCTCCTGCATTGTGTGTGAGGTGCAGGTGACGGGTTTGGGATGTACGGGCATAAGCAACACAGAGAAGAGCATGCCGTGTCCCTCCGCAGCCTGCACTTTGGGCTCTCTCACCCACCTGGAAGAACTGGTCCTTCCTACTGGGGACGAGATTTATCACGTGGCGAATCAGATCATCCAGCAGTGTCAGCAGCTCCTGTGCCTCCGAGTCCTCTCCTTTTTCCAGATTCTGAATGATGACAGCGTGGTGGAAATCGGTAAGCTACTCTTAAGAGTTCTGAGATGCAGCTCAAGCTCCCAGCTGCAGCCTCCAAAACGTGCCCTCCGCACTTCCCAGCCGCTCCTAGTCTCAGCCTCACATTGCTCCCTGTGGAGTCCTTCTGTGGACTCAGTTTGCCAATAGCAAGACTTGGAAGTACAAGAAAGTCTTCCACTAGGGTTATACAAACCTTTGAGAGTGTGTGTGTGTGTGTGTGTGTGTGTGTGGTGCTGTGGCTCACACCCAGGGCCATGTGCGCCAGGCCAGCACCCTGCACTGAGCTCCACCCCGCAGGCCTGTGTTCTTCACACCTGTGTGTCAAGACACATGGCCCGATTCTCTCCAAAGTGCCTCTTTTGTTTTCAGCTGGAGATTAATATATATATGGAAGGCCAAAGTCTTAAATGTGCTGGTCAATGAATTTTAGTGAACATTCTTGGATATTCTGTCACCTAGGTATGGGTAACAGAAGACCAGGTTAGAATATGGAACATTGCCCTGTGTGGAAGCCTCCTTTATACTTCCTGTCTGGCAGCACGGCCTTCTCCTTCCCAGAGGAGACTGCGATCTTGCTTTCTCCACCATAGATTAGTTTTGCCTATTTAAAAATGCTACATGGGGCCGGGGATTTAGCTTAGTGGTCTGGTACCTTCTGTGCAAGCACAAGGTCCCAAGTTTAATCCCCGGTACCCCACCCAACCCTCAAAAAATAAAATAAAAATGCTACATAATGGTATCCTACACAATATGTACTCTACTGCATCTTTTTGTTTTTTGAGACAAGGTCTCACTATGGAGTTTAAATTGGCCTTGAACTCACTATATAGCTCAGGCTGGCCTTGAATTTGCAGCAGTTCTCCTGCCTCAGCCTCCTGAGTGCTGGGATTACAGGCATGTACCACCTCACCTGGCCCTTCTGCATCTTTATCAACATTATAGTTGTGCTATTTATTCATATTGATGCATGTGATAGAGCTGATTTTCATTACCTAGTATTATGCTGTGACTCCATACACACCCCAGTTTATCCAGTTGTTTCTAATATTTGGCTACTATGAATAATGCTTTTAGCTGGGCATGGTGGCACATGCCTATAATTCCAGCACTGTGAGAGGCTGAGGCAGGAGAATCATAAGTTAGAGCTTAGCCTGGGAAATTTGGCAATTTAGTGAGACCCTGTCTCAAAATAAAAATAAAGACTAGAAGAAAGGCTTGGGATTGTAGTTCAGTGTGAATGCCCTGAGTTGAATTCATTAATAACAATAGTAGTGATCATACTTCTATGAACATACATGGCCTTTGATGCATGTATTTAGGTGTTTCTAGGGCAGGAGTTTCTGAGGCACTTGGATAAATGCTTTCAGTTTTCCATGGATGTTGTCGTAATTTACACCCCCACCAGCAGTCATTTCACATCCTAGCCTTACTTGGTACTTGTCAGTTCCTTAAATTTTAGCCAGTCTAATGACTGGATAGTTGTATCTTATTGTAGGTTTCCTGTTGGTATATTCTTTCCTTTTTTTTTTTTTTTTTTTTTTGGTACCAGGGATTGAACTCTGGACCTAGTGCTTGCCAGGCAGGTGGTGGCACCACTGAGCTACATCCCTGGCCCTACCTGTTAGTATATTCTTGTTTTGTGATAGGTACTGTTTGCAAATTATATTTTTCTAGGAATTACTTTTATTTAAAGTTGCTGGTTGCCACCATGGTGGTGCATACTTGTATTCCCAGCACTCCTGGGAGGCTAAGGCAGGAGAATTGAAAGTTTAAGGCCAGCTTGGACAACTTAGCAAGACCTTGTCTCAAAAAAATAAATTAATTAATTACATAAAATAGTACATTGGAGATTTCCTACTTTATGGTAATGGTGGTGGCAAGAGAGGAGGTTGACTCAAATAACCCTGTCCACCATTATTGAAATAAAAAGTCCTTATGATCGTGTTTTAATTAATGTTTTGTTTTTGTAGCCAAGGTAGCAATCAGTGGAGGTTTCCAGAAACTTGAGGATCTAAATCTTTCAATCAATCACAGGATTACACAGGATGGATACAGGAATTTCTTTCAAGCACTGGACAACCTGCCGAGCTTGAGAGAGCTGAATGTCTCCAGAAATTTCACCGAGTGCATCGTAGCTCAGGCCAGAACAGTCAAGGCCCTGGGCCAGTGTTTGTGCCGCTTGCCGAGCCTGCTCACACTCAACATGTTCGGCTGGCTCCTGGATGCAGAAGACATCACCTTGCTTGATGCTGTCAAAGAAAGGTGTCCTCAGTCTAAGCGCTTACATATTTTCTGGAAATGGAGATTACCATTCTCACCAATCATTCAGAAATAAAACTTTCAGCCTGGGCATGGTGGGGCACTTGGAGGCTGAGAGTTCAAAGGCGCCTCGGCTGCACAGTGACAGCAGGGAGAGAGAAGAAGATATTCAGTAAAAATTGTTGAATGAACAATTTCCAAACCCTAATTATCAAATACATTTTAGTAACTATTGCACACAAGAGTACCTGTAAAACATGTGAGGATTCTAATAAGCAAACAGCCTGCATTTATGATTAGCCCATCAGCAGGACCTCGGCAGGCCCCTCGGGAACCTCCTGTGCAAGAGGAGCCCTTCGGCCAGGCTACATAGCAAAGTCCCGGCATCCAGGGTCCAGAAAGCGGTGGGGACAGGGACCAGGTCTGCACCAAAGGCATGGGACAGAAATGTTCAGTGTAGGGAGGAAACAGCTGACCTAAGGCCTGTTTCACACGCAGGTAGAAATGAGCTGGCTTAGATTCAGAATCCATGCGACCTTCTCCTCCCAGAGAGTCCTGAACAGGCCTCTTTGTCGCTGTGACAAGCTTTTGTGCTGTCTCCGTCCACTGGCCATGGGAAGAAGGAACAGGGTGTGGGGAAATGCTTTCCTCCAAGGCTCAGATGTGGTCTTGAGGGCCACGGGCTCCTCAGAACCCATTCCACTCAGTCTGGGCGGCGGAATCCCATTGTGCACTAAGAGCTGACCCTGCATGTCCAGACGCGCTGCCAGTTCTAGATGGTCTGTCCACTCACCCAGCAATCTGCGGCGAGACATCACATGTGCTCCCGTGTGCTCCCCCTTAAAAGACGTAATCTTTATCAGATACATCTCAATAAAGGTGGAAAAAGATTTCTGGAAGGATATGTGAAAATATTCATGTTGGCTGCCTCTGGGAAGTGGGGTGGAAGGCACTCCTCACTCTCTCCCTTTTTGCACTTGTTATAATTACTGAAGGAGCCCAGTGCCACCATCCTTGGCCTCGGATCCCACTGTGCTTGTGCACCTGCCGAGATACACAATCCTGCTCAGGAAGGCCCAGCAGGAACGGCAGCACACACACCCCACCCCCACCCAGGTCACCTTCTCCAGCGGCAGACACACCACACCATGCTTCTTTTTTTTTGGCACCAGGGATCAAACTTGGGACCTTGCGCTTGCAAGGCACGCGGTGAAACCACTGAGCTAAATCCCTGGCCCCCTACACCGTCTTTCTTAAGCCTTCTCTCTTGAAGAGCCACTGCTCCCTCACCGAACTCCCGCACAGCCCCATTTTGACCTTTTCTTCCACAGCCCCCCTTTTATAACCATGACCCTATAAAAGACCTCATAGCTCCGGTTTGGTCTCAGTGCCAGGACCAATCTTCTCAGGTTTGTTCTGAAATAAACCTGTCCCATTAAGCTTGTATCTCTTCTGCTTTTCCTTTTTTTTTTTTTTTTTCCTAAAAGTTACCGATATTATTTTTATATTTAAGTTAAAAAATTTTTTTTTGTTTTCAGACAGGTTCTCTGTTCTGTAATTGTCACCCATTCCCTGGTGAACTACTGCTCTGGCAAACGCAGGGCCACAGCCCCATCGGCCCATCCACACACACCCTTGTTGATGTGTATTTGGGAAGATGGCAGAGTGGTGAGGAGCAGAGAAAAAGCCTCTCGGAAATTTGAGTCCTGACACTGGAATACAGCATCAAGAGGAGAAGGAGGGAAGTGGGTCCCTGGGACTCAGGAAGGCTCTGAAGCAAGAACTGGTCTACAGGCAGAGTGAAGAGATAGACTTTGACAAAGAGGAGGGAGGTAGCAAGCAGTACTCTCTCTGAGAGCCCGACTCTTGGCAAGGGAATGGCAGGCTGAACCTAGAGACACATGGTGACTGCTGACGACCCCATAGGCCTACATGAAGAAACACACCAGTGGAAGGGAGCAGTGGACGAACCAGACTGCAGTGGCTGGTGAATTATACAGGTTCAGACCTCCCCCAGGAGAGGGGCCAACTGAGCTCAGAACTCAGAACAGCTGCAGGCAGAATACATCTAGTGGCTCCCAGTGCCTCAGTGTGGGTGCCGAATTCTAGTCAGCAGGTCAGGGAGCAGAGTTCAAGCTGGCAGGAGACACAGACTGTTGTAGGCTCAAGGAATCCAGTTCCAGCCTCATAGCCAGAAACCAGCCTGAACTTCAGTGGAACTAAAGGGGCAGGCTGGCTGAGATTACCCACTACCCCACTGTGAAGCTGCAGCTAGCTTTCTGGGATTAATCTATTTGCCTCTGGACTCTGTTTCCCCACACTGTCTAACAGTGACAGCAGAGACACACCTTGAATTGAACCTTTTTGGGATTTTTTTCTTCCTTTCTAGATCTTTTCTTTGGTTTCTAGTGTTTTGTTGTTGTTCTGTTCTTGTTTTTATTTTTTCCTTTTTCTCACCTGTCTTCTTCACCAGTTTCCTAATGTTTGTCCTCTTGCTTCTGATCTCTTCCTCTTCTTTTGTTTTTTATCCCCTAACTGCTTATAAATCTTCTCCCCTAAGGGTAAAATTGCCATATTAAGGGCTATAGTTTGTCATTTTCTAGGCTGTTTGATGCTATTGTTATTGTTGATTGTACTACTTTAGCCAACCATGTCATAAATGTGCTAATCAGTTGTTCCTCCTGGTATACCAAGACTGAGATTCCCTAAGGGTCTTTCTTTTTTCTTTTTCTTTTTTTTTTTTTTTGGTACCGGGGATCAAACTTGGGACCTTGCACTTGTGAGGCAGGCTGCAGAACCACTGAGCTACATCCCCGGCCCATGCCTAAGGGTCTTTAAAAAAAAATAACAACCCAGGACCAGGGATATAGCTCAGCTGCACAGTGCCTGCCTGGCAAGCACAAGGCCCTGAGTTCGATTCCTGATATCAAAAACAAAACAAGTGAACCTCTATAGGCCAGTGCCAAAGAACTGGCAGCTTGGCCAAGTAGGCAGAAACTTCTCATCTCCAATAAATTGAAGAGGTAGAATCCTGCAGTAGACTCAAAACTCAAAAACTAGCTACACCAGGAAGATGCTTCTGAGAAGTAGTCATTTCCTACGGGTCCTGAATACTAATAATAAAGCTACTTGCCATAAGCAATTTACAAGCATCAACCCAGGAATCAAACTTTAAAAAAATAGAAAATGAGAGGACACTTAAATAAGATGCAGCCCCCCCAGACTTTCAACTCACCAAAGGCAAACCCCGGGGGCAATGAAGTGGAACAATCCAAAAGCCACCCACCTGGACTCTCTCTCTCTTCTGGTAACAGCAGAAGTAACAAAGCAGATGAACGAGGCTCTAGAAAAAATCAAAGCAGAAATAATTTCCCAAGAGATGGTGACCAGAGTGAAAGACATGCTTAGTGACTCTAGAGTAGATACAGATAAAAGAACAGAGGAGCTCAGGAACATGATGAAAACCATGAATGCCAAAATAGGAAAGAAATGGAATCCATGAAACAGATTCAAACAGATACCTGGATTGAAGACGCATCATCCCATATACTCCACACTGCCAAGTCATTAACACTGAACTCACCCTGGACAGAACAGAACTTTTGCCTGAATAAAGCTTATTTGCCACATGTGCTTCTTCTCGGGCCTATCCAAGCCTTTGGAAATTAGGGTCACTGGCAGCAGTGTGACACTGTGCTGGTGGCTGCTGAGCATGTAAAATAACAAACAAAAGCCACCCAAATGTGCAGGATTCCTGCCAAATCCTTACCTGCACAGGCCAGGTGTCCACAGAGCCTGGCAAAAGCAGCCACTGGGCACCAGGGATGGGAGTCCCTTCCATCATCTGGGCAATGGGGAGCTAAGTTGACTTATAAAGATTAAATCAGTAATGTACAGAAATAACTCACAAACTAATCAGATGACTTAAAAGGGAAAGATTATGATGGTACTAAAACTATTTTTGAAGGATACTCATTTGTAGTATAAGAGATGAAACAAAACAGGACTCAGACATCTCGGTACTGTGTCCCTGAATGTCTGTGACTGCATCATGAGTGCTGCTGCTGGATTAGGATAAAGTGACACATCTGCAAATATGGACTCCACAAATAATGACAAGCGACTGGTAGTAAATTTTATTAGCAAAAGTTAAAAAAAGTAAACCTAGGGCCGGGGATTTAGCTCAGTGGTTTCGTCGCCTGCTGCGCAAATGCAAGGACCCGAGTTCGATCCCCAGTACCAAAAAAAAAAAAGTAAACCTAAATATCTAAAGGAATTGGCAAAATAACTACACATATATTCAGAAATACAAATTAAACACAGCTCTTAAACACACAAAAAGGTGCTGACGTCACAGTAAGATAAATAAAACCTCAGCCAGGGATGGTGGCACACACTTATAATCCCAGTACTTGGGAGGCTGAGGCAGGCAGATAACAAGCTTGAGGCCCATTTGGGCCACACAGTGAGACTCAAGTCTCCAAAACCACCCCCACCCAGCCAAGCTCAGTGCACACACCTGTGACCCTATCACTCTGGGCAAAGGGGCCGAAAATTCAAGCACCACCTGGGCAATACAGCCACTTAGCAAACCTGTCTCAAGATAAGAAATAAAAATAGGGCTGGGGGTGTAGCGCAGCTCAACCCCAAGCACTGTAAAAATCAAGCAGAAAACCCATGCAGCATGAGAGAATCATTTTAAACTATTAGACTGAAAAGATCCAACGGTTTGATACACTACTGGTTACACTGAGGGAAACAGAAACTCAACTTGGGTGGAAATGCAAATTAATAAACTTCTCCTGAGAGCAATTGGGCAAAAATCTATTAAAATATTAAGTGCTTCAATCCAGGAATTCTACTTCTAGATACAAATTGGTTATTCCTAAAGATGTATTACTTCTACCAAAAGAATTATGTAAAAGAACAGTAGCTTTAGTATTAGAGAGAAAACGACAGGGAAAAATCTGAACTTTCTTTTTTGTAGTGCTGACTACATCCCCAGCCTAAACATAAACTTTTCATCTACAATAGGTCAATTAAGTAACATATACTTCCTTACATAAGAATAACCTCCAACGGTATAAATAAAGAAGACAGCTGCAGGGTGTGGTGGTGCACACCTATAATCCCAGGACTCCTGAGGCTGAGGAAGGAGGATCGTGAGGCTGAGGAAGGAGGATCGCTGTGAGTTCAAGGCCAGCCTGGGCTACCCAGTGAGACCCTGTCTCAACCCCTCTCCCCCAAACAGTTCTATATACTAATATGAAGTAGTCTTCAGGATATACATATTAAGGAAAAAGTACTTATTAAAGAACACTGAATTACCTGCAAAAATAAAAAATTTAAAGGGGTAACAATAGACCAGGTTTATTTTAATTACATTGTTTAATTTGTAAGAAATGTGTATGGAATAAAAATTTAAGGTTGGGGTGGGGATTTAGCTTGGTGGCACTGTACCTGTCTGGCAATTGCAAGGTCCTGCGTTCAATTCCTGGTACCGAAAAAAAAAATTTAAGGTAAATAGAATACTGCCCTGAGGTGGTAATTAATGCACACACATAAATATGTATTTATGCAAATAACAGGACACAGTTCTGCATTGTGCTTTTTTTTCATTTAAAAGTATTAAACAGGGCCAAGGATTTAGCTCAGTGGCACAGCACCTGCCTCACAAGCGCAAGGTCCTGAGTTTGATTCCTGGTACCAAAAAAACCCAAAAGTATTAAACATATCTTTCAATCTGACTATTCCACATATACCAAAGCAACAATGTTGCTTTTAACAAAGAACTAAACAAGCCGAATCATGTTCAAAAATTAACTGAAGCTATTTTACAACTTTCATAAACAAGAATAACAATGGAGAAAGAATAACCACTTAACAAATTTACCCCAAGCATCCTTGGGCAGTGTGTTTATTTACGTACTAGGGCAGGTGTCATTTCAACCAATCAGTTCTTACACTGATAAAATCGTTTTTATTTTATTTATTTTTGTGTGGGTTTTTTTTTTTTTTTTTTTTTGGTACCAGGGATTGAACTCGGGACCTTGCGCTTTCAATGCAGGCGCTGGAACCACTGAGCTAAATCCCCGGCCCTTATTTTTGAGACAGGTTCTCACTATGTAGTCCAGGCTGGCCTCGAACTTGGGGTAATTCTCCTGCCTCAATATCCTATGGGCTAAGATTACAGGCATGTGCCACTATGCCCAACAATTGTTTTTATATTTCCTATTATCTTATAAAAATTAATGAAGAAAAATATGCAATATTTGGTCATCCTGTATTTAAATAATTTGCCTAGTAAGTGGTTAAAATCTTACCAGCAGAGACTATAATACTCAGCTGTGCCTGCAGAAAGCAGGCTTTGTTATTTTTCGTGGGAAGCAATGTATGATGTACAGAACTACTTAGAACCTAGGAACCAGGATACAAAATTAATCATCTATAAAATTATACCTATAAAACTTCTAAGCAAAAGGACCCAAAATAGACTTATGGCCAAGTACAAAAATGTGTCAATAAAGCCATATTTGGTATCTATGTCTCATGAGTCTGAGAGGTATATAGTATCACTGTTTAATATACTTTCTTTTGACCACTACAAAACTAATTATTCAGAAGCATGTGATGAATGAAATTTGCTCTAGGGTGCGGTGTAGGTAGCTCCGAGCACTTGTGTGGCACATGTCAGGCCCTCCCAGCACTGCCAAAAAGAAAGCTGTTCACAAATGGGAAAGGTGGCAGGGCATGGTGGTGCACGCTTGTCATCCCAGGACTCTGAGAAGCTAAGGTGGGAGCATCTCAAGTTCAACTTAACAAGGCAAATTAACCCAGGAAACATAGCAAGACCTTGTGTCAAAAAATAAAAAGGGGGCCGGGGATTTAGCTCAGTGGTTCCAACTGCCTGCCTCGCAAGTGTAAGGACCCAAGTTCGATCCCTGGTACCAAAATAAATAAATAAATAAAAAATAAAATAAAAAGGGACACTGCACCTGCCTTGTGAGCACAAGGTCCTGAGTTTGATCCCTGGTACCCCCAAAAATATAAATAAATAAAAAGGGGCCAGGGCCATAGCTCTGGATTCAATTCCCAATACCACAAAAAATAAATAAGTATGTAAAATGGGAAAAATGATTCAGTGAACTAAGTCATCTGGCTAAGCATTCATGAAGCAATGAAACATTTGGCTTTTTGGTTTTTGGGGGGTTTTTTGGTACTAGGGATAGAACTCGGGTCCTTGTGGTTGCGCAGCAGGCGGCAAAACGACTGAGCTAAATCCCTGGCCCTGAAACATTTGTTAAAACCAACTGGTGTTTGGAAAATGGGGATGGGCCAGGCATGTAGCTCAGAGGTGCAAGCACAAGGTTGAGTTCAATTCCCAGTACTGGAAAAAAAAAAAGAAAGAAAATGGGGAAGAAGCTGGAGGTGGACTTGTTTTTCTGTTGTCCTGTTGCAGACTACAAAACAGCATAATACACGACGTGACCATTTTCAGGCACTGGGTAGGTGCTGGCCCAGGGAGTGGCTTCCAGCCTGTGGAGGCAGCTGAGGCTACGGCCAGTTCCCCAGCCCAGGCAGCTGGCTGCACCTCAGGTCTCGGGCGGAGGTGCTGGAGCCTGAGGAGACAGGGACCAGAGAGGGACACGAAGAGAAGGAGCAGAAGTCTGGAAGGATCCCAGGCAGATCCACACCCAAGTCCTATTTGCATGTGTGCAGGACAGAGGTCCACAGGGCCGGCTGGCAAGAGCAGCTGCTGGCAGAGCCAAGCCAGAGACGGACAGCTCAGAGTTGCATGGATGCGCTGTGTGGCTCAGGATGGGCATTTCCTCATCTGTGAGAGGGGACAATGGAGTCTAACTTGATGCCATTATAAATACATACAGAAATCACTCAGAAAGTTATCAGGATTACTTATAAAGGGAAGAAAACTTCATGTGGCAGTTTCTAGTTCCTTTTACAATAAAAATATGAATCCACTAAAACTTAGCCAAAGCATGGTGTGTAGTTTTCTATTCTCTGTGTAGTGCTTCTATTTATTCTTTCATATTTGACTGAATAACCAAGAACTTTAATTGAATAAAAATGACATTTATCTAATAATGAAATGAGTAATTACACTTAAAAAGTGTTTTTGGTATGGTGCTGGGAATATACTTTTATTTATTCTTATTTTTGGTACCAAGGATCAAACTTAGGACCTTGCACTTGCAAGGCAGGCATGGCACCACTGAGCTAAATCCCCGACCCTGGGATATACTTTTAAACATGATGAACTATGTAATCTTTTTTTTTTTTTGGTAACAGGGATCAAAGTCAGGACCTTATGCTTGCGAGGCAGGCAGGAGCACCACTGAGCTAAATCCTCGGCCCCAAACTATATAATTTTATTTTACTTTATTTTATTTTGGTACCAGGGATCAAACTCGGGTCCTTGTGCTTATGCAGCAGGCAGCAAAACCACTGAGCTAAATCCCTGGCCCTCATTTTATTTTATTTTGCTTATTTATTTTGCTCATTCATTCATTTATTTATTTATTGGTATGGGGGATTGAACTCAGGTTCTTCTGCTTTTGAGGCAGGCACCGGAACCACTGAGCTAAATTCCCGGCCCCAAACTATGTAATTTTAAACACACTCTTCCTAGGACTATGTCTCCCATTCTGAAAATGGAAAATTTAACTTGATTTCCAGGGATGGGGATTGAGCTCAGAGGTTTTGCCACCTGCTGCTCAAGCACAAGGACCCAAGTTTGATCCCAGTACCAAAAAAACAAACAAACAAAAAAAACCCTTGATTTCCAAAGATTTAATTAATTTCCAGGTAGGTATATTACTGCATGATTGTAATCTCTCAGCAGGCTGAGGGGTTCATGAGTTCAAGGTCAACCTGGGCAGCAGGACTGTCTCAAAAGTTTTTCAGAGAAACAGAAATATCCATGAAGTATCACAATATCAGCTTGGCATGGTGTCGCACGCCTGTAATCCCAGCACTCAGGAGGCTGAGGCAGGAGGATTGCTGTGAGTTTGAGGCCAGTCTGGGCCGCATAGTGAGTTCAAGGCCAGCCTGAATTACAGAGTGAGACCCTGTCTCAAAAAACAAAAACAGCCGGGGATTTATATGCTCAGTGGTTCCAGCACCTGCCTCACAAGCGCAAGGTCCTGAGTTCGATCCCCAGTACCAAAAAAAAGATGTGCTAATAAAAAAAACAAAACCAAACACACACACACACACACACACACACACACACACACACACACACACACACACACACACACACACACACACGCACACACACAACGTTATATAAGGGTTGGGGATTTAGCCCAGTGGTTCCATTGCCTGCCTCTTAAGCACAAGGTCCCAAATTCAATCCCCAGGACCAAACAAAACACAAAAAACGAAAACAAAAAAGAATCACAACATCCAGAATCTCTTACCAAATGGTCCCAATACAGAAATTTCTCCTAAGACTGACAAAATAGAATCAAATTACTACATATCTGAAGATGTTTACTGTAATACTATTCAGAATAGCAAAAATGATTGCACTAAAGGAGTAACAGTCGGGGCCAGAGATTTAGCTCAGTGGTTCTGCTGTCTGCCTCGAAAGCACAAGGACCCAAGTTCAATCCCTGGTACCAAAAAAAAAAGGAGTAACAGTCTACTCTCTAGACAACTTATCTGACAGAAAGAATATTAAAAATGGACAAAACGTGACTCCAATGGGAACACTCAAAATTCGACAATGGCATCAATTCAAGGACAGGCAAGGAGCGGAGCACAGGACTGGGGTGTGGCACCAAGGGAGACGCTCACCTCACCCATATCGGGCCCTGGGCTCATCCCAGCACCACAGAACACAGCAAACCAAATGTAACATAACATGCAGTAAAGGAACATAATGATAAACACATGGCTGATTTTTAATAATTTTTAAAAATTAAAAATGTATTCTGTACTTTTAAACACATACAAAAAATAGAAAAAACAGAATAACAAATATCCATGTACATACCAGTTAGATTCATTAACATCTTGCCATATATGCTTCACACAAACACACACTTAACTAAACCACTTCAAAATATTTACACACACTAACATGTCACTCAATACTCCAGGATACAAATTAGACAATCTTCCATAAGCAACAACACCTTTATCACAGCTCATAAGGTGAGGCATAATAATCTAATATTGAAAATCCAGTCTATATTCAATTTGTATCCAGATTCCCCACCCCAAGGCTTTTACAGATGGCTGAGTCCAATCAAGGACCCCACACTGGAAGTCGGGGTGCTTAGGAGTGGGGGTGTAGCTCAGCGACAGAACTTGTGCTTAGGTAGAGTGTGCAAGGCCCTGGTTTTGATGTCTGCCACCTCAAAAAAAATAAAAACGACAAGAAAAGAAAATAAAGATCCCACATTGCACAGGGCTATATATGATGGCTCTTCACTTTTAATTGAGAATAATTAGTTACCCACTCACTGCCTTTATTCTTTCCCAACAACACTGGAAGAGGTTAGGACACTTATCTTTTAAAATTTCAGTCTAGACCTGTCTGAGCCTTTCTTAAGCAGTGTCCTTTAACTTGTTGCTCTATCCTCAGTATTTCCTGCAAAGGGAAATTAGGTCTTAGGGCTTGAGTACAGTCCAGTTAAAACTTTTTGATGAGAACACTTCATACGCAATGCAGTGCATTTCAAAATGTATCACAAGTAAGTGTGCCTGCTTGTCTGCTTGTTTGGTGTCATAAGATCCTTTTCTGCAAAAGTGTGTTTTCCCACATCTGCAAGTATTGGTGAGACAGTATTCTGACACCAAGAGAATTTGAGTGGGGACATAGTTCAACTTTTTATCCAAGTTTTGGCATCAAAAAGTTTTTAATAGGGCCGGGGATTTAGCTCAGTGGGTCGGCTGCCTGCCTCAAAAGTGCAAGATCCTGAGTTCAATCCCCAGTACCAAAAAAAAAAAGTGTTTAATAGGGCTTTACATTAGCTTTTCAACTTTTTAATATTTCAACTTTTAAATGTTCAAAAACATTTGTTTTCTACCAACCAAAAAAAAACCACCATTTTTTTTTTGAGACAGGGTCTCACTATGTAGTTCAGGCTGGCCTTGTGCTTACTATGTGGCCCAGCCTAGGAACAAACTCATTGTAATCCTCCTGCCTCAGCCTCCTGAGTGCTGGAATTACAGGCCTGCATCACTACACCTGGCTCCAATCATAAAATTTAAACAAAAGATTCACTTATAATGATGCCATACTTACTCAGTTAAAATGTGAGCCCCTCCCTTCTTTTTGATTTTGTCTGAAACCCTGTAAAGAAAACAAAATAAATAGTTAAAAGAATAGCCAACACCAGAATAGCCAAAGCAATCCTGAGCAAAAAGAGCAAGGCTGGAGGGTTCACAATACTCAATTTCAAAGAATCCTACAAAGCCATAGCAACAAAATAGCACTGTTCTGCCACAAAAAGACATGGAAACCAAGAGGACAGAAGAGAGGACACTGAGACAAATCCACACCACCAGTCATCTGATTCTTGACAACGGACCAAAAGCACATGGGAAGAAAGCCTCTTCAGCAAACAGCTAGGAAAAGCAGGTATCCTAAGGAATATTAGCAGCTCCCTGCACACTTTCGCTCACTGTGGCGCAATCTGTAAGAGTAAGGATGGAGCCAGCCCAGGTGCCCGGCAGTGGAGGGGCAGATAGAGAAGGCATGGACAGCGCACACTTGGGGACTCTACAGCCATGAAGAGTAATAGTCATGTCATGTGCAGGAAGACAGATGGAACAGAGAGCAAGGTGCGAAACGAAACAAGCCCATCTCAGAAACAAGAAGGGTGTTTTTTCTAACATGCAGACTCCAGAAACAGGCAGCATAAGGTAGAAAGGGGCTGCTGTCTGACAGGAGGAGGAGCGGGGGAGGCAGGAGCAGGTGGAAAGGGATATGTGCGCATGGGTGTGAATGGAACGTGTTACATGCATTTATGAAGATAAAATTTTAAAAAAGAAAAACAGAAAACGAAAAACAAAGATGTAAGTAAATCACAGAATATGCAGTTTCCTATTTTTTTTCTGGTACCAGGGATCAAAGTTGGGACCTTGCGCTTGCGAGGCAGGCGCTGGAACCACTGAGCTAAATCCCTGGCCCACAGTTTCCTATTTTATAATCCAATGTTTAAAAAGTTAAATGTTAAAAATTAGTAAGCCAGGGCTGGGAATTTAGCTCTGTGGCATGGTGCCTGTCTTGCAAGCGCAAGGTCCTGAGTTCGATCCCTGTTATGGGGCAGGGTGGGGCAGAGGAATTGTCACTCACCATGTAATAGCCAGTGTGATAGCCACTCATGTACCATGACATCAGCATGCTGCCTAGCGCGTCTGCATCATCGAACGAGTCTGGACAGATAGGAGGTGGTGGGGGGATCATCTGCAAATGGAAAAGAGTATATAAATATATATATATTTTTTGGTACCGAGGATCAAACTCCTTGCGCTTGTGCAGCAGGTGGTGAAACCATTGAGCTAAATCCCCGGCCCCGTATAAATACTTTTTTGGGTTGTTTTGTTTTTTGGATACAGGGTCTTGCTGTGTAGTTCAGGCTGGCCTTGAACTTACTATGTACACCAGGCCGGCCTTGAACTTGTGGGAATCCTTCTTTTACCTCAGCCTCCTGAGTACTGGGATTACTGGTGTTTACCATCATACCTGGTGAAAAGGGCCTATTTTAAATCCAATAAATAAAAATGCAAAGCCTGGAGATTCATTTTTTTTTTTTGCTACATGCCACAACATCTCTTATTTCAATAAATAAAAACTAATGTGATTGTTCAGCCTTTTTTATCCTTGCCTGGGCCACACTGAGTGAAGAGGCAGTCTTTTTTTTTGGTACCGGGGATTGAACTCGGTCCTTGCACTTGCACAGCAGGTGGCAGAGAGGCAGTCTTATTGGCTACATTTGATAATGTATAAGACAGTTAACACATACAAATGACAAAACTTCCTTTTTTTTTTTGGTAGCAGGGATCAAACTTGGGACCTTGCGCTTGCGAGGCAGGCGCCAGAACCACTGAGCTAAATCCCTGGCCCAAAACTTCCTTTTTAAAAAGAGTATTCTGCTGGGCGTGGTGGCACATACCTGTAATCCCAGTACACAGGAGGCAAAGGCAGGAGGACTGCTGCAGAGTTCAAGCCCAGCTTGAACTACGAAGCAAGACTTTGTCTCAAAAAAAAGTATTTTTAAAACATCAAAGAAAAGTGTCTGATTCAATTGATTGTGTATTTGTGTAGGGCAGACACGGAAGGCAGTCACCACTGCGCCCTACCCATACAGCCCTACCTATGCAGCCCATGCTTGAGCACTGTACAAATGCATCACGTACGACACCACTGAAGAAAAATCACATGGTAAAAATGTATGATCAGGTGGTGCATGCTTGTAATCCCAGCACGCAGGAGACTGAGACAGGAGGATTGCTTCGAGTTTGAGGCCAGAGTAGGCTCCATGGTGAGTTCAAGGCCAGCCTGAATTATACAGCGAGACTCTGTCTCAAAAAAAAAGGCCAGGGATTCAGCTTAGTGGTTCTGCCACCTGCCTTGCAATCGCAAGGTCCCAAGTTCAATCCCCAGTACCAAAAAAGAAAAAATTTATGATCTTCTGGGGCTGCATTACTAGCTGACCAGGGCCGTAGGTTGGTCATACCTGATTTCTATTTTTTATTTATTTTTTTGGTATCAGGGATTGAACTCATGACCTTGTACTTTGGAGGCAGGCACTGGAACCACTGACAGCTGATTTCTAATATTGTAGAAAGCCAATGAACAATGCCAACAAAATTAAATTTAGCAAGGGTCAAAACACAATAGTTGAGGGCCAGGGATTTAGCTCAGTGGTGCTGCTGCCTACCTTGCAAGTGCAAGGTCCTGAGTTTGATCCCCAGTACCAAAAAAAACCACCATAATAGTTGACATAAAATATTAAATATTTTAATTTGATTGGATTTTCTCTATTATTAAACTGAGTAAAAGACCAAACATAAACATTTGTTTTCCCTCAAAACTCCCACACACATTTGCTCTACTCCCATAAACGTACAGTCTGCTAAATGTGTCTTTGTATCTGTTAACACCTAAACTTTACCATTAGAAATACACATTACAGGGCTGGGGATTTAGCTCAGTAGTGCCACTGCCTGCCTTGCAAATGGAAGGTCCTGAGTTACATCATCAGAAGCTGATATCCAAGTACCCTTGGGAGGGCAAAACACAATCACTTATAGATGGTATAATTACACACTCTTACTAGAAGCTACTTCCCCACTGAGCAGGCACCAGCTTCAGGGGACACAGAGCTCAGGGATGGGGCTAATGACCATGCTGGATAACAGAAGGGCACTCAAAAAAAAAAAAAAAAAAAAAAAAACTTGCCAGGTACAGTGATGCTGACCTATAATCCCAGGGCTTGGGAGGCTGAGGCAGGAAGATAACTAAATAGTGAGTTCAAGGCCAGCCTGAGCTAGCAAGATCCTATCCGCACTCCCCCAACCCAAAATCCAAACCAAAAACAGTAAAGAAAAAAAGTGACATTTAATTTAAATTTTCATGCATTAGAGTCTGAACCTGGGCATGATCTCCTTTAAATCCCAAACACAATATGAAAGCAAAAGTTTCCCCTGAATTCTGTACTTACTGGTGGTCCAGACGGAAGTGGAGGCAGCCAGCATGACAGGAAGTGTGGTGGTGGTGGCGGAGGTGGGCCACTGAATTTTAGACCTGGCTATAAAAAATATTTCAAAGAAAAATTTACTAATTTTGATGAAAGAAAAAGGATCCAAAACCAAGAAAAATAATTACCCAGAATATCTGTTTAATACATATTGAAAAGATTAAATGGAATTTCATGTGCCAAAACCTGTGGTCAAATAGACTTCTAGATTTTTCCCATTTCTTCAAATATACACATTTAGGAAGTATAGTCAAGGTAAAGTGGATCTTGGGATTGAAAGTACAACTCTGTGGTACAGTGCTTGCCTAGCAGGTACACAGCCCTAGTTTTCACCCCTAGCACTTCAAAAAACCAGGGTAAGGGGCCGGAGATTTAGCTCAGTGGTGCCACCATCTGCCTCGAAAGCACAAAGTCCCGAGTTTGATTCCCGGTTCCAAAGGGGGAAAAAAAAACCACGGTAGGAAAGATTTATACCTCTCCGGTAAGTCAGAGACTGTGTTTAGTAAGCTACTTCAGTCATAAAAGCTCACATTCTTCCCCTGACTTTCACTGCACAGTGTAAACTTTTCATGGGAGCCCTGGGAATTATATCCACTAACTTAGAGCACATGTTATGAAAACTAGCAACCCTCTCATCTGATGGAAACCACCAGATCAATGAATCATGTATGTGTAAGAGTTTTGGTCATTTTACATTCAGGAAATGAGCAATATACTCTCAATAAGAAAGCCATCCTAGGGGCCGGGGATTTAGCTCAGTGGTTCCACCGCCTGCCTCACAAGCGCAAGGACCTGAGTTCAATCCCTGGTACCAAAAAAAAAAAAGAAAGCCATCACAGGAAATCTTAAGGAAAAGGTTGAGAGAGTCGTGCTTGATTTTTAAAATTTAAATGACTACCACGCCCCCAGGGAAGAAATTACTGCTTCACACAGACATGGATACGCGCCTGTGCTCTAGACTTACTTAGACTATAGTAAAACTTGTTTGTTTTTTTTGGTACCAGGGATCAAACTCGGGACCTTGTGCTTGCGAGGCAGGCAGCGGAACCACTGAGCTAAATCCCATGCCTAAGAAATCACCTTTTTAAAAAAGAGTTTTACGGGCCAGGGATTTAGCTCAGTGGTTCCGCTGCCTGCCTCGCAAGCGCAAGGTCCTGAGTTTGATCCCTGGTGCCAAAAAAAAAGCTGATTTCTGTAATTTATAACCAATAGAGCCATATATGAATCTACATTTTTTTTTAATGCCAGGGATCAAACTCAGGACCTTGATTTTGTGAGGCGGACGTGCCACCACTGAGCTAAATTCCCAGCCCATGAATCTATATTTTAACCTTAGGAAACAATCCAAGACACCATAGGATTTTATCCGCACTAGACTAAACACTATTTTTTTTTTTTTTACATATTTAATACAAGTGACATGGTGAACTATATACCAGATCATCTAGCTGATACAAAAGTATTATAAGGTCTGTAAGTCTTTCAGTATAAACCATTTTGCATTGCTATCTTATTTCCTTTTCAAAGACTTCTCAAGTCAGAAGTGATAACAAACGCCTGTAATCCCAGATGCTCAGAAGAGGCTGAGGCAAGGAGATCCTGAATTTGCAGCCAGCCTGGGCAACACAGACTCGGGTCTCAAACACAATTCCTCCCCCCAAAACATAAAACTGAATTAAAGAGAGCTACAAGTTTCATAGGAAAGCTAAACACCTCAAAGCCTCAGAATTAATTATTTCCTGGAACCTTTTCTGGGGAGTTTACCTTTCTGGGTCCCAATCCCGAACCAGAAATGGGTGGTGGCGGAGGGAAAAAGGAGTTCCAGGGCCTAGCTTTTGACCTGATGTTACTTGGTTTACTTCCCGGAGACTTGGAAGAGTTCTCACTTTCATCCGTTGAAACCTGACTTTCATTTTCATTCTTTCAAAAAAATCAAAACACATTTTTGTTATAAAAAGCATTAAGAAGAACTTAATGCATCTGCAGAAAAGACAACTAGTTACATTGTGTGGTTTCTCATCTAGTCTCTGCTGGGAGGAATGAGAAACTTTCTATCTTTACCTCCTGAGCATTCTGTTCCATGTTGTTAGCTGCCTCACAGGTCTGGGGAAGCAGATCAGACAGAGTTTGCTCCTCTCTGTTTCCATATCCAGTGTAGACCACGACACACATTTCTCTCTTCAAATCAATGGAAGTGATGGTAGCTGGGTAAATGCAGCCATCTTCTGACCAAACGGCAGAGCATCTGTCACCCACTTTCCACTACAAGAGAAATCAGATACCTAAATACATGGTGCAAACTATGACCTTGTTTGGATGAGGGTACAGCACACAGAGAAGTCCCCAGGGATGGATAAAGAAGGCAGAGTGGTATGGTGACAAGGCTTGGGCCAAACCACACAGATCTCCATTCCAACTCTGCAACGTGTACAGTCACAGACAGGGCCTTAGTCACTTAGTCCCTTTACCTGTCTGTTAACCCGAGGTCACAGCCTGCCTTCTGCATTCACTGTGGGGAGCAGGAAGGACAGAAGTGCGCAGTGTCTGGCACCTGGGTCTATTAAGGAGCAGCTGTTCATCCAGTGCTCCTTCTCTTCCCCTTTGTTAATGACTGAGAAAAGCTGACTACTTAAACACTTAAATATTTAGCTTCTAGTTCACTGATCTGAACTAACAAATAACTACCCAGAATTTGTGGCTCTCTGGAATTAACAGTTTGAGTTTTTGAAGAAAGAGAAGAAAACAAAGATGACCCTCTCAGTTTGAAAAGCAAAACACTGCCATTCAGCTTGAGACGCTCAGGTTCTCCTCACACAGCACCATCTCCCTCCTCTCCACCTTCCAAGCAAACACCCCTGCACCGCTCAATCCCACTCAATTCCTCACACTTTCATTAATGACATGCATGTTCCTGAACAACAGCAGGCTTCATAGCTGTTGTGTAAGTTCTATTATTATATGTCAATATGAAACACTGTAATAATAGTTAAGTGAAAGATATGTGACAACTACTTAGCAAGGACAGTAACCACAAATGCTTTCAGGGTTTATATCAGTATTTTAAAATAACCTGTTTCAAGGGAGCTGTGATAGTCTTCTTTTGGCTTTTACTCTTCTTAAAAGGTTTTCTTCTAGGTGTGCCTTTTGGTTTGTCTGAAGTTTCACCTTTTGGTTTATCTGAAATGTCACCATTCTTTAGAGCATACTATGAAAACAGGATTAGAAATGTACATGTCACAGAATGACACATTTAAAAAACATCAAAGCATAACTCAGTTACTACAAAAGCTGACCTCAAGGCCTCACCACCACAGCCTCCGCTTTCTTCGCCATTCTTCGCTACAGGAACTGCTTTTGGGGTGGGGGGTGGGGGTGCTAGGGATTGAACTTTTTTAAAACAAATTAATGTATGGGGCCAGGGATTTAGCTCAGTGGTTCTGTTGCCTGCCCTGCAAGTGCAGGGACCCGAGTTCAATCCCCGGTACCAAAAAACAAACAAAACCAAATTAATGTATGTAATGTATTTACTTATTTATGACAGGGTCTCACTGTGTAGCCCTGGCTGGCCACAAACTCATGGTGATCCTCCTGCCTCAGCCTCTGGAGTGCTGGGATTACAGGTATGTGTCCGTCCCGTGTCATGTCCCCGCCCCGCAGGAACTGCTCTTGAGGCCCTCAGGCATCTGATTATCTGCTTGAAAGATCCTTTTTAGTCAAGTCTCTGTGCTCTCAATTTCTCTGTAACAGCAGATCCTGCTGATCTTCCCCTCCTTCCCCTCATCCACTGACTGCTCCATGGGATCCCCTTAAGTGGCAAGTCACCCAGGCTGGGCTTGAATTTGCAGTCTTCCTGCCTCAGCTTCCCACAGTGCTGGCATTATAGGGATGTGCTACCTCGCCTAGCTACCTCTTTTCTGATACTCATGACACCTTGGATAACACAAAAATGTAAGGCCCCAGTGCTTCTGTGACTTCCTGATCAAGTCTTATACTTAGGCATTCCCAGCAAGAGTTGGTCATCCTTCTTTACCTACTTAAGGCAATTTATTCCTATTACTTCTGCTATAACCTCTATAAAAATAGACTTCCAAAAGCCATTATCTAGCTCTTGATTTTCCCCTTAGTTTGAGCCAGCATTTCCATTTACCAAATTCACATCTTCCTACTCAAACTCAACATGAGTAAAAGTAAACTATCTTTTCTCCAGACTCTATCCTCCTTTTCTTAGACTACTTCCCCCTGCAATATCATCGACTCTATTCCACATTGAGCCCTATTCCAATCTGTATATTAGAGAACTCTTGAGGTAACACTTTCTTAATCAACTTCTAGTGTATAAAAGAAATATTAAAAGTTCTGGAACTCAAGGGCCGGGGATAAATCAGTGGTTCTGCCACCTGTCTTGCAAGCACAAGGTCCCGAGTTTGATTCCTGATACCAAAAAAACCACAAAAAACAAAAGTTCTAGAACTCAGATGCAAGGATAACAGAATTCTGATCCTCACCTCAAGCTACAAGAATGACTATAGGAAGCAACTGAATTTTATACACCTGGTGTTCTGTGTAAATGTGTGCCCTGTGCACTGATCTGGTGCCACATCTTGTGCTCAGCAACACTAAGTATCTCAGACTTTTCGGAAACCAATGTTGGAAACTATGTAAGTATCTTGTGTAAACCATGGAATCAGATTACATCTCCTGAAAGTGTAACATCTTACTCTAGCTGCACTTGACACCCAACTCAACATCTGGGATGATTAAATTAATTGGTGGATGTAGCTCCCTGGTCTTGATTAGCATATGTCAGAATTCCTAGCACTAGAAACACAACAACAAATGAAAATAAAATGTTGCCAGGCATGGTAGTGCATACCTATAACCCCAACAGGCCTGTCTAAAAAAAAAAAGTTGGGAAGCAGCTCAGTCCAAAGGCCCTAGGTTCAATTCCCAGTACCTCCTCCCACCCCCACACAGAATAAACAGTTCATACCTTAAAGGAAGCCACAGCTTTATCGTAAGCTTTTATCAATGCTGTGTCATCCCAGATGTCAGAATCATCACTCTGGGAAGGAATAGAAAGAATTCATATTTAGATAGGTGTTAGTTACTTTTCTCTTGTTGCTGAGACAAAATACCAGAGACCCAAAGTTAAAGGGCAAGGGGTTTATTTGGCTTACAGTTCATAGAGGTTTCAGTCCGTGATCAGCCAACTCTAAGGCAGGGTCAACAAACTGACATGGCAGAGCAGAAACAACATGGCACACACAAGGCAGCAATGGTAACAAGAGGGGTTAGAGGTCTCCCTGCCCCTTTTATCTTATTCAGACTACTTAGAGCAGGTAGCATTCACATCCTTAAGCCTAGTGCCCTTGAGCCTAGCATTGCATCATGAATCAATTCCAGCTTCACATACTCTAGATCAATTCTATGACGACATGAGCCTTTGGGGGACACCTAGATCCAAACCATAAGAATATGTTTCATCAAAAATGTATTGGACAATACCAAGAGCCATCTTAATTTAGCATAACCAAACAGACATCAAGATCTTTAAGACAGGGCCAGGGACTTAGATCAGTGGTTTCACACCTGCTGTGCAAGCACAAGGACCTGAGTTCAATCCCCGGTACCAAAAACAAACAAACAAACAAACAAAAAAGAACTTTAAGACAGGCGTGGCACCACTGAACTAAATCCCCAGCCCAGACATGAAGAAATTTCAAACCTCAGCAGAAACAAAATCCAATTTTAAAAAGGTCAGCCAGGTGTGGTGGTGCTCGCCTGAATCCTAGCACTCAGGAAGCTGAGGAAGGAGGATCACTACAAGTTCGAGGCCACCCTGAATTACACTGTGAGACTGTGCCTCAAAAAACCCAAAAAACCCCCCCAAAACAAAAACAAAAAGGGGGGGGGGATAACTTGAACAGAACCTTTACCAAAGAGGATATATGAATACCAAATAAGCACAATGATCAGTGATCAATATCATTAGTCATTAGGGAAATGCTAATTAAAGCCATAAAATGCCATCACACACCTACAACATCTAAAATTAGTAAGACTGACAGTACCAAATGTTTTCAAGGGCATCAAATGAAAGGAACTTCCATACACTGCTGGATAGAATCCAAAATGGTACACCCACTTAGAAGAATTTGGAAGTTTCTTAAAGACTTAAAATACAGCTGGCCATAGTGGCCCATGCTTGTAGTCCCAGCACTGGGGAGCTGAGGCAGGAGGATCACCAAGAGTTTGAGGCCAGCCTGGGCTACACAGAGTTCAAGGACTAACTGAATTACATAGCAGACCCTATCTCAAGAAAATTAAAAAATAAAAAAGGTTGGAGAATGTAGCTTAGTGGCAAGGGTCTGGGTTCAAATTTTAGTACTGCAAAAGAAAGAAAAAAAGAAAGTTAGACTTAAAAGTACATCTACCCTATGACCTAAGCATTTACCCAAGAACAATGAAAAAGTAAGAGCATTTCCCCCTAAATGTATTATACACTAATAATAGCTGGCCATGGTGGTGCACATCAGTAATCCCAGCTACTCTGGTGGTTGAGGCAGGAAACTCACAGATCGCAGCCCAGCTTGGGCAATTGATGGAGATCCTGCTTCAAAATGAAAATTAAAAAAGGGCTGAGGACATAGATCAGTACTCCCTGGGTTCAATCCCAAGTACCAAAATAAATGAGTAAACATAACTTAAAAACTTCTTTACTTCCTTGCTTGCTCCATCTAATGCCCCATTTCTCCAGGTTCTACTTACAGTAAAGCTCCTTGAAATGGTTGTTCACAAATGTTGCCCTGAACACTCTTCTGCCATTAAAATTTTTTTTCCCTATTAGGGATTGAACATTGAACCTACAGCCTTCACACTGAGTTATATCACCAGCCTTTTCTTTTTTCCAAATAGGGTCTAAGTCATTAAATTGCCCAGGCTGGGCTCAAATTTGAGATCCTCCTTCCTCAGCCTCCTAGAGTGCTGAGATTATAGGCATGTGCCACCACACTTGGCTTCTTCTCTTTAATCAAATTTCACTCCCATATGCTGCACCAAAGATTGGGTTCCTGTTGTACTTTCAGTCTTCCTTCGTCCCCCTTTCAGTACAGCACTGTAAAAAACAACGTCATCTGTTCAACTGTCCAGTACAAGCTCTGAGTTATCCTCGTCATTTCTCTAAAACCTCCTTTTTGGAAGCTACCTTGACTGAGTATATTCAAAGTCCAAACACTGTAGTCTGAGACTACTGATAGTTTAAGTCTGATCATTTCAACAGACTTCCACTGGTTTCCCAGCTTCTCTCTGACCCTGCCCCCGCAACCCCTTGGTCAGGAGAGGACAAATCAAGTTGCAGAGGGTCTCGGCTAAAGCCATCAAGGAGCCCAAGCTGCGAGAGGTCGGAGCTGGCGAGTAGGGGCTCCCAGGAAGGGGAGTGGGAAAAGATGAACATGTGGAGCACGGCCCCACAGTGAGCGAACTGGCTAGGTCCAAGCGTACGGCCAGTGCTTCGAGCGCGCACTGGGCACCGATACAGAGGCTGAGCGGCCTGTGAGATCACCTGGCCTGTACCACGCCGGAACAGCACAGAGTCTTCCTGCTCCGGGACGCAGCCGCCATCGCCGTTGCCGCCCGTCGCCATTGCGAGCCTCTCGCAGGATGAGCGGTGTGGGGCTCAACCTGAGTGACGACTTCCGTCGCCGGGGCTTCTGGGACCGGAAGAGCACGGTGGCCGCAAGGGTGGTTCGGAGGACTCCACACGCTTCGTGCAACTGCTACTGCACTCCCTCTTTGGTCTCGTGGGTTTTCCTTTTCTGCCTCTTTTAATCCTTTGATTTCGCTTTCTTGTATTTTCATAAAGTGATTCCACCCAGTTTTTATTAAAGCAAGATATTTTCTTAGAAAATAATGTTGTATGTAGTTTATAGAGAGTAAGGGCAAGCAATACAATAAACATCCGTCCAGAGGCATAATATAATGGTCTTAAGAGTTTCATATATTTTTTGTTTTATTTCTCCCAGTAAGCTAGTGAATTTAGGGCCTTTTGTTCCTATTTTTTAAATGAGGAAGGCTGGGGATGTAGCTAGTCAGTAGAATGGTTTCCTACCATGCCCCAGGCTCTGGATTCAATCCCCAGCACCACACGCTATATTTAAAATAAAGATGAGGAAGCGAAAGCATTAAGCGTTTATATGCAGCAGAGTTCACGCCTGCAAATTTTTTCCAAATTTAACATTAAGTTAATATCTATTCCTTTAAATCTTTCCTAGTAAATCTTTTTTTTTTTTTTCGGTCCCGGGGACCGAACTCAGTATCTGGCGCTTGCCAGGCACGCGCGGCGCCACTGAGCTACATCCCGGGTGTAGTAAATTTTTGAACATTAAAAAATGGGATCAAGGGCCGGGGATTTAGCTTAGTGGTTTTGCCGCCTGCTGCGCAAGCGTAAGACCCAAGTTCGATCCCCGGTACCCCCTCCCAAAAGGGATCAAATATATATTAAGGATCTTCATTTCCCATGAACATCTTCATCTTTCCATGTTTATCTTTGCATGGGTCATGAATAATTTTCTAGTACAGTACTGTATTCATTTGTTTTAGTATTGGGGATTGAACCTAGGGGGGGCCCTCTCTCCCCTACTCCAACTCCAACCCCGCACAAACTAAGCACAGGCTCTACCACTAAATTACAACCCCTCGTTATTAAGCATCTGTAGTAACCAAATGGCTTTCATGTATGTATTCTCTTTTTTGAAAAGTCCACCAAAGGGCCGGGGATTTAGCTCAGTAGTTTCGCTGCCTGCTGCACAAGCGCAAGGACCCGAGTTCGATCCCCAGTACCAAAAAAAAAAAAAAAAAAGAAAAGTCCACCAAAGGAAGTTTCAGGGCTCCTCCCTAAATATTTATGGTTTCTTTCTATGTAAGAATTATAAGGTGTTCGAGTGCTTACATAGTGTGAGGCCCTAGGTTCAATCCCAGCACCAAAAACAAATGAACAAGTAAGGGTTGGGGATGTAGGGCAGTGGTAGTGATATGACAAAACTGGTTGGAGAAGTGTGCGGGACTTGTCAATTTCAAGATCTCAAGGCAGAGCCGGATGATTCTGGACCAGTATGTCAAACTTCTGGAGGCCACAGGGAGTGCCCTGTGGTGACTCCTGGGTGCACTTTTTATTTTTGCTCTTTAACTTTACTCTCTTTGTTCGGCCCAAATTCTCTCTGCAGAGCCAGTTTTTCTCTTACCCATTCACACACACCCCTTTTGTATGGGGGGTCGGGGGGACCTTTCGCTTGTGAGGCAGGCTTGCGCCATTGAACTAAATCCCCAAGACAACCCCTTTTGAAATAAACTTTTGGCACTGTTTTTGTTTTGGTTTGGTTTTTGGTTTTGTGAGACAGAGTCTTGCCACGTAGTTCAGGCTCGCCTTGAACTCACTATGCAGCCCAACAGCAATCCTGCTTCAGTCTCCTAAGGGCTGTGATTTTAGGCGTGAACCACCATGCCTGGCCTGTTTTGGGCTCCTCTCATCCAATTCTTTGAGGCAAAAAGGATCTGGAATACTTTTACTTGGTGAGCCATTTCTAAAAGAACTACCAGGCAATAGTAGAGTGCCTGCTTAAAACATGTAACGCCCTGGATTCCATCCCCAGCACACCAAGTGAGGGAGGGAAGAATAGGGTTGATGTTAGTGAAAGAGTACAAAATTAGTAACTTTGTAGAGGTGTTAGCTATTACATATCTGGAATGTGGTGATTCATTTCTTAGTATATAACAAAATATCACTCTTTATGCCTTAAATTTGTACAGATTTTTTAATTGTTTCATTTTTTGGAACTGTGGATTGAACCCAGTTCATGCATCTGTAACAATTTTTTTTTTTTTTTGAGATGGTCTTACTATGCAGTGCAGGCTGACCTCGAACTTGCTATGTAACCCAGGATGTCCTCAGACTTGTGATCCTCCTAGCTCAGCCTTCTGAGTGCTGGGGTTACAGGCATGCACCACCATACCCAGCTTGTACAATTTTTATATGTCAGTAAAACAGCCCAGGGCCAGGGATTTAGCTCAGTGGTGCCAGCACCTGCCTCGAAAGCACAAGGTCCTGAGTTCAAACCCTGGTATCAAAAAAACAAAAACAAAAACAAAAAAACCCCACCCCAGACAGGTGGCACATGCCTGTAAATCCCAGCAGTCTGGGAGGCTGAGGTCAAAGAATTTTGAGTTTGAGGCCAGTCTGTGCTACATAAGGTAGCTAGTTCAAGGCTAGTCTATACCATGTAATGAGACCTTGTCTCAAAAAAAAAAAACAAAAAAAAAACAGGGGGTGGAAGATTTAGCTCAGTGGTTCCACCGCCTGCCTCACATGTACAAGGTCCAGAGTTTGTTCCCCAGTACCAAAAAAAAACCCAAACCAAAATGTCTTAGTCTGACAGGTAGGCACTACTATACTGGACTTGTAGTGTTTTGTTTTGTTTTGGCATGCGAGGCAGGTGGCAGAACCACTGAGCTAAATCCCCAGCCTCGTGGTGGGTTTTTTTGTTTTCCTTGGTGCTGGGGATTGAACCCAGGGTCTCACGTACTAGGCAAGCACTCCACCACTGAGTAACATCCCTGGTTTGGACTACAGCATTTAATTTATGTACTAATCCTGTCATCAGTTGTCCCCATGACCCTGAGTAATTCCTGTGTTTATCATGGCCCTAGTCACAATAGCCAAGTAGAGAATCAGCTTAGATGGCCATTAATGGATAGAGAAAGAACACGTTATATATACACAATGAAGTATTAGTCTGCTCTAAATAAAAATGGAATCAGCTGGGTGTGGTGGTGCACACCTGTAATGCCAGCACTCTGGAAGGCTGAGGCAGGAGGACTGCAAATTTAGGTGCAGTCTGGGCAGCTTCATGACTTAGTGAGATCCTGTCTCAAAATAAAATAAAATAAAAAAGGGATGGGGATATAGCTTAGCCAGAAGGCCCTGTGTTCAATTCCCACTACTGAGAAAAGAACAGAAATCTTATTGTTTGCAAGGAAGTAGATGGAACTGGAAATTATCATTTTATGTTAAATAAACTAGACTCAGAAAGACAATTATATTTCCTTTCCCACATGCAACGTGGAAGTGGTAATGCAGCTCATAGTGCCCCAGGAAGCTCCATGATGGACAAACAGGAGGACCTTGCTGCGGTTGTGCTCTTTTTTTTTTGGTACCGGGGATCGAACTCAGGACCTTGTGCTTGCAAGGCAGGCGCCAGAACCACTGAGCTAAATCCCCGGCCCTGTGCTCATTTTTGACATTATTAAATTCACCATCTCCTTCCCTGCCTTTTTTTTTTCTTTTTGGTGTTGGGGATCAAATCCAGGGCCTTGTGCTTGCTGAACACATGCTGTACCACTAGCTACAACCCCAGCCTAAACTGCCTTTTTTTTTTGATACCAGAGATTGAACTCAGGACCTTGTGCTGGTGAGGCAGGTGGCGCCACCACTGAGCTAAATCCTGGGCCCCTAGGGATTTTAATATAGTCACAATATTGTGCTATCCTTTCATACCCTAAAAGAACCCTGTACCATTTGTCAGACATTCCACTTCCCTCTTCCCCAGCTTCTGGCAACCAATACTCTGCTTTCTGTCTTATCATTATTTATTCTGGAGATTTCAGATAAAAGGAATCACACAGTATGAGCTTTTGGTCTAGCTTCCTTAGTGTAAGGTAGACCGAGATTTAAACCATTTAAAATGGCAGGTTATTTGTTTTAAAAAAAAAGTATTTCTACTTTCAAGGATTTGATTCTTCAGCAAAAGTGAACCTAACACATTTATGTTCTCAAGATATAGATGGGCTAGGACCAGGGGTATTTAGCTCAGAGGCACTGTGCCTGCCTTGCAAGTGCAAGGTCCCCAGTTTGATCCCTAGAACCAAAAAAAAAAAAAGATATGGATGAGTTGGAGGGTGTAGCTTAGTGGTAGGGGGCATGCTTACATGAAGTCCTGGTTTCAATCCTGAGCACTAAAAAAGAAAAAAAAGGCCAGGTAGTACATGTCTTTAATCCCAGTGCTTGAGAGGCTGAGGCAGGAGGACATGAGCTCAAGGCCAGCTGAGGCTACACAGTGAGTTTAAAGGCAGCCTGCACTACATAATGAGATGCTGTCTCAAAAAACAAAACAAAAAAAGAAACGCAAACAAAATATGAAATTATTTTTTTCCTGATCCTATCCAAATTTGAATTGGTATATTTAAAAAAGTGATTTCATGTGATGGATAAAGCATTCAAAACGTGATGAATTTCCAAAGGAATCCATTTCATCAGATTTGAAGACACTTATTATGTACACAGTAGATTTAACTTTATGAACTGCAATAAATTTTCAATTCAATTTTTTTGTCGTTGTTTTTTTGTACCAGAGATAGAACTCAGGACCTTGCTTGCACTTGCAAGGCAGGCGGCGGCACCACTGAGCTAAATCCCCGGCCCAAACTGCAACCAATTTTGAGCATATGAAAATTTGATTTTTTTGTTTGCTTTTTTCTTGAGACAGGGTCTGGCTATGTAGTTCAGCCAGGCCTTGAGCCCAGGCTGGCCTCAAACTCATGACGATCTTTCTGCCTCAGCCTCTGGAGTGCTGGGATTACAGGTGTGCTGGTGGAGTTTTCTCTTCCTTTTTTTTTGTGGTGTTGAGGACCAAACCTGGTGCTTCACATGCTAGATAAGAACTCTACCACTAATTCATAGTCCCAGACTTCCACAACTTCAGTAATTCTTGTAACTTTTCAGTGATCAAATAAATGTCTCAAGTAACTAGTAACCGCATTTCCAATTTGAATAATATAGTTTAGAATGGTCACCTGGGATAAAAGCAGACAAGGCTAAACCCACTTTCTTATTCTTACCATAGTTCAGGGCATAGGGTCAGAGGATCAGAAAGATGTCAGTGATTAGTGTATAAGAATGATCAATAGGGTGGGGGATATAGCTTAGTGGTACACTGCCTGCCTAGCAAGCACAAGGCCCTGAGTTCGATTCCCAGTACCAAAAAAGAAATGCTCACCCAACTTTTTTTTGTTGGTTTTTTTCAATTTTCTTTTTTTTTTGGTACCGGGGATCAAACTCAGGACCTTGTGCTTACAAATTAGGCGTGGTGCCACTGAGCTAAATCCCCCCACCCTAAAAAACAAGGTCTCACTATGTAGTTCAGGCTGGCCTTAAACTCACAGCTATCTTCTTCTTGCCTCAGGCTCCCAAGTGCTGGCATTACAGGTGTGCGCCACCATGCCCCATTTACCAAATTGGTAGAGAGCAGTAAAAAGTTGAAATTTCCAAATGCTCTCTCTCTCTCTCTCTCTCTCTCTCTCTCTCTCTCTCTCTCTCTCTCTCTCTCTATATATATATATATTTTCAGTACCAGGGATCAAACTCAAGTCCTTGCACTTACGAGCCAGGTGCGGCCCTACAAATGCTATATTTAAAGGATATTTGAATGGTATAATGGACAAAGGATAGTATAAGTCTAAGTGGCATTGATATGTTAGTGATCTAGCACATGAGGTTTGCTCACATGATATACTAACACAAACTCTAGGTGATTTTCTTTTTTTTTAGCTGTTATTTTTTTTTTGTATTAAATTCTTTTATTGGTACATTGTAGGTATACAACACAATTACATTTCTCATTGGGAATTGTACCTTTATATAATGCATCTTGGTTCTTATTTTTTCCCCATTCCTAGCCCTCCCTTCACGCCCTCCACCCTTCCCTATTTACAAAGACTTTATTTCCATTTTTTCCATTTCTCATCATTTTTTCCTTTCCCTTCTTTCCTTTCCCCTGCCCCTCCCACTACCCCTACCCCTTTGGATCTTTTCTTCCTATTTTGCATTATCAATTATTCATTCTACTCATTGGCACATTTTAGGTATACAATATAATGACATTCATCATTGGAAATTTGCACCTTTACATAGTCTCTCTTGGTTCTTGTTTTTCACCCTTGCCCAGCCCTCCCTTCAACTCCTCCAGCCCTATTTACAAAAATTTTGTTCCTATTTTTCCATTTTCTCATATTAATCCCATTCCCTTCTATCCTTTCCCCTAGCCCTCCCACTTCCTTCCCCTTTGCCCCTTTTCTTCCTATTTCACATGACCTATTATACATTTAGTCCTTATTTACACGTTCAGTTTCTCACACCAGAGAAACTATTCGATATTTACACATCTGTGTCCTATTTATTTCACTTAAGAGTATTGCCTCAATGTGCATCCACTTAGCTATAAATGTCTCTAATTTCTCGTTTTTTATGGCTGAGTAGTACTCCATTTTATTAAAAAACCACATTTTCTTTATCCAGTCTCCAGTTGATGGGCATTTGGGCTGTTTCCAAGTTTTAGCTATTACAAACTGCGCTGCTATGAACATGGGTGCACATATATCACTGTGGTATGATTCTTTTAATTCTTTGGGGAAGATCCCCAGCAGTGGAATAGCGGGGTCAAATGGGATTTCCAGTCCTAGTTCTTTGAGGTATCTCCATACTGATTTCCACAGTGCTTGCACCAGTCTACACTCCCACCAGCAGTGGAGCAGGGTTCCTCTTTCCCCACAGCCCTGCCAGCATTTGTTATTGGTTGATTTCATGATAGCAGCCATTCTTTCTGGAGTGAAGTGGAATCTCAGCGTTGTTTTCATTTGCATCTCTCGAATATAGGTGATTTTTTATAAATGAGATATGGGGGCTCTTAAAATAGAAACTGCCAGGTGTGGTGACATATGCCTATAATCCCAGTACAAGGGAAGCTGGGGTAGGAGAATCACCATGAGTTCAAGACCAGCCTGAACTACATAGTGAGATCCTGTCTCATATAAAGTATCATTCATGAGCCAACTGTCATGTTGAGTGGTCTAAGGTCAAATGAGATTTTGAAAAACAACAAAGAGGTCATTGACAAAGTCTCTGTCATGTAACAAATGTTTATAAAAGCAAAGTACTCAGTAAGACTGTCCATTATAGCCTAGTTGGCAGGCAATTTTCTCATATGAAAGTCTGGACAAGGGTGGGGGATTTAGTTCAGTGGTGCGATGCCTGCCTTGCAATCGCAGGTCCTGAGTTCGATCCCCAGTACCAAAAAAAAAAAAAAGGATAGACTCAATAAAGTTATGCTGCAAGAAATAGTTCCTGCATTGATATACCAGTAAGCAAAGTCATATCCAACTAAAGTAGGAAGAGTAGCTTGCAGTATGAGAAATAGTTCTACAAAATTATGCTGTAAAATATTATGCTACACACAATGTAACTATTGTTTTCTAATTTGGTTATGAAAATGTTTTTAAAAAACCAGCTGGGCGTGATGGTGCCCACCTAAAATCCTAGCACTCAGGAGGCTGAGACAGGAGGATTGCTTTGAGTTCTAGGCCAGGATGGGTTACACAGTGAGTTCAAGGGCAGCCTAGACTACATTGCAAGACCCTGTCTCATAAAAAACAGCCAAAAAAAAAATCCCCATTATGGCTGCTCTAATCACTGGACTCTGGAAGATTGAGGATTTCAAGTTGAAACCAAGCCTGAGCAATTTAGCAACTTAGTGAGATCCTGTCTCAAAAGAACAAAAAAAAGTGCTATAATCAAATTAGAAAAATTTCAATTTTCCCAGGCAAATGATTCAAAACCAGGCTACCTATAAAATTTTAACGTGCATTAAATAATTAGCACTATGTAACAGATTTTAAGAAACAAAAATAGAAGGAAAAACCTGTATTATTAAATTATTATAGAGTTTATAGGGAAGAACATTTTATTTATTGTTATTCTCTATTCTGTTATACTTCTATGACTTGGCCAAAGGTAATTATCTCAATTATATAGCAATTATCTCACTTATATAGCAAGTACGCGAGTACATAAAGATGCAGGAGACTGTCTGACAAATGTTTTTATTCAGTTTTGAATGAATAGCTATGGTTGACAATTTTATGACCAAACATATGTGGGATTGACGTGTGTACCTATAATCCCAGCAGTCGATCACTTGAGTCCTGGAGTTCAAGACCAAAGTAGCAAGACCCTGTCAACTGCAGGTCAGAAGTCATCCTGATATTTATGTGTCCCCTCCGCCCTGTGATGGGAATTGAACTCAAGACCTTGCACATGCCAGGCAGGCACAGCACCACTGAGCTACATCCCTGGCCCAAACTATATCCTTTTGAAACTCTTTTCTCTGTATTTATAAGAACTAAGTTGTTTTTGTTTTTGAGAGGGTCCACTATGCAGTTCAGGGTGGCCTTGGACTATGTAACCCAGGCTGATCTTGATCCTCCTGCCTCAGCCTCCAGAAGAACTGTTTTAAAAAGTCTAAAGTTCACCTACTCTCCAAGATATTTTTTTTTTCTTTTTGCAGTACTGGGGATCGAACTCAGGACCGTGCACTTGTGAGGCAGGTGGCGAAACCAATGAGCTAAATCCCTGACCCAAAAGAACTTTTACTGAGTTGTCTCATTTAATTCATATCCATTTAGTTGGTATTCCGGATGATTTGTACTATCTATTATAAATTCTTCAAGCAAGCCAGTTGACTACAAAGCAAAATTACACAAAGGGATCTTAAATTTTATTACATATTTCTTTGGTGGTGCTGGAGTTCATTCCATGGCCTTGTGCATGCCAGGCAACCAACTACCACTGACCTACAGCACTGGCCCTTGTGTGATAAAATTTACTTTAAAGGTCTACTTTAACAAAACTGATGACACAGATTCTAGACTAGAGTCTAGATTCTACAGAAGAGATCCTACTCTGTGATCACACTACCTAATTATACAAATGTTTACTTGCTGATAAAAATAATATTCACCAATGTTACATGCATGATGTTTTCTTTGAAGAATGGTTCTAAAACATCACACTAAGGCCGAAAAACAAAGTTTGAGGTAAACAGTTTTGAGGATGAGTTATAACACATGTAATGCTTGTTCATTCTAAGGAATCCTGATCTTGGAGCTTATGATGTACCAGTTGGCAGTAGCACCCACGTTTCCCAGAGCTGGTCATTATTTTTCTCCTGTTTGCATAGACTTCTTCTCATTAGCTGCCTTCTGCTTTTGTTGCATGATCTCAGAGTCCCTATAATGGGAGAAGAGAAAAACTGATTTTTTTTTTTTTTTTTTTTTGGTACCAGAGATTGAACTCAGGTCCTTGCGCTTGGAGGCAGGTGGCAGAACCACTGAGCTAAATCCCTGGCCCGAAAAACTGATTTTATATTCACTTATTTTTTATATATAACCTATTAAGTACAATTCATAAACGTACATGTCTTTCTGTTTTCATGGAGAAGGAATGGAAAGGCTTTGAAGTCAGATTATTATTATTATTATTATTATTTGGTACCAGGGATTGAACTTAGGACCTCACGCTTGCCAGTGAGATATTATTTTGAATACCATGTCTACTATTATTATGACTTTGGGCAAATCTCAAAATTCTTTCAAAGTTGGAGCAATAAACATTGCTGTTTAGAGGAATAGCTATAAATATGTGTTTGTGTGTGTTTGATTGGGCTGGGGATGCAGCTCAGTGCTAGGGTACTTGCCTAGCATGCACAAGGCTCCCAGTTCAATTCCCAGTACCACACCACAAAAAAGTGGTATTAGGCAACTTCCAACAGAAATAATGGTAATTACTGTAGTTGTGAGGAAGGCTAGTTACTCTAATTTTTTTTCTGAAAGAAGCATTTAAGAGATCTTCTAGATATCTTACCTGGCACCTAGGATTAGGACACAGATGTTATAAAACTATTCAATTTCTTAGAAGTCTAGTGATTAAAACTGAATTACTCTAGTTGGGTATAGTGGCACACACCTGTAATCCCAGCACTTGGGAGGCTGAGGCAGGAGGATTGCTGTAAATTCCAGGCCAACCTAGGCTACAGAGCGAGTTCAAGACCAGCCTGAACTACGGTGATGAAACCCTGTTTTAAAAACAAAAACAAGGGCCGGGGATTTAGTTTAGTGGTTCCATTGCCTGCCTTGCAAGCTCAAGGTCCCGAGTTCAATCCCCAGTACCAACAAAAACTAAAAAAAAGCACCAAAAAACTTAATTACTCTAAAGAAAAGTAGGATATTCAGGCACTTTCTTTCTTTTCTATTTTGAGACAGGGTCTCACTATGTAGTTCAGGCTCACTATGTAGCCCAAGCTGGCCTTGAACTCACGCTGACCCTCCTCCCTCAGCCTTCCGAGTGCTCTGGACTTTCTTAACCCTATGTGTCTCTCTCTCTTTTTTTTTTTGGTACCTGGGATCGAACTTGGGACCTTTCACTTTTGAGGCAGGCAGTGGAACCACTGAGCTAAATCCCCGGCCCAACCCTCTGTAAACCTCCACCTGTCATGTTAGTTGAACTATGAAAGAGTACCCAGTCTAGGGGATCTATTTATTTTGCAGTGCTGGGAATGGAATCCAGGGCCTCATATATGCTCAGGGCATATATACTGTCATATATGCTCCAGGGCCTCTATATCCTCAGCCCCATAATTTAAAATATATTAAATAGATATGTTTTCAAGATCTGTGAATCAAACATTGGCTCTGGCTTAAGTTGTGCAATTCCTTATTCTTATGTTTCAGATTTAAAAAAGAAAAAAAAAAGGCTCAGGACCAAATACCTGCTGTAAATCACATAAATACCAAGGTCTATCCAATTTCAAGACCAGGTTCTTTCCCAGGTTGTTACTGCATAAGTTTAGAATTAGATTTTACTTCAGGATTGAATAGCTCTGTCCATGACAACAGCCATTTCTGCAAAGTCAAAAGCAAAAATAAGGAGTAGGAGGAAGGAAAAACAAGACAGCTACAAAAAATAAGACACAGTAGAAAAGAAATGATACTGTAGTTACCTTTCTGATTCAAACAGTGCTTTGCTGTCATGCTGTATGACCTTATCAATGTTCTTGAAGTCCAGAGCCTGTTCCATATCCTACCTATTTGATGGAAATAGCTCTTTCCAGGGCTGCGATGAATAGATAAAATATACTCAACATTCTGCACACTCAGCTTTATAAGGAGCATTTACTATTCAGTGAACAATAGCTATTTCTGGCCAGCCATGGTGGAAAATACCTGTAGTCCTAGAACTCTGGGGGGCTGAAGTAGAAGTATATAATTAAGCCCCGCCTGGGCAATGTAGCAATTTATGGAGTTTGTCTCTCAAAAAAAAGGGTTAGCTCAATGGTTCCACATCTGCCTCACAAGCGCAAGGTCCTGAGATCAATCCCGGGGAGGTCTGGGGGTGTGTGTGTGGGGGAAACAGCTCAATGCAGAGGCCTTGCAAACAAAATAAAACAAGTTGGCTTTTTCTGAACAATGCTAGAATAACTTCTCCAATAAAAGAGACTATTTCAGGGTCACTGATCCATACCATTTTTACTCAAAGGTGAGGAAACAAATTCAAGGCAAATTTCATAGATTTAACAATGTCACTGGAAGAAAGAGTGAAGTAGCCGGGTGTGGTGGTGCACACCTGTGATCGCAGCACTTGGGAGTCAGAGGCAGGAGGATCATGAGAGCTCCAGGCCAGCCTGGGCTACATAGTGAATT
Organism: Heterocephalus glaber; assembly: GCF_053883595.1. Classification (NCBI taxonomy): domain Eukaryota; kingdom Metazoa; phylum Chordata; class Mammalia; order Rodentia; family Bathyergidae; genus Heterocephalus; species Heterocephalus glaber. The sequence goes on along the minus strand of NW_028258471.1, from coordinate 3,056,481 downwards.
CAAGGCCACCCAGAAATAGATGGTGAGAGCCTGTCTCAAAAAAAAGAAAGCGTGAAGTGAAAGTTAAGGACTTCAACCTCATTAAGCAATGAGTCTCAAATGAGGCTACATAACTGCATCATGAGGGGATTAAAAAAGTATAAACTTGCAAATACAAGGTTCCAAGTCCTATCCCCAGTACAAAAAAAAAAAAAAGTATAAGGAGGGCCAGGGATTTAGCTCAGTGGCACTGCACCTGCCTTGAAAGTGCAAGGTCGAGTTCAACCCCTGGAACAAAAGAAAAAAGTATAAGGATATTTTAAAATGTTTTTATGTTTTGGTTTTGTGGGAAAGGATTGGCCTCAAACTGCTCGATTGCCTCCCCATACCTTCCCTGTGGTAGAATTACAAGTGTGTGTCACCAGCCCAGCTAGGGGAGCTATTTTTTAGTTATGATAAGGAATACAATAATTTACCTAGCATGCTTTTCAATGCCCAACCTCAGACCAATTAAACCAGAAATGGGTGTGGGGCACAGGCCTGGGTAGCTGTCAAGGGTTTCCCAGGTGATTTACAAGTGCAGGAGTGAGAAGCCCTGTCAAGCCACAGTGAAGCATAAGCAGTTTCCCTAACTTCCAAGTTCCACAGAGACAATAAAATTTGATGTTAGAATTCAGCGCTGGGGGTACAGCTCTGTGGTAGAGCTATGTGGAGAAGCCTTGACTTTGATTACTAGTACCAAAAAAAAAAAAGAATGAAATTAATCTTCGGTTAGTTTTTTTACAAACACGAATAGATCTTTTGTTTTTAAAACTCTAAGCTATAGTATCATGAAAGTATTCATGTGGCAGTTCGTATCACTTGTTATACGAGGTCTTCTGTGGTGCTTTACACATTAAGCAGGTGCTCTACCACTGAGCTACAACCAGGTAAGATCTCAGAGTAAGGCTGAGCACATGCATTCTGCAATGTAATGGACCTTTAAGACAGGGTCTTGCTTCGTAATTCAGGCTGGCCTTGAACTCACTATGTAGCCCAAGCTAGCTTCAAACCCACAGTGATCATCCTGCCTCAACCTCCCAAGCACTAGGATTACAGGTGTGTGTCACCATACCCAGCTCTAATGGATCTTTAGAAGTCAATATAGCTACATAGACTTTTTTTTATTATGTCCTAAAGAACAGTTATCACTATTGACTAATTGAGTCATTTGTCATCCAAACTGGTTTGGGCAGGCTGTCTGCTTTGAAAAGATATTTTTAGCACCTAACAGTGCTTTGCATATGGAAGACATTTTATTATTTTGCTGAATAGCAGTTGTGCAGGAGCTTCGTGAGAGTTCGTGTAAAATAAATGATAGCTTCAGAGCACTAAATTCTTCATCCATAGGTTGGGTCGAAGAATCCATATGGTGTTCACAAGCCTGGCACACAACAGGTATTCCTTACTGTTACTCCTGTGTTCAACAGATTGCTTTCTTCAGTGACTTGAGAACTATATCAGTACCACTCACCTCTGCTTTCTTTGGGAAGTAGTCAAGCTATCCTCTTTTCTTTTTCCCTTGCTAATTTCTTGCGTTTTCTTCATATTCTTCTGTCGGGCAAGTTCTCGTTGATTACCACCTACAAAGATAAAAGTCACACTTGCTATCTTCAAACTTATTAATTCCAGTAAAGGATCCGAAGCTTGCTTGGTCCTTGCGCTTTCATAGCAGGCAGCGAAACCACTGAGCTAAATCCCCGGACCCCGAAGCTTGCTTTTTAATAGATAAGCAGTACTGAGGTCCTCTCAGATCTGGCAAGGAGGAAGCTGAAAGGTAAACTTTCGGAACTTAAGAGTATTATTACACCAATCTAGGTGTCCTCGAGCTATAAATACATCTTCACAACAGGAAGTGCAACGTGCCAGCATTCCAAAATAAATTCTGCCTTTTGGGAGGGGGGGAGGGGGAGGGGGAGGGGGAGGGAGGGAGAGCGCGAGTGCTACACGGGGGCCACGCCTCGCCCATCACGACCGGCGGTTCAAGCAAACGCAGGTGCTCCCACGACACCTGCGAGGGCCGAACAAAGAGATCGGAGCGCGGCAGGGCTCCCCTGCCTCCTGGCATCGACGCGGGTGCCACCGCTGAGCCACCACAAGGAGGACCTCCAGGTCGGCCGCGTCCCCTCATCCAAGCTCCAGTCCGGCCCGAGCCGCCCCCGGCCCTCCTGGGAAGCCGGGTCCTCGCCCCGTGGGGCCGTGGGGCCGTGGGGCTTCCCCGCCAGCCCCCCACCGTCCGGGCGCCGGACTCCGGACGCCGCGCCTGGCATCCTCTCCGGACGCTCCCACCGGGCCGCACACTCACGGGCCATGTCGACCACCCGGCGGAGCCTAGAGGACAGCGACTCAGACAAGCAACGGTTCCCTCGCACACCCAGCGGCGGCCGCCACCCGTCAATCTGTAAGGCCTAACCCGCGCGGCCCTCAGCGGGGCGACGCCTCCGCTCTCACAGCCGGCGGCCCCGCCCCCCGCGGCCGGCGTTGCCAGAGAGTGCCTGCGCATGCGTTTCCACGGGATGTGGCGCTTGCTGCTTTCCAGCGTTCTTGCTGGAGTCCAGAATCCAGGCGCCTGGATTTTCCCCATTGGGTGTCAACACCCGGGCCTAGCAAGCCGTTGTGGATAATAAACAACAATAAATACTACAATACCTAACTTTTCCAAAAAGAATGGTAGCTTTCGATCATTCCCTTCCAAAGGCGGAAAGGAGAGGAAGGCGACTGAATAGATTGAAGGTTAACTGCAGATGGCGGTGTGGGCCCTTGATAGACGTTACCTTCCTTGTTCTAGCCACAGCCCTGCCTGGTGGGCTTCATTGTTCTCGTATGACACTGACCTCACAAGTAGGAATTGGGAGAGGTGAGAATCAAATTTAACATGGGTTCTGGAGCCTGTTAATTTCCCATATTAGAGCCCTTTCTCGGGCCAAGAGAGCAGGATTCAGAAGAGCCCACAATAACCTCAGAGCCCATGTAAACACTGAGGACCAACTGCTCTCGCTAGAAACAAAGGTGTAAATATCCTTGCAAAGGGCTGGGGTGTAGCTCAGTGGCAGAGCGCTTGCCTGGCACACGTTCAAGCCCCACGTGCCAGGGGTGTGGGGGGGTGAAGGGTGTGAAAGGTAGGCCAATGCCTATTTTCTTTTTTTTTCTTTTCTTTTCTTTTTTTTTTTGGTACCAGGGATCGAACTCTGGTCCTTGCACTTGCGCAACAGGCAGCGAAACCACTGAGCTAAATCCCCGGCCCCAGTGCCTATTTTCTTGCCTATTCTATCATTACAAATGGAAAATTCTATCATTATGGGTACCCTAAAATTGCCCAGGTGTTGAAAAATTTGTTTTCTTCTGGAAGATTTCAAATAATTACAAACATGACTTACTCCTAAGGGCCAATGACCAAACTTCAACTATTACTACCTTATATAATTTACTAATAAACCCGGGTGTGGTGGCGCACCCCTGTGATCCTAGCACTCTTGGGAAGCTGAGGCAGGAGGATTGAGGCTAGCCTGGGCAATTTAGGGTGGTCCCGCCCATCTAAAACAAACATCAGCTATTTTAGAGAAATTGGGAGAAAGTGGCTCTGGGATGGAATATCTGAGTTGAAAGTCCAGCTTTACCAATTAATAGCATGCCGAATTGGAGAAATTATTTCATTGTGTTAAAGGTTCCTTAACTGTAAACTGAGGAAGCAGTTGTACCTTCGTTAATGAATTCATATGTGCAGCGTCAGCACATGGTAGCACTCAATATGTTAGCTATTATTCTTGCAGCCTTAGAGAGCACACTTTGCACCCCACCCCCACCCCTCTTCCTCAATACTGCTTCCGGGTCAGGCGTCTGTTTCTCTCTACTTCGTGAATTTCTTGAGAAACCTGAGCGGGGGGAAAAGACTGACTTTCTGACCTAGTTATTTATGGAGATAAAGAGGTCCTCTAAGGACTCTAAAGAGGGAAAGAATTTGGGGTTGGTAATTAAGTGGTGAGAGTTATTTTTGTGTTCTCACTTACAGTCTGAGTTTTCTCTTTGCAACTGATATTATAGTTCTTGAGTTATAGGGGTACACACTATGGACATGTACACAAGAACGTTACCAGGAAAAACTGGAGAATTTTAAAATTATTGATACCACTAGGACTTTACTTCACAAATGCAACAAATATCTTACGACTAAATTATTTTTTTGGTACCAGGGATTGAACTCGGGACCTTGCACTTGCGAGGTAGGTGGCACAACCACTGAGCTAAATCCCTGGCCCTTATGACTAAATTAATTTTTATTGGTACCTGCGTGGCATACATAATGATCACATTCATCATAGGGAATTTGTACCTGTACATAATATAGCTTAATTGTTTTTATATCCCATTCTCTTCCCCTCCCTTCAACTCTTTCATTAGGGCATTTATATCATAGGTTCAAACATTGTGTTCTAGCTCAGGGCCTACCTTACTTTGGTTATTTTTCTTCCCAACATAAATGCCTTCCCTAACTACCCTACGGCCAGCTTCCCATTACTCTCTATCACCCTTTAAATTTCTTTTACGGCATTTAATACTTTTTTTTGTACCGGGGATCGAACTCAGGACCTTGTGCTTGAGGGGCAGACGCGGTGCCACTGAGCTAAATCCTCAGCCCCGCATTTAATACATTCTTAAATTATCTTGTTCATCAGTTGCCTTTTCTTCTTCCCAACCCACAACATCTTTTTTTTCCCCTCTGTTGCTACTCAAGGAGATTAAAAATACATTAACTTGCAACGTTTTGACTGTAATAATTTTTGTATGGTCAATACATTCACATTTTAAAAACTACACTCACTTAAAAGTACACAAGGTCTTAATCTCACGATATGTTTCGCAGAAACTAAGTTCCTCTCCAAGGAGGTAACCATTATCAATTTCTTCACAATTTCTAATCTATGTTCTACTTTATAATTTCTAAATCCCGAGAATACACTTGTGATTAGGCCCTGGTCTCATACGCTTTGACTGCCTCTGGGGACCCTCTAAAAACAGGTGATTTTAATAGTTTCTGTAAGGATTTGAGATAAGGGGGTTAGGGGTGAAGCTTAGCATGAGAGGTCCTGGGTTCCATTTCCAGCACCAGAAAGAGAAAAAATAAAAATAAAAACGTTTAAACTGAGAAGTTGCCTGTCACCTTCCTCTCCTTTTCAACAACTCGTACGGACGCCTGGAAAAGGAGGGCACACAACTTTGCATCTCAATTGGCAGTCCACAGGTAACCCAAACTTTGTAGTTTGGCAGTTTGGCTCCCGACTCCCTGGTCTGACGTCATCCGGCGGCGCTGAATGATTACGTAATCAGTGTAGGTAGTTCCGTCGCTCTCTGCGGGCGGGGGAGCAAGAAGCCGGGAAAAACTTAGCTACTAGTGTGGCGGGGTCATGAAGAAGAGGCGGTGGCGGGAGCGTGGAGGCGGTGGCGGGGCCACGAAACTGCGGTAGCTGCCCGCAGGGCTGGTGGTGTGGCCGTGTGTGTGTGTGTGTGTGTGGCGTAGGCCCTAGCCCTCTCTCGGGCAGTGGCCGGGCATCGGGGCTGAGCGCGGCCGTGGAGCCGCCTCCCCGGGTCCCCTGGCTCCGCCATGTTCCGCAGGGCGCGTCTTAGTGTGAAGCCGAACGTCAGGCACGGTGGTGGCGCCCGGGGCTCTGCTGCCAAGCCGCAGCGTGGACTGGAGGCCGCCAGGCCACCGGAACCTGCCACGGACCCCAGTCCAAAGCCAGTGGAGCCCACAGATATGCCCGTGGCGGTTTTCAGGGGAGCGGAACCCCAAGAAAAGGCTCCTACGAGCAGGTAAGCGCTGCTGACGAATTATGAAGCCAAGCAAGTGAACTTTACCATAGGAGAACTCCCTCGTTTGCAGTAGGCCTTTCATTTGAGCCAAATGAAACCAAACTTGATTTGACCCTCTCTCTAATGGCGCAGGGTGCCGCTGATATGATTTGTCACCTGTGTATAGGTCGTGAGGACTGCATGACTCCCACCGACGAAGGTGGGAATCTCCTAAGGATCACAGTGTTGAAATGAATAACCACACCCTCACCGTGGTTTTTCATTGTTCTAGAGTACTGTATTGAAAGTAGTTTTAGATTGGAGAAATACTTGGGTTTTTTTGGTACCAGGGATCGAACCCGGGACCTTGCGCTTGCAAGGCAGGTGCCGGAACCACTGAGCTAAATCCCTAGCCCAATACTTGGTTTTTTAAAAGTACAACGGCAATGCTGCCCATTTTCGATGGTGGGGTTCGAACCGAGGACCTCTATGGTGCTAAGCAAGTACCCTGCCACTACGCCACAGCGCCGCTGTAGGTTTATGGTAATGGCGAGGAAGTCTGGTTGCTGCGTTTGGCGCGAGGGTGTGTTCAAGTGACCACGTGTCCCCAGCCAAGAAGCGTGGCTTGCGCGTCCTGTATTGCGTTTGTCTTCGAGACCCTTCTAGTTAACATAAGTAGACTTTTTCGGGGCAGAATTTATTCTCCTGTTAAGTAAGAGTAGTATTATCTTCTTTGGGACGTTCGTTAAGTGGAGGTTAGAGATGACTCGTATAAGCTGTCTCGCACAGGACAGGGCAGAATAGTTGATCCTCAAGTTACTAGTTTTTGAAAAAGATGACTGTGCAAAGTAATTAAATATAAGACATACCAGGTTAATAAGATGTTCTGTTGTATGTTATATATGGGAGGAAATCAGGAAACAACCAGCCTATTAAGTGACAGTGAGGTGGTACAAATTTTGTTTATACTGTGACAGAAAGGTGAAAATTGCCTTTTTTTGAGGGGACACAACTTCCTATATTAACCTAAATTTTTGCTCTGGGTATAGGGGATTTTGATAGCTCAGTGATGCTTAGTCATTTCCAAGTTTTTTTTAACATGAATCTGCTTCAAAATTTCTACTCAAAATGGAGATACCAGTACCAGTCACTGGCAAACTAATAAAGTTCTAGGAGATTTTGTTAATTGTGAATTAGTGTGTGATTGATAATTTAATAAACTGCCCAGAGAATGTAGTCTTTGGGGGGGGGGCAGTTTGAGACAGGTTCTTGCCATGTAGTTCAGACTGGCCTTGAACTTACTGTGCAGCTCAGGCTGGCCTCATACGACCTCTCACAGCCTCCCAAGTGCTGGGATTACAGGTCTGTTCTACCACACCTGGTTGAAAATGTAGTCTTGATACATTTATTCTCAAAAATATTTGTTTTCTTAGAGTTGACATCTAGGGAGCATATTTTGTTTTTATTTATTTATTTATTTTTGGTACCGGGGATGGAACTCAGGACCTTGTGCTTTCAAGGCAGGTGCCGGAACCACTGAGCTAAATCCCCGGCCCTCATATTTTGTTTTAAAATCATATCTTCCTCCCTTCTTTTTGTGAGTCTTTGCTAGTTGTAAAAATCAGTAGGTTATCTGCTCTGTCCTTAGGTGTTCAGCATAATTGGGCAAAGTGGGAATGATGCATGTATTGTTAAAAGGATTGATTTTTTTTTTTTTTTTGGCCAGTGCTAGGGATTGAATTAAAGGGACTCATGCATGCTAGGCAAGCACTCTACAGCTGAGCTACATTCCTAGCCCTGAGACAGGAATTTAAATTGGAGACTTTCTGCCAAGATTATTCTTTGCATTTTCCACTTTTATATAAAACTAATTGTAAAATATTTTTTAAAATGGGCTTTTAATTTTTTGTTTTATTTTTTGAGACAGGGTTTTGTTAGGTAGTTCAGGCTGACCTTGAACTCACTATGTAGCCCAGGGTAGCCTCAGATTAGCAGTGATCTTCCTGCCTCAGCCTCCCAAGTGCTGGAATTGCAGGTGTGTGGTACTATTCCCATGAGAAAAGTAGACTTTTAAATTCTTGACCTATATCCTTTTTGGGGGGGGGTGACAGGGTCTCACTTTGGAATTTAGGCTATCCTTGAGCTCACTATATAGCCCAGGCTTACCTCGAACTCACAGGTGATTTTTCTGCCTCAGCCTCCCAAGTGCTGGCATTACAGGCTTGGATCACCAGCGGGGCTATTATCTCCTTTTATCCTTCCTATATTTAAACAATTTTCATTGGTAATAGTAATCATTCATACTTGTGGGTACATTGTACAGTTTTAATACATACAGTGTATAATGATCAAACCAGAGTAATTGGTGTACCTATCGCCTCAAAAGTTTATCATTTCTTTGTGTGGAAACATCCACCTCTGTGTTAGCTGTTTTGAGATATAAAATAAGTTGTGGCCAATCATAGTTATCCTACAGTGCTATTGTACATTAGAAGTTGTTTCCCTACTGCCTCAGCCTCGAGTTCTGGGATTTTAGGTGAGTGCCAGTATTCCTGGTTCCCTTGGTTGTCTAGTGATTAAAATTAGGCTACCTAGGCTTTAACTTAGTCTTTTGTTTGTTTGGGCTAAGCATACAATCATGTGCTCTAATGTGCTTAGGGACTTGACAGTTTGAGAAAGATTAATGATCTTCATTAGAATTTACCTGTGCTTAAAAGGTTTCAAACACAAATTTTGTTGCAACTTCTGTCATACTTAATACAGAGCTTAAGTAATTGATTTTTATTTTTTTTCTTTTCTGTTATTGTTGCTGGGAATTGAACCTGGGGTCTCACATACCCTAAGGCTCATGCTTGCCGCTGAACTGTGCTTCCAAATCCCACTTTTTATATTTTATTTTTTTGGTAGTACTGGACATTAAACCCAGTAGCTTCCCAGTTAGCTATATCTCCAGTCCTCCTTTTATTTATTTACTTTTAAATTTTCATACAGGGTCTCACTAAGTCCCTAGGTTGCTTAGGTTGAGTTTACGCTTGCAATCTTCCTGCCTCAGCCTTCCAGAGTGTTGAAATTACAGGTGTGACCATCATACCTGACTTCTTTTTCTTTCTTCATTTTTTGGGATACTGGGGATTGAACCCCAGAACCTTCATACTGACCTACACTCCCAGCTCTTTTAAATTTTTTAACTTTAAAAAAATTTCTAAAATTTTATTAGTACATGTTTGCAGTTTATACAGTTTACAGTCATCTTGGGGAGTGGCTGCATGTACATACTACAGCTTATTTCTTTTTCTTATCCCCTTTGCTTACCTTCCCTCCCTCCTCCTCCAATTCCCCTATCCCATTTTTCATTCTTGTTGATAATACTTGTCATAGCTCATGTTATGGCCTATAATATTTACATTAAAGATGTTATTAGGTTCTTGTACATGGCTTATCTTTATTCTACTTATTTTTCCTTCCCCTCCTCACCCTTCAGCTTTGTTCCCCTGGACCACTTCCCTATTGCAAGAGATTCATTCTCGCAAGGACCTGAGTTTGATCCCCGGTACCAAAAAAAAAAAAAGAGAGAGAGAGATTCATTCTCTTGTCCTCTTCCATCCATCCTTTATTATTCTCTTTGTACTTTGCCTCACTCAAACGAGAGATACCATGATGGTATTTAAACTTGTGTGTATAGTTTATTTCTATCAACATTGTATTTTCCAGGTACATTTATTTTTGTACAAATGTCTCACATTTGTCTTTTTTTTTGAGACAAGGTCTCACTGTGTAGTTAAGGATGGCCTTGGACTCACTATGTAGCCCAGGCTAGCCTGGACCTCACAGTGATCCTCCTGCCTCAGCCTCCTAAGTGCTGGGATTACAGGCATGAGCCACCTCCCTGGCTCATTTGTCATTTTTTGGTACCGGGGATTGAACTCGGGTCCTTGCGCTTGCGCAGCAGGCGGCGAAACCACTGAGCTAAATCCCCAGCCCCACATTTGTCATTTTTAATAGCTGAGTAGTATTCCATTGTGTACAGATATAACATTTTCTTTATCTGTTTGTCTGCTGATGGGCATATTGGATGCTTCTAGGATTTAGCTCTAATGAATTGTGGTGGTATGCATGTATCACTATAGTATGTTGTCTTTAGCTCTCTGGGGAAGATACCTAGCAGGAGGATTTCTGGGTCATATGGAATTTCTAATTTTAGTTCTTTGAGAAATCTCCATACTGACTTTCATGATAGTTGTACTAGTTTATATTTCCGCCAACAGTGAAGAATGGTTTGTTTTTCAATACAGCCTTACCAGCATTTGTTATTGTTTGATTTGTTAATGATTGGCATTTTTTTCTGGAATAAGATGGAATCTTAGTGTTGTTTTAATTTGTATTTCTTTAATGGTCAGAGATGTTGAACATTTTTTTCATGTATTTGTTGACCATTTGTGTCACTTGTGTTATCTCCTGCTTTTTCATTGACTCTGACCAATCTTATGTTATTCTTTTTTTTTTTTGGTGCCAGGGATCGAATTCAGAACCTTGTGCTTTTGAGGCAGGCCGTGGAACCACTGAGCTAAATCCCTGGCCGCTCTTATGTTATTCTTTTTTGCATCATCTAGCAGCTGCTGGATTGATTTCTCCTGATCCCTTGGTATTTTTTGCGGGGGGCTACTGGGGATTGAACTCTGGTCCTTGCGCTTGCGCAGCAGGTGGCGAAACAACTGAGCTAAATCCCCGGCCCCCTCCCTTGCTATTTTAAAGAAATTTTTCTTTTCATGATTTGTTGACCATTTGTATGTCTTCTGTCATGTGTCCATTTCTCTTGCCCATTTCTTGAGTAGGTTTTTAAATTTACGTGGTTACCTTTTTTGAGTTCTTTGTGTATTCTAGATATTAGTCCTCTGACTGAGGAATAGCTGGCAAATTTTTTTTCCCATTCTGTGGGTTGTCTCTCCCCTCAACAAATTGATATGATTGATAGACTGATTGGGTTTTTTGAGACAGGATCTCACTACGTAGTTCAGGCTGGCCCTGAACTTGCTATGTAGCCCAGGCTGGCGTCAAACTCCTGCTGATTCTTCTGCCTCAGACTCCCCAGTGCTGGGGTTACAGGCATGCACCACCATACCTGGCTACTAATTGATTCTTTTGCTGTACAGAAGCTTTTTAGTCTGATATCATCACATTTGTTGATTTTTGCTCTTACTTGTGCAGTTGAGGTTCTGTTTGGAAAATCCTTTTCTTTTTTTTTTTGGTACCGAGGATCGAACTTGGCTCCTTGCGCTTGCGCATCAGGCAGCGAAACCACTGAGCTAAATCCCCGGCCTAGAAAATCCTTTTCTATACCTATGTCTTCAAGTGTTTTACCTACTTTATCTTTCAGTACGTTTGATGTTTCTGTTTTAATGTTTAGATCTTTGACCCATTTTAATTTTAATTTAGTATATGGTGAGAGACGAGGGTCCAGTTTCAGTGCTTTGCAAACAGATAACCAGTTTTCCCAGTGCCACTTGTTGAATAGGCTTTTTCCTCCAACATATGCTTTTGGCCCCTTTGTCAAACATCAACTGAATGTGTCTGGAGAAGTTTCTGTATCTTCTATTCTGTCCCATTGATCCATGTATCTGTTTTTATTCCAGTACCATATTGTTTTTTTGTTTTTTACAAATCAGTATTGCTTTGTAGTATAGTTTGAAGTCAGGTATTGCTATGCCTCCTGCTTTGCTTTTGTTGCCCAAAATTGCTTTTGCTATTATGGGTCTCTTCTGGCTCCATATGAATTTTAGGATTTTTTTTTTCTAGATCTGTAAATTATGCTGTTGGTTTAAAAAAAAAAAAACAACCTATATTTATTTAGTTACTCTGTGGTGCTGGGCAATTGAACCCAGGCCTCAAGTGTGCTAGGCAATTGTTCTACCACTGGTCTACATATCCAGCACTGTTTTTTTTTTCTTTTTCTTTAAGACAGGGTCTCACTATGTGGTTTAGGCTGGCCTTGAACTCACTATGTAACCTGGGCTGGCCTCACTCCAAGTGATCCTCCTGTGTCAGCCCCCTGAGTGCTGGAATTACAGGTGTGTACCACCATGTCTGCTGCTGTTGGTAATTTTTTTTTTTTTTTTTTTTTTGGTACCAGGGATCGAACTCGGGTCCTTGTGGTTGCAAGGCAGGCGGCAGAACCACTGAGCTAAATCCCTGGTCCCTGAAGATGTTTTCTTTTGGTACCAGGGATCGAACTCGGGTCCTTGCGCTTGCGCAGCAGGTGGCGAAACCACTGAGCTGAATCTCCAGCCCTGCTGTTGGTATTTTGATTGGGACTGCATTGAATCTGTATAGCAGTTTTGGGAATACAGCCATTTTGACAATATTAGTTCTGCCTATCCAGGAGCAGGGGACATCTTTCTATTTTCTGATGTCCTCTTCAATTTCCTTTTTCAGAGTACTGTAGTTTTCTTTGTAGAAATCTTTCGCTTCCTTGGTTAGGTTAATTCCTAGGTGTTTCATGTTTCTTAAAAGTACTTTGGTATTGTTTTAATAATTCCTTCTTATCTAGCTCATTATTGGTGTACACAAATGCTAATGATTTTTATGTGTTGATCTTGCTGAAATTGGTTATTAATTCTAAGAGTTTTTTGGTGGAATTCTTTGGGTCTTCTACGTAGGATATCATGTCATCTGCAAATAATGATAATTTGACTTCTTCCTTTCCTGTATGTATCCCCTTTCTTTCTTTCTTTTTCCTAATTGCTCTAGTTAATGTTTTAAGTACTATATTGAATAGAAGAGGTAATAGTGGACATCTTGTTTTGTTCCTGATTTTAGGGGGAATGCTTTTAGGCTCCCCCCCCATTAGTATGCTGCTGGCTATTGGTTTGTCATAAAAAGCTTTTATCATATGGTATGGTCCTTCTATACCTGTTTTCTTCAGGGGTTTTTTTCTTTTTTCTTTTCTTTTTTTTTGGTACTGGGGATCGAACTTGGGTCCTTGCACTTGCGAGGCAGGCGGCGGAACCACTGAGCTAAATCCCCAGCCTTCAAAACAACATGCAGGATTTTGTTTTGTTTTTTGGTACTGGGGATCGAACTCGGGTCCTTTCACTTACGAAGTAGTCATGGAACCACTGAGCTAAATCCCCAGTCCTTCTTCAGGGTTTTTATCATGAGGGGGTGTTGGATTTTATTGAAAGCCTTTTCTGTGTCTGTTAATGTGATCATATGGTTTTCGACCTTGCTTCTGTTCATGTGACATATTACATTTATTGACTTATGTATGTTGAACTATCATCTCTGGGATGAAACTTACTTCATCATGATATATGTATGATCTTTTTGGTACCAGGGATTGAACATGGGACCTTGGGCTTGTGAGGCAGGTGGCAGAACCACTGAGCTAAATCCCCAGCCCCATGATCTTTTCGATAATTTGCTGCATTCTATTCACTAATACTTTGTTGAGGATTTTTGCATTAATGTTCATTAAGGAGATTGGTCTATAGTTTTTTTTTTTTAGTTGGGTTTTTAATCCAGTTTTGAGATCAGGATGATACCTGGTTCCATAAATGAATTTGGGAGCACTCCATCCCTTTCAATGTCTTTGAAGAGCTTGAGGAATATGGGAGATATAGCATCCTTAAAGGTTTTGTGGAATTCAGGAGTGACTCCATCAGGTCTTGGGCTTTGATTTTTTTTTTTTTTTTGGTTGCTTGTTTTTTTGATTGTTTGAGACAGGGTCTCACTATGTAGTCCATGCTGGCCTTGAATTCACTGTGTAGTAGAGGTTGGTCTTCAACTTGCTGCGTCCTCCTTCCTCAGCTTCCCAAGTGCTAGGATTTATGGCATGTGCCACCATGCCTGGTTTGGGCTTTTTTTAGTTGGTAGATTCTTTATTACCATGTCAGTTTCATTGCTTGTTATCTGGTTTTAAGCATATTTATGTCTTCTTGGGTTAGTTTTAATTGTATGTGTCTAAGAACCTTTCCATTTCTTTTTTTTCTTTTTGGTACCAGGGCTGGAACTTGGGTCCTTATGCTTTTGAGGCAGGCGGCGGAACCACTGAGCTAAATCCCCAGCCCTCCATTTCTTTAAAATTTGCTAATTTGTTGGAGAGTAATCTTTCTTTTTAAATTTTATTTTATTGGTACATTTTAGATATACAATATAATGACAATTCATCATTGGAAATTTGCACCTTTACATAATCTCTCTTGGTTTTATTTTTCCCCCTTCCCCTCCCCTCCCCTCCCCTCCCCTCCCCTCCCCTCCCCTCCCCTCCCCTCCCCTCCCCTCCCTTCAACCCCTCCATTCCTCCCTATTTACAAAGACTTTGTTTCCATTTTATCATTTTGGAGAATAATCTTTTGAAGTAGTTTCTGTTTTCTGGATTTCCACGGTGTCTGTTGTGATTTTGCCTTTTTCATTTCTTTATTTTTGGTACCAGGGATCGAACTTGGGTCCTTGTGCTTGCAGGGCAGGCAGCAGAACCACTGAGCTAAATCCCCGGCAGCCTTTTTCATTTCTAATTGTGTTGATGTGAATTTTTTCTCCTTCTCTTTGTGAGTCTGGCTAAGGACTTATCTATTTTATTTATTCTTTCAAAGAGCCAGCTCTTTGATTTGTTGATTTTTTTAAACTTTTTTTTTTCAGTCTCAGTTTCATTGATTTTTGCTCTTTATAATTTCCCTCCTTAATTTTGGTTTGGGGCTGGTTTGTTGTTTCTCAAGTGTCTTAAGATTTCTTTTAAGGTTATTTGGACTTACTCTTGTTTTCCTAACATGAGCATCGATTGCATTGAATTCTCCTCTTAGAACTGCTTTCAGTGTCCCAGAGGTTTTGTTGAGTTGTACAGTCATTTTCCTTAACTTCCAGAAATTTTAAAATTTTTATTTGCTGTGACCCATTGGTTGTTTAGGAGTATGTTATTTCGCAGTAGTTTTTGCCTTCTCCGAAATTTTTTTTCTGTTGATTTCTGTTTTCACTGGGCAGTGGTCTGATAGTATGCATGGGTAATTTCAATTCTTTGTCTTTTTGTTACCAGGGATCAAACTCAGGACACTGCGCTTGCGAGGCAGGTGTGGTGCCACTGAGCTACATACCCGGCTCAATTCTAGAATATTTACTTAAGCTGTGTAATAGTGTGTGGTCTATTTTGGAAAAAGTACCATGAGCTGCTAAAAAGAATTATACCCTTTTGTAGAGGGGTGGAATACTGTGTATATAGTGATCCCATGGTACCTGGGTTCACGAATGCTAATGTTTGCAAACAGTTTGGTTTGAAAACGAGTATTCAGCAGAATTTTGCTTCTGTTCACAAACTCTGTATTGGGTGACAACATGACCTTAGCCATCTTCCCTGCACAAACACGAACACGGCCATCTTCCCTAGAATCATGAAACAAGTTTTGTGAACCAAGCTACCACTGTGTATTAAGTCCATATGTTCAAGGGTGTGGTTCAGCTCTGATATTTCTCTGTTGGTTTTTTTGTTTAGTTGACCTCTTTGTGAAAGTGGTGTATTAAAATCCCCTACTATGATTGTATTAGTGTTTATTTGATTTTTTTTTTTTTTGGTACCTGGGATCGAACTCAGGACCTTGTACTTGAAAGGCAGGTGACAGAACCACTGAGCTAAATCCCCGGCCCTGATCTTTTAATTTTAGCAGTTTTTGTTTTATAAAGATAAGTGCTGTGGTATTCAGTGCATTTATGTTTATCAGTGTTATCTCTTCTTGTTGGATTGTTCCTTTAACTATTTTTTTTTGTTTTGTTTTGTTTTTGTTTTTTTTCCCTTTATTATGTAGTGACCTTTTTTGTCTCTTCTACTCAGTTTTACCTTGAAGTTTACCATCTCTGATATTAGAATTGCTACCCCTGCTTGTTTTCGGGGTCTTGGTGCATGAAATGTTGTTTTCTATCTTAATTTTTAGTCTATGAATATGTTTTTGGATTAGATGAATTTCTTGAGTGCAGCAGACTGTTGGCTTCTGTGTTTTGATCCAGTCTGTCAAAGTGTCTTTTAATTGGAGAGTTGAGGCTGTTACAGTTGAGAGATACCACTGAGATGTGTTGATTATTTACTATCATTACTTCTTTGTTGGTGAATCTTTTGATTTTCTTTTCCTAATGTTTTTTGTTGCTGTTTATCCATCGACCTTACTAGTTTTCTGTGTGTTTTTAGTTGTCTGATTTGTTGTTTCTGTCCAAAATACTAAGTATTTTCTCAAGAGCTGGTTTAGTACTCATATATCTTTTGAGCTGGTTGGTCTTTTTCATGGAAATACGTTATTTCTCCCTCTATTTTGAAGGATAGCTTTGCTGGATAAATTTATCTGGTTTGGAAGTTATTTAGTTTTAGGGCTTGAAATTTTTCACTCCAGGCTCTTCTGGACTTTAGAGTTTGTGTTGAGAAGTCCTGCTGATTCTAACCGGTTTACTTTTATATGTGATTATTTTTCTCTGGCTGTTTTAAAAATTCTGTTTTTTTGAGCTGGGCATGGTAGCACATGCCTGTAATCCTAGCACTTGGGAGGCTGAGGCAGGAGGGTTGCAGCAAGTTTGAGGCCAGCCTGTGCTATGTAATGAGTTCGAAGTCATCCTGCACTATGTGCAAGACTGTCTCAAAAAAAAATTCTTTTTTTTTCTTGCTGTATATCTTGTAATTTAATAAGGATATGTCTTGGTGAGCTTTTTTTTGTCATTTAGTGTTCTATAAGTGTCACTTACTTGTATTTTAAATTCTTTTTTTATATTTGGGAAATTTTCTTCTATGATTTCTGTAAACATGTTAGTAAGTCCCATCTGTGCAATCTTCTGGTACTGGGGATCAAACTCAGGTGCTTGCGCTTACGCAGCAGGCAGCAAAACCACTGAGCTAAATCTCTGGCCCTTCTGGTTCTTTAATCAGCCTTGGATTAGTGTACTTATTGTCATCTGGTAGCTGCTGGATGATCTCTTATTTTCTTCTTGGCTTCTTTGAGTTCTTCACTGTAATTCATTCTTTGTGTGTGTGTGTGTGTGTGTAATTCACTTTTTTTTGGGTACCAGGGATCAAACTCAGGACCTTGAGCTTGCGAGGCAGGTGTGGTGCCACTGAGCTAAATCCCTGGCCCATGAATTCTATACAGTTTTTAAATTTCAGGTATTTGTGTCTGACATCTTTTTGAGGATTCCATATCCTTGTTGAATCTGTCATTCAAATTTTGAACTGTTATAGTTAGCTTGTCCAGTTTGTTACCTATTTCCCTGAAACTTCCACATATTGAGTGAAGTTGCTGTGAACTTTTGGTTCATTTCCTTTTTGAAATCGTTTATTTTCTTTTTTTTTTTCATTAAATTTATTGGTACATTTTAGGTATAAAATGCAGTTACATTCATCCTTGGGATCTTGTACCTTTACATGATGTATCTTAGTTCTTATTTTTTCCCCATTTCCTTGCCCTCCCTATTTAAAGAGACTTTGTTTCCATTTTTTCCTTTTCTCATATTTTTTCATTGCCCTTCTTTCCTTTCTCCTACCCTTCCCACTTCCCCAACTCCTTTAGATCTTTTCTTCCCATTTCACATTATCAGTTATACCATTTGAACCTTATTTACACTTTTAGTTTTTCACAGCAGAGAAACTATTCGGTATTTACACATGTGTGTCCTATTTGTTTCACTTAAGAGGATGGCCTCAATGTGCATCCATTTAGCTATAAATGGCTCTAGCTTTTCATTCTTTATGGCTGAGTAGTACTCCATTTTATAGAAAAACCACATCTTCTTTATCCAGTCTCCAGTTGATGGGCATTTGGGCTGATTCCAAGTTTTAGCTATTACAAACTGCCGCTATAAAGATGGGTGCGCATATATCACTGTGGTATGATTCTTTTAATTCATTTGGAAAGGTGCCCAGCAGAGGGATAGCTAGGTCAAATGGGACCTCTAATCCTAGTTTTTTGAGGTATCTCCATATTGATTTCCACAGTGGTTGCACCAGTCTGCACTCCCACCAACAATGGAGAAGGGTTCCTTTCTCCCCACAGCCCTGCTAACATTTTTTATTGGCTCATTTCTTGATAGCAGCCATTCTTTCTGGAGTGAGGTGGAATCTCAGTGTTATTTTCATCTGCATCTCTTGAATGACCAGTGATGTTGAACATTTTTTCATATATTTGCTGCTTTTACTTGTTTGAGCAATGTCTGTTCATTTCAGGTTTTTGAATTGGGTTTTTATGTTTGGGGGTGTCTCATTTTTTTGAGTTCCTTATATATTCTAGATAGTAGACTCTTGTCTGAGGAACAGGTAGTAAAATTTTTTCCCACATTGTAGGTTGTCTCTTAGCTCTGTTGGTGGTTTTTCTTGCAGTGCAGAAGCATGTTTAATAAGATGAGATCCCAGTTGTTGATTCTTTGTGCAAGTTTCCGTGCTGCTGAGGATTTGTTCATAAAATCTTTTCCTATGCCAGTGTCTTCGAGAGTTCTACCTAACTTACCTTCCAGCAAGTTTAGTGTTTCTGTTTTAATATTTAGATTTTTTTTTTTTTTTTTTGGGTACCGGGGATTGAATTTGGGACTTTGTGCTTGCAAAGCAGGTGGTGGAACCACTGAGCTAAATCCCCGGCCCTTTTTTTTTGTGGTACTGGGGATCAAACTCAGGTCCTTGTGCTTGTGTAGCCCTGAGCTAAATCCCCGGCCCTAATACTTAGATCTTTAATCCACTTCGATTTTAGTTTAGTGCTTGGTGAAAGATAGGGGTCTAGTTTTAATCTTTGGCAGGTTGAAATCCAGTTTTTCCAACACCATTTATTAAAGAGGCTATCTTTCCTCCAGTGAGGATGGTTGGCTCCTTTGTTTAAGATGAGGTAGCTGAGTATGTCTGGAGTTGTTTCTGTATCTTCTAATCTATTCCACTGATCCTCAGGTCTGTTTCTTTGCCAGTATCATGCTGTTTTTATCACAGTAGCTTTGTAGTATAGTTTTAAGTTGGGGATTGTGATATCCCCTGCCATGTCTCTGTTGCCTAGAATTGCTTTTGCTATTCTAGGTCTCTTCTGGTTCCAAATGAATTTTTGGATTGTTTTCTCTAGTTCTGTGAAATATACTGTTGGGATTTCAATCGGGATTGAATTGAACCTATACAGCAGTTTTGGAAGTATGGCCATTTTCACTATGTTGATTCTTCCTACCTAGGAGCAAGGCATGTCTTTCCATTTTCTTATATCCCTTCAATCTCTTTTTTCAAAGTGCTGTAGGGCCAGGGATTTAGCTCAGTGGTTCTAGTGCTTGCCATGCAAATGCAAGGTCCTGAGTTTGATCCCTGATACCAAAAAAAAAAAAAAAGTATTTCCACCTGCTTTGCAAGCATAAGGCCCCGAGTTCAATCCCCAGTACCAAAACAAAACAAAGTGCTGTAGTTTTCAGTGTAGAGGTTTTTTGCTTCCTTTGTTAGATTGATTACTAGATATTTCATTTTTTTGGATGGTATTGTGAAAGGAATTGTTTCCTTAATTTCTCTCTCAGTGAGTCTGTTATTTGTGTACAAGAAGGCTGTTGATTTTTGAGTGTTGACCTATCCAGCTGCTCTACTGAATCTGTCAAGTCTAGAAGATTTTTATCAGAGTTTTTTGGGTCTTCTATGTAGAGTATCATATCATCAGCAAATAATGACAGTTGAACTTCTTCCTTTCCTATCTTTATTCCTTTTATTTCTTTCTCTTTCCTAATAGCTGTGGGTAATGTTTCCAGAACTATATTGAACAGGAGTGGTGATAGTGGACATCCTTGTCTTGTTCCTGATTTTAGCATGAAAGTTTTCAGCTTTTGACCATTTAGTACGATGTTGGCTGTTGATTTTTCATAGATAGCCTTTATTAGCTTGAGCTATAGACCATCTATTCCAATTTTCTGTAGGGTTTTTATCATGAATGGGTGTTGAATTTTGTTGAATGGTTTTTCTGCATCTATTGAGATGATCATATGGTTTTTGTCCTTGACTCTGTTAATATGGTGTATTACATTTATTGATTTACATATGTTGAACCATCCTTGCATCCCAGGGATAAATCCTACTTAGTCAGGGTGTGTGATCTTCTTGATGACCCTCTGTATTCTGTTTGCCAGTATTTTATTGAAGATTTTTGCATCTGTGTTCATTAGGGAGATTGGGCTGTAGTTCTCCTTTTTTGGTTGGGTCTTTCCCTAGTTTTGGAATCAAAGTAAAAGTTGTTTCCAGGAATGAATTTGAAAGTATTGCTTCCCTTTCAATTTCATTGAAGAGTTTAGAGAATATGGCAATAGATCTTCTCTCTCTCTCTTTTTTTTTTTGGTACCAGGGATCAAACTTGGGTCCTTGTGCTTGCACAGCAGGCCATGAAACCACTGAGCTAAATCTTTGGCCCATTGGATCTTCTCTTAATGTCTTAGAATTCAGCAGTGGAGCCATCAGGACCTTGGCTTTTCTTTGTTGATAAAGTTTTAATTAATTTTCAATTTCACTGATTATAATTGGGGTGTGTAGATCTTCTTTGTTCAAATTTGGTAATTCATATGTATCTAGGAATCTGTCCATTTCTTCTGTGTTTTCCATTTTATTAGAGTACAGGTTCTCGAAGTAGGTATTGATGATCCTCTGGATTTCTGCTGGATCTGCTGTGACTTCACCTTTTTCGTTCCTCATTACATGAATTTGAGCCATTTCTTTCCTTTTTTGATAAGGTTGGCTAAGGGTTTATCGATTTTATTTAGTCTTTCAAAAAACCAACTCTTGGCTTCATTGATTTTTTTGTATCGTTCTCTTAGTCTCCATTGCATTGATTTCTGCTCTAATCTTTATAATTTCCTCCCTTGTATGAGCTTTGGGTTTGTCTTGCTCTTCTTTTTCTAGGAGCTTAAGTTTCAGCATTAGGTTGTTTATTTGAGCTTGCTCTGTTTTCCTAATATGGGCATTTACTGCTATGAATTTCCCTCATAGAACTTTCATTGTATCCCATAGATTCCTATATCTTATATTGGCATTATTTAATTGTAGAAGCTGTCTAATGTGCCCTTTCTTTTTCTTTCTTTCTCCCTTCCCCTTCTCCTTCCCCTTCCCTTCCCCTTCCCCTTCTTCCCCTTCCCCTTCTTCCCTTTCCCCTTCTTCCTCTTCCCCTTCCCCTTTCCCTTCTTCTTTTCCTTCTTTTCTTTCTTGGTACTGGGGATGGAACTCGTGTCCTTGCGCTTGCGAGGCAGGCAGCAGAACCACTGAGCCAAATCCCTGGCCTCTAATTTCTTCTTTAATTTCTTCTGTGACCCATTGGTTGTTCAGGAGGGTGTTATTCGATTTCCATGTGTTTGTGCAGTTCTTGTGGTTTCTTATGCTGTTGATCTCCAGTTTAATTGCACTATGATCTGATAATATATAGGGGATAACTTCAATTCCTTTGCATTTACTTAAACATGTTCTGTGAGCCATCATGTGGTCTATTTTGGAGAATGACCTGTGTGCAGCCAAATAGAATGTATATTCTGATTTTGTAGGGTGGAACACTCTGTAGGTATTTATTAAGTCCATTTCTTCAAAAGCTTGGTTCAGTTCTATTATTTTGTTGTTGATTTTTTTGTCTAGATGGTCTGTCTATTTGTGACAGTGGGGTATTGAGGTCCCCCACTACAGTTGTATTAGTGCTTATTTGGTTTTTCATGTCCATTAATATTTGTTTTGTATAGTTGGGGGCATTAGTATTTGGTGCATATGTACTTATGATTGTCATATCTTCCTCTTGGAGTGTTCCTTTTACAAGGATGTAGTGGCCTTCTTTGTCTTTCTTAATTAGTTTTGGTTTGAAATCTATTTTGTCTGCAACTAAGATAGCTACCCTCGTTTTTTTCCCAGGCTCCTGTTGCGTGGAGAACTGTTCTCCATCCTTTTACTTTCAGTCTGTGAATTTCTTTGTGAACTAAGTGGGTTTCTTGTATACAGCATTTTGTTGGATTTTGCTTCTTAATCCATTCTGCCAGTCTATGAAATCATTTATTTTCTTCATCTCTATGAATTTTTTGTAGATTTCTGCTACTTGGTGTTTATATTCTTCTCCCTTTGTGGCCCCTTACTCTCCCTTGGGAGAGTTAGGAGAATTTGGGGCTCTTCTGTTTCCCCATTTGCGTGTGTGTGTGTGTGTATGCAATTTTAAAAAAACATACACCC
The DNA here is from genome assembly GCF_053883595.1 of Heterocephalus glaber. Taxonomy (NCBI): domain Eukaryota; kingdom Metazoa; phylum Chordata; class Mammalia; order Rodentia; family Bathyergidae; genus Heterocephalus; species Heterocephalus glaber. The sequence goes on along the minus strand of NW_028258471.1, from coordinate 3,034,526 downwards.
ACCCTCTTTTTTGAGGGGGTACTGCAGGTTGAGGACTAGAGAAATGAGGCATTTGTGGCTTATATGGAGATTTGTAGTGTGATATTGCCTCTCGGTGAGTAATTACAGCTTTATATGTCTGGTGCTTGTCTTTACTCCTGTTATTTACTTTCAGTGATTTGGACTCTGTGTGTAAGTTTTGCATGATAGATCTTTTAGTTACATTTTCTGTCTTTGTCTAGTTTCTATACACACTATGATAGTTTATTATTTGTGATTGTTCTATAATGTGGTAGGTGAGGTGGGCTGAGAAGAATGGGAGGTGGTTGGATGAGGAGTGTTAGAAACTAAGGGAGAGGTTTGAAGTGGGGAATAGTGGTAGATGAGAAGAGAAGGTTGATGTGGGGTCTGATTCTATTGGAGTACTTTTAATTGAGTTGAAGGGTTAATGTTGAGAGTTTTCAGAGGATATTTGTAGGAGCAAGTGTGAGATATAGGAGAAAGGTTTACTTTGTGACTGAGGAAGTCTGATTGTCAGAACTTGCTGATGAGGGAGGATAATAAGCTAGGTAAGATATGGAAGAGCCAAAGGTGTAGGATGGGGAGGATTGAGGGTTAGTAACTAGAGAAGATAAGCGTGAATGTGAGGGAGCTAAATATAGGAAATTTAAAAACTTGGGAGAAGGAGTTTATGTGTTTGGAAAAAGAATAAAATAAGTTAATATTGTTTCAGGGTTTTGAGATGAAAAAAGAAGATAGGGAGCTGAGATGAGAGAACCTAGACACCTATTAAATCAGAGCCAATGAAAGAACAAAGACATGAAAGTCACAACCTAATGAACACACACACACGCACCCAAAAACTATAAAGGAACATAACATAAGCCCATGTTACTAAATAAATCAAGAAACATACAAAAACTATAAGATGTCCAGTGGGAACTCAGAATAAATATTCCAATAAGGTGTTGCATATGTGATTCCCAAGTAGCTTCTTTGCCAGAGAATCTGAATGCTGACACCCCAGTAACTTCTCTGATCCTTCCATCAAAATACTGAAGCTAACTCAGACTCAGGACTTCTTTCTGCCAGGCTGCAGGCATTCTTGCAGACTCTGATCCAGTTGAAGTTTTTTTTTTTTTGGTACTGGGAATCGAACTCAGTACCTTTTGCTTGCGAGGCAGGCATGGTGTCACTGAGCTAAATCCCCGGCCCCAGTTGAAGTTCTTGAGTTAGAGACTCTTGCTGTCCCTCTGTTTGGGTGTGATGGTGGAATTGGCAGACAGATTCACTGGCATAAAATTGTCCACGGAATCAGGATTATTCTGATGTAATCAAATCAGCTACAGTAGTAGCAGGCTAATCTGTTATAGTGGTGTCTATCAGGGCTAGTTGAGGAGTAACATAAGACCCTGTTGAGGGTCTCCCTTTAGAGAAGAAAACCGCGGTTATACTGAAAGCATCATAATAACCGAAGAATTGACCCACAGTTAATATTCACTAAATGCAATGGCTATATCTCCTCTAATGGCAAAAACCAGTGCTCAACAGTGATTTTATAGACTCAGTTATCTAAAGCCCAGGAAGTTGGGGACTGGGTAATGCCAGAGAGGGGAAGAGAAGAGAAAAAAGAAAAGTTAAAAAAATTTTTTTTATTTTTTAAGACCTCTGCTTTGTGGTATGGGAAGGGCGTAGGAGGGGTGCACAGGATTGTAATGATAGTAAAGGTATGTTATATATTTAGATGGGGATAACAGGGAAAACTGGGTACAAAATTGGTAATGAGAAATGGGTATGGGAAAAGATTCTGTGACTGATAGAAATGTTAGAAAAAGCTAAAGAGAGATGAATGAAAAGGGAGGGGGGAAAAGAAAAGAAAATTTGAGACAGAATACAAAACAGGAGAAAGAAGTCAGGCGAAAAGATATGGATAAAGGTAAGAGGGATATAAAAGGACAAGGGAGAATTCCTTTACCCTGTAAAACTATATTGGAAGAAAAAGGTGAGAGGAAGAGAAGCACACATACACAAACAGACCTGCTCATTAAAAAAAGGGGGAAAATAATGGAATAAAAATGGGGGAAAATGAATAGGAGGAAGAAAACAGTGAAAGAAGAGAAATTAAATAAAGAATTATACAATAAAATAAAATAAAGTTTTCTATTGTTTTGGAAGCATGGCTCTTTCCTCAGTCTAGGATTAAGGAGCAGAGCTCAAGCCAGGGTGGATCTCTGTTCATGCTGAAAGTCTGAGGTGGCCGTCCACCCCCAGAGCGGTGTTGGGTACAGACCTCCACGGTGAGAACAGGCGCCAGTGTGAGCTTCCAGTCCTGTGTAACTCAGGCTGAACCTGGCCTCTGACTGCAGGAGCCAGTCTGTGTTCACCAGCCTCAGCCCCTCAGAGGGACTTCCTGTAGCCTGCTTTCCAACTCACGGCTGTCCCGTGGCTGTCCTTCACCCATCCACTCTGGGAACTTGACAGTGTGGAGTGCGTCCAGAAGCCAAGGGGCTGCTGGGGGACCCAGGTTCTAGCACTGTCTTCCCTACAATGGCGTCTCCGGCAGCCCTCCTTCATGATTGTGGCTGCAGGCGCTATACCAGGGCCACTGATCCGCTATTGACTGTGGAAGGCCGCTCTGGAAGTAGTATCCCATATTTCCTTGCAGCTCCAACTGCTCCTGCATCTCTCAATCCCAGTCTGGTTGTCCGGTTCTGTGAGTGAAAGTCTCTGGATTCACTTTCTCGGCTGGTGACTGGCCAGCTGCTCTCTGCAGCGAGGTTTGCAAGGTTCCCCTCTCTCCTTTATTTCTTCTATATCAATTATCCCCCGCCATTGTCAGTTCCCTCCTGGCTCCAGGTAACCTCCTTTCACTTTGATAACTCTCTAAACTACTATTTTCCAGACTCTATAGACACCTTGTCCTGGAGAAGCTGAGTTGCTGGCACTTACTGCTCCACCATTTTTCCAAAACTCCTCCACCTTTTAAATTTTGAGACAGGGTCTTGCTAAAGTTGCTAAATTGCCCAGGCAGCGCTTGAAACTGTGATTCTTCTGCCTCAGTTCCAGAGTGCTGGAATTATAGGCATGTGTTATTATGCCCAGATTGATTTTTTAAAAATTTATTTTTATTAGTACATGTTTATATTACATTTATCATGGTGAGTTGTTATGTGTACATAACACATGTTAACTCTTTTTGCTTTTTTTATTTAAATAATGAAGCTTTATTGCTTTGGAATTTTACCAGACTATGTCTTATGTATGTATGTATGTATGTATGAATGTATGTTTTTAAGACAGGTTATTGTTTAATAGTTCAGGCTGCCATCGGACTTGGTAGCCCAGGCTGACCTCAAAGTCTTCATTCCCCTGCCTCAGCCTCCCACATGCTGGATTTCAGTTATGTGCCACCATACCTGGCTTTAAAAGTAGCATATATAGAAGATTAATGGTTCTTTTTTAAAAATTTCAACAGTGATGAAAAGATCGATGGTGAAAATAATGTTGAAGAATCCTATACATCATCCTCTGCTGTTTCCCTGAGAAGGCGACTATCAAGTACTTCTAGTCTAGTTGAACCTAGTGTCAGTGTTCCTTCACAGTCTCCTCCCTTACCTACGGTTAATCAAGGTGTTCCACAGCCTAACCCTGTTCGAACAAAAGAGAAACAGCTATGCTCAGACAGATACCGATTATACAAAGCCCAGAAACTACGGGAAATGTTAAAAGAAGAATTGAGAAAGGATAAGGTAAGGGAAGAAAATCACAACTTTCATGTTGCCTTCTAGATTTCTGTTTAGGGAACTGTGGTATCATTTGGAAGAAAAGCACCTGTAGCCTTTGATGAGGAGAAACCAAGTGACATCTGTTTTTGGTGGTACTGGAGTTTGAACTCGGCCTTCATATTGTGCAATATACTAGGCTCTTTTTTTTTTTTTTTTTTTTGGTACCGGGGATTGAACTTGGGACCTTGTGCTTGCAAGGCAGTGGCGGCACCACTGAGCTAAATCCCTGGCCCAGGGACTTTTTTTTTCTTTTTCTTTTTGGTACCGGAGATTGAACTCAGGTCCTTATGCTTGCTCAGCAGGCGATAAAACCACTGAGCTAAATCCCCGGCCCTATAACTTTTTTTTTTCTTTAAGTTTATTGGTACATTTTAGGTATACAATACAGTTACATTCATCATTGGGATCTTGTACCTTTACATGATGTATCTTGGTTCTTATTTTTTCCCCATTCCCCTGCCCTCCCTTCACTCCTCCACCCTTCCCTATTTTACAGAGACTTTGTTTCCATTTTTTTCCTTTTCTCATATTTTTCTTTTCCCTTCTTTCCTTTTTCCTACCCCTCCCACTTCTCCTACTCCTTTAGACCTTTTCTTCCTATTTAACAATATCAATTATACATTTTGATCCTTACTTACACTTTTAGTTTTTCACAGCAGAGAAGTTGCCTTGATTTTTTTTTTTTTGGTACTGGGGCTCGAACTCGGGTCCTTGTGCTTGCGTAGCAGACGTTGAAACCACTGAGCTAAAACCCCGACCCCCACACCAGAGAAATTATTCTATATTTATGTATGTGTGTCCTATTTATTTCACTTAAGGGTATGTACTATAACTTTTTAATATTTAGTTTATAATTTTTTTCCTAAAATTAGGCACAGGTGGAGTAGGAATAGTATTAAAGCACTTGTGATGTATGTAGAAGTAGATTGTATATCTGAAATTCTGTGTTTATAAAAGTAGATCTTTGTGTGTTCTTGTGTATGTAGAAACAATGGAAAAACAAATATGCCATAAATGAAAGCCAGATGCCACCAGATCGTTCAAAAATGACTATGAGAGACTTCATATATTACCTACCAGATAACAATCCAATGTCGTAAGTAAAATTTATTTCTCTTTAGTTTCTTTGAGTGTGTAGTGACTTAAATATCACTTTTAGCATACAGTTTAGTGTTTTCCAAAAGCATGTATGTTGACAAAATTTATAATATACCTGTTATGCTCGCTTCGGCAGCACATACACTAACATATACCTGTTGTTCTTTTAGATAAAATTTGTAACAAAAATTAGTGATCTCTCTTTTTTTGTTGGTGCTGAGGATCAAACATAGGGTGTTTCTTGTGCTATGTCCTCTACATTTTTTTTAGTACCAGGGATCCAACTCAGGATCTTGTGCCTGCAAGGCAGGCGTGGTGCCACTGAGCTAAATCCCCAGCCCATGTCCTCTACTTTTGAGTGTAACCCTCCTATGATAGTTCAAGTTCTCTAATTGCTTTCTGGGGATGGTAAATGATGCCCTTTTACGGCTGGGATTAAAAATAAGTTCCTTTGGGCCAGGGATTTAGCTCAGTGGTTTCTCCGCCTGCTGTGCAAGTGCAAGGACCCAAGTTTGGTCCCCGGTACAAAAAAAAAAAAAGTTCCTTTGTTACATTATTAGGATATAGTAAAACCATCTAATCAACTTCTATTGTAATTTCTATTTCTATATACTAGAACTTGATTTAGAGGAGTAGTCTATTTTATGCCAGACCTTGTAATATAATACAGTGGCAATTTGATTAACACGTCCTGGAAGAACAAAGCTTTAATCAAAGTTAGTCTGAGGTGTGGGTCAGGCAGAAGGCTTATAATTAATTTCTTCAGTATTGTGTTGTTTATTGCTTAGCAGGTGGAGTTACCATATTTTTCAGTATAGTCCTTTTTGAGTTTACCAGGTCTTTTACCCAGGTAAAGAAAGGGCTAGAAACCTAGGTTTTGAGTTGTTTGACATCTAGCATTGGAAACAATCCACCTAGGTTGCTTCATGCCTCCCAGAGTACCTCAGTACTAAGGAATTAGAGGGTGAGAGCATTTCCTACTCACGGCTGAAAAATTCTTCTCTTTCTTTTCCTTTTCCTTCTCCTCCCTCTCTTCCTTCCTTCCTCCTTTTTGTCTTCTTTTTTTTTTTTTTTTTGAGGTGGATATTGATTGAGCCCAGAGTGTTGTTCATGCTAAGCATGCACTGTGCTAATTCCTCAGCCATGACTGAAAAATTGGTTGTTGGATCACATCATTATTTAAGTTCAACGGAAAAAACAAACACGTTGAAGTTAAGATAATTTCCTTCTTGCCTACACATAGAATAAATAAGATATAAATTAATATTTATTTAAAAATATTTTGTTATTTGTGTTTAATAGTTCTTCACTGGAACAGGAAAAGAAAACTGAAAAACCATTGACTCCAGTCCAGGCAAAAGAGTAAGCATCTTATCTTATTCTTTTTTGAAAAGATTCTATTATGGATACTTTTTTTTCTTGCTGCTGAGGATTGAACTCATTCTTGCTCATGCTAAGCAAGTACTCTACCACTGAGCTACAGCCCTAATCCAATTATGGGTATGTTTTTTAAAAAATGAAATCAAATGGTGTTTCCTATAGTAGTCAGATTACATTTGATTTAATTTTAATTTTAATTTTAATTTGTTTTTTGGTACTGGGAATTGAACTCAAGACCTTGTGTTTGCCAGGCAGGTGCTGGAACCACTGAGCTAAATCCCCGGCCCCAAATACTCTTCTTTAAAAGAAAAAAGAAAAACTGTCTTTGGCTTTTTGCTCTGTTGTTGTGTAGTCTAGAGTAAAAGTTACTCATGTTCTCTAAGGTTCGAATGAGTTATGAACATTCTTATTCTGAAGAGTTGCTCTGAAGAGTTAATAAAATGATCTGGAAACTAGTACTAGGTAACTTGAAGGATTGTTATTGTTAATTCCATAATAATTGGATGGTTTACTTATTACGATGTTAAGGTAGAAAAGATGACCATTTATTTCTGTTTTATTTTATTTACCTTTTCTAGTGCTGGGGATCAAACCCAAGGCCTTTTGCGTGCCAGGCAAGTGCTCTGCCCCTGAGCTGCAACTCCAGCGCCATCTCTTAAGAGTGTAAAAGTTTTTTACTAAATACTACCAAATAAAATTTGAGAAAATCTTACAGATTTCTCCTCAACAGCACATTGTATTTTCACTTAGGTTATAAGAAAAGTTGGAAATAGCTGAAGGTTAAATTGTGGTTACTTATTTTAAAGTTTATAATACTCAGGAAACTTGTGTATGTGTGGTAGGTGTCACTGTCAGGAAAAAAGAGTAAGGTGGGGTGAGTAAATAGCCGAAATTAAAAGTTACTGAAGAGATGTACTAGCATAATGCAATGTGAGGTGTTTTTTCTTTTTCATTTATTATTGTTTTTGGTGTTGTAAATAGAACCTGGGCCTTGTACATGCTGAAGGATACACTGTACCACTGAGCTACGCTTATAGTGCCCAGAAACACACTGTTCATATCTGTATGAATTAACTTATCTTTCTATTTAGTAGGCAAGAAAGTAAGAGTGCTCTTGATGCTGAGGATTATGAAGCAGCAGAAGAAGAGACAGATGATGGGCCATTGCTGGTTCCTCAAGTGAAAGTGGCTGAAGATGGTTCTATTATTTTGGATGAAGAAAGGTAAGAGAGAGATGGAGAGAGACAGACAAACAGACAGACAGTGACAGTGAAACAGAGATTGTGGTTTCATGAGAATAAGCACGCCTTGTCTAAGGAGAGAGATCCTGTTTTTGAATTTGTCATTATCATTTAGACTCCACTATATATATTTGCATCATGAATGTTGTAAACAGGAAAGTAGACTAGATTTATTTATAATTTTTAGCAATTATGTGGTTTTTTTTTTTTTTTTGGTACTGGGGATCGAACTTGGGTCCTTGTGCTTGTGAAGCAAGTGGCAGAACCACTGAGCTAAATCCCTGGCCCCCACAATTATGTGTTTTGTATGAAGAGATGATACTGCTGCCCTCTCATCCATAAACCTGACACCATTGTCCATCCCCCTCACTGGGAATCAAACTCAGGACCTTGCACTTGCTAGGCATTTATGGCACCACTGAGCCTAACCCCCAACCCATAACACCATCATTTAACTGATAATTGAATCTCACTGCTGAGCTAGTCACATGCTGTTCTCTACTGAGAGTAGATTTCTAGGGTGGACTCAGTCTTGAAGTCAGTATTCAAATTTTCACATTAACTAACACCATATTTTCGTGTGCAGTGAAAACTAATGGGTGTATAATGAAACATAGGCTTAACATATTTTATGATTTTTTGTTATGATGAAGTTTAATTTACCTTCTGGTTTAATTTGTAAATTATAACATTAAATTCCTTATATTTGGCATTGTGGAATGTAGTTGTCTTTCTAATGTATATATTTTTAAAAACAAGATAAATTAATAAGTAAATAAAGAGGAATGGCCAGGCATGGTGGGACACACCTGTAATCCTAGCACTTGGGAGGCTGAGGCAGAAAGATTGGGGTGAGTTTGAGGCGAGCCTGGGCCACATAGTGAGTTCAAGGTCAGCCTAAAGTACACAGTGAGACCCTATCTCAAAAAACCAGAAAAAAATAAAAAAGGAATAGAAAGTCTTTTGTTATTGTTGTTACTGTTGTTTTTATATTGGGGATTGAATGCAGAGTCTTGCATAGCTAAGCAAGCATTCTACCAATGAGCTACAGCACCTTTTAAAACATTTTATTTTTGAGTTAGAGTCCTGCCAAATTGCCTGGGTAGGCTTCAAACTTGTGATCCTCTTGTCTTGGCTTCCCAAGAAGCTGGGACTGTAGGCCTATGCCACCATGCCCGTTTAAAGTGTTTTTTTTTTCTTGGTACCGGGGATCAAACTGAGGGTGAGGCGCCGTTGAGCTAAATCCCTGGCCCTCAAGTGTTTTGATAGTTTAACATTTTCCTGCTGGCTTGATTGGGCAGCTTGTGCCGCTGGTGGTACAAATGGATCTAATCACTTTAATGGGTTTTTTCGCTAATAAAATTAATAAACAGTTGCCCAATGAGAGGCCAGGAATTTAGCTCCATGGCACTGTGCCTGCCTTGCAAGCACAAGGTCCTGAGTTCGATCCCCGGTACCAAAAAAAAAGTTGCTCAATGAAACAGTCATGCAGGTACCACTAATGGTTCAAGCTGCCTGGCAGTGAGACATACGAATTATGGTCCTGTTGTGAATGTGTTAAATTAGTAAAAATATTTAAGCATTTAAATTTTATGATAGTGGAACATAAATGTAATACTGCTAATAATAATTTTTTTTTTTTACTGGTACTGGGGATTGAACTCAGGACCTTGCACTTACAAGGCAGGCTCGACCCCGGCACCACTGAGCTAAATCCTGAACCTTAATAATTTTTTTTTTTTTTGGTACCGGGGATCGAACTCGGGTCCTTAATAATTGTTTTTATATGTTATTTTTCATTAGTTTGTGATGATATTTTTGCTGATTTTTAAATAGTTAAAAGCATATTTAATTGCTTTGACTGCCAAAATATAAATACAATAGATTGCTGAGCACTGTGGCTCATGCCTATAATCTCAGCACTTTGGGAGGCTGAGGCTGGAGGATTGCAAGGTCAACTCCCACATGGACCACTTAGTGAGACCCTGTCTCTGAAGGAAAAAGAAAAAGTGCTGAGGTTGTAGCTTAGTGGTACAGTGGCCCTAGACTTGATTCTGGGTACCACAGGACAAGTAACCTCTTTTTTTTTTTTTACATAACATGCTTATGTCTCAGTATTCCATTGTGCCTCACATGATAATAATACTAAATATCTAGAAGTCGATGAAACAAATATTTTAAGTGGCCTGAAGATATTTTGTAAATTTTGGATTGATTTTATGGATTTTGAAAACAAGGAATTACATTTTAGGTGAAAATTAGTAGGTATGTAGAAAGTGCTCACATTTCAAATGTGCATTACTATTTTAAAAAATATACATTATACTTTTCATATGATTGCCATTGGAAATTTTAAAAATAACTATTTAAATATCATTTATTTATTTTTTAATCTTGAAGTTTTATGGTCAGTTTATTAAGTTCAATGGTGAAAGTTATCAGAAGAATATTCTCCTGAGAGTTATTTTTTCTTAGAAAAAAAAGAAAGAAAAATTAAAAGCCTCTCCGCTCAGCCACAGATGCTGTGGCTATGGAGCTCTCCAAAGATGGTGCACCAGTCCTCTGAGTCACTCCCTGGGTCAGCAGGGTTGTAGTCTGGGTCGTCCTCAACATCCTCCAGCTCCAAGTCATCCAGTTCCTGGAACAAAGACTCATCTACTTCCACATTATTTCTAGCATCCTCCAAGAACTGGATATCAGATGTGTCAAGATTATGATCGGTTTCAAACAGCTGTTTGCCACTTAATTTATTTTTTCCTGCTTGCTCTTCTTCTTTTATCCGTTTCTTTTTATTTTCCAAGAGTTCTGCATCAAACTTGGCTTTCCAGCATAAGAAATTCTCAGTTGTAACAGGGGTGCTGTGGAATAATTGCTTCTCTGCTTCTTCTGCTTCTTTTTTTTTTTTTTTTTTTGGTACCGGGGATCAAACTCGGGTCCTTGTGCTTGCTCAGCAGGCAGCGAAACCACTGAGCTAAATCCCCGGCCCTGCTTCTTTTTCTTTTAGTTTCTTTTTTTCCTCTCTTCTCTTTTTTATATGATCTACTATTTCATTTAATTTTTCTTGCACTGCTGTCACTAGAGTAAAGATCATGACCCCACCAAGATTTTCCTCAGCCTGTAATGTTAATAATTTTAAAATGTCTATGATATCATTATCTTCTAGGTTTTCCTGGGAAAATATTTCATAAAGAGGAGCTTCATCTGGGTATTTTTCACTGTATGTAAACTTGAGGGTAGTCTGGACAGTTTCATCATTTTCTCCAGCCTCAGATGTCACAGTGATGGTGAAGCTGGGTGGATTTTCTGATAATACTGTGAAGGAGTTGGGGTAGATAGACTTCAGAGCCTCCAGCTCGTTTTGCTGCTCCTCGCTGTAGTCTGTCATTGCGACCCTGGCTGCTGCCCATGGAGCACGCCGTCGCTCAGGCAGCGCGCCACAACTGAGTCCCGAGGCCCAGCCTGCTGAACCCCACGCCGCTCTCAGCTGATCACTAGTTCTCTAAATATCATTTATTGTTTGTTTCTTTTTTTTTGCTGTGGATATATTTGAAAATGTGTTTCTTTCAGTTTAACTGTGGAAGTTTTAAGGACAAAAGGCCCATGTGTTGTTGAGGAAAATGATCCTATATTTGAGTGTGGTTCTACAACTACATATTCCAGCTTTAGGAAAAACTATTACTCCAAACCATGGTCAAATAAAGGTAACTAATTTTCATTAAAAATTATGTGAGTTATTTATTTGAAATGAATCGCTTTATCTTTCTGACTTAAGGTCCTCCCTAAGCAAATAAATATAAAGTACTGTGGTTTCTTTCTAGCTAATTTTATTGGCACCCCTACCTGCCCCCACCGTGGAACTATGTCTCTTGACTTTATCTTAGAAAAGGGAATGGTGAGAGAATGGAGGGGATGATGATGAAAAAGAATTAAGATGTGGGGCCAGGGATTTAGCTCAGTGGCACAGTGCCTGCCTCGAAAGCGCAAGGTCCTAGTAAGTTCAATCCCTGGTACCAAAAACAAAACAAAACAAAAGAGAATTAAGATGTGTTATGTACTTGTACCAACTCTAAACAAATGATACTAATAAAAATAATCTTTTAAAGAAATTAGCTCTTTGGTCATTTTCTGCTGGAATCTTCCCCTCAAGTCCTACCAAGCAAAACCATTTAAATGAAAAATTAACAATAATTTCTAATGGTCATAATGTTCTAATTTAGATAGCATTGTATAAAAGTTTCTATAGATGAAATGTCAAGAAACAAAGGACACAGTAACTGCATGGCACTTCTTATTAGTGACCTTTATTTTGGTACCAGGGATCGAACTCAGGTCCTTGTGCTTGCAAGGGAGGCGGCAGAACCACTGAGCTAAATCCCCAGCCCAACCTTTTATGATAAAAAATGACATTTTGGGGGGCTGGGGACTTAGCTCAGTGGTTCCATCCCCTGCCTCGCAAGCAGAAGAACCCGAGTTCGATCCCCAGTACCAAAAAAAAAAGAAGACATTTTGGGAAAAAAGTTCAAACATGACAAAAGAATACAAAGCAAAAAGAAAGATTCTAATTTGCTGACTCCACCAATTCTGTTCTTCTGAGATGACTTTATAAGTTTTTTGTGTATTTTCTAGCTACTTTCTTTTTACATAGTACATCTTAGTTGCATGTATAATGATACAATTGCAATGACTGACAATTTTCTAGGCATTTCAAATGAGACTAGATAACAGAAAGTCTTTTTAATAAATTCTGGCTGTTTTGATTTTGAGCATGAATATTTCTTATACTATATTAAAAAAATGTTTTAAGATATTCCATGCAGTTCTTTCTAGTAAAATTAAGTACTGTGAAATTGATTGATTGATTGATTGGTACTAGGGTTCGAACTTGGGACCTTGCGCTTGCGTGGCAGGCACTGGAACCACTGAGCTAAATCCCTGGCTCCTTGAAATTTATATTTTTTACTTCATATATACTTACGTAGATTTATTTCCTCTGAAAAGATTAATTTTCAGTGATTTTAAATCTTATTTTTACAGAAACAGATATGTTCTTTCTAGCCATCAGCATGGTAGGAACTGACTTTTCTATGATTGGACAACTTTTTCCTCACAGAGCAAGGATAGAAATTAAGGTAAAGTAATCTCATCACATTTGTTGATTGAAAAGAGACCAAACGTTGTTAATATTATTTGGGGTGGGGTGGGTGGATACTGGAGATTGGAGTAGGGCCCAAGCTGGGCCTACTGATTCATTTTCCTAGCACCCCCCTCAACACCCCCCTCCCTTTTTTTGCAGTGTGGAGGACTGAATCTAGGGTCTTAGCACTGAGTTATGTCCCAGTCCCTTTTTAAAATTTTTTATTTTGAGATAGGATCTTGCCTAGTCACTAAATTGCCCAGGCTGGGCTTGAATTTGCATTCCCTCCTGCCTCAGCCTCCTAGAATACTAGCATAGTATTAGAAGCATGTGCCACCAGGCCTGGACCCTAGCTCTTTTTTTTCTTTTAAACAGAGTTTTCCTATGTAGTTCAGACTGGCCTTGAACTCACTATGTAGCCCAAGCTGGCCTCGAACTTGTGGCAGTCTCTTGCCTCAACCTCCTGAATGTTGGGATTACAGGTGTGTGCCACCATTCCTGGCTCCTAGCTCTTCCTAAAAGAAATTTGAGATAATGTCCTGCTAAATTTTCCAGGATGGCCTTGAAGTTGTGATCTTTCTGTCTTAGCCTACTGAATACTTGAGTTTGTAGGTATATACTACCCCCCTCCTTTTTTTCTAGTGTGGTAGTAGGGCACTTTAAAATTTTTATTTATTTTCTGAGTGCTTTTTAAAGTTTTTTAAATTTTGAGATAGGATCTTGTTTGCCTTGGGAGGACTCAAACTTGGGATCATCTTGCCTCAGCCTCTTCAGTGCTGGGATTACAGATGTGTGCCATGACTCCTCGCTCATTTTTTTTTAACTTTTATTTAAATCACAGTCCATGTTTTTTTTTTTACTATTATGTGCCATTGCTCTCCTGAATTTTCCTAGGATGGCATAAAGAGACTAATTCTAAGTTATCCACAACTGAGCTAGCTGTTGCTCTCCTAGACTACCTTACCTTTGGGCAGCCACTGGGAGGATTAACAGCAGTGGTGGCATTACATCTGGGATATGCCTGAGAACATGAGCTTTTCCTGTGTCTTTGCTAGGAGACTTTATACTAGTTTCCTGGGTTGGAGTACATCTGACTGCTATCACACAATGTTGCCATGCCATAGTGCATTCTCAATGCATAGTAAAATCTTTACTCAGCCGTGGTCTTCCCCTTCATTTCCTACCCCATCCTGCTTATTACGTTAGCAATAAACAATAGGGAAGACGATATTTTCTGTTTAGAACTATACTAGGCACGATTGATTGCCTGGGGACATTATGTGATGGGCATTGGACAGTATGATGAAGTAGCCTTACTTACATTTTATTTCTGCAAGATGTGAGAAACTGCCTATATTCTTTATGTTCATTTTGTAATGTTGAACTCTAATAAAAGAACAAAATGTTAAATTATTGTGAAGGCTAGAAATTGATGATCTGTAATCTGAGTAGTTAATAATAAGTTTGTCACTGGAGTATTTTTCTCAGAAGTCATTCAGACTCTTTCCTCAAAAGGTTAGTGTAAGTGTAGTTCCAGCAGATCTTTGGGAAAAATGTAGAAAAATGAAAATGGACTGTATTACATCCCGTTGATTTTTCAAATGTTGAACTAACCCTATTTTCCTGGGATCAACTTTGCTTGCTTATACTATATTCTTTTTATATGTTTCTGAATTTTGGTCTATTGTCTTGAGGATTTTTAATGTCTTTGTTCATGAGGGATATTGGTTTGTAATTTTACATTTTCTTTTAAATAAAAGTGCTGGGGATTAAGCTCATTCTTAAATATTTGTATTGCCATGGCACACCCCTAGCCTTTGTAATTATCTTTTTCTTTTTTTAAAATAGTGTTTATTTGACGAATACACTGAATATTTGACATGTACTTTGACAGTTTAAAACTACATAAACTGAAAATTTTAGGTCTACCTTACAAATCTATTTTGCATTTACGTTTATTACCTTGTATGTAACAATTATAGTTTTAACCATCAAATCTTTCATACAGTTATCTCCCTATACTTTTTACTTTTTCTGTTGGCTGCATTAAATCAGCAAAACTTTCAGAGAAGGTTCTTGGTCGATATACTTTCTTAACCCCTCGGTATCTGAGAATGACTTCCAGTTGCCTTCATATACAAATACTAACTTGGCAGAGTATGTAATTCTTGGTTCAGAATTATTTTCCCATAAAACTCTGTAGATGTTCCCTTGTCTTCTGCCGTTTAGAATTGTAAGAGGAAAATCTGAGCTCGGTGTGATTTTTGGCCATTTATAGGTAACTTGCTTTCTGCCTGGATACTTGTAAATTTTTTTTTAATCCTTTAAATTTAAAAAAGTTTCAAGGGTATTTCTAGGTGTTGCTTTCTTTTCACTAAATTTTAAAAGTACCCTGTGAGCCCTCTTCATTTGCAAACCTATTTCATTCTTCAACCCGGAAAGTTTTCCTCAGTTAGTTCCGTAATTATTGCTTCAGCTTTATTTGGTTTGTTCTTTGTTTGCACGTAGATTGTATGTCCTGGACAGCCCCTCTGCATTTCTCCTTTTTTTCTCTTTTCTCATCTTAATTTCTTTGGCCTTTTCCTCTGCATTCTGTGAGAATTTCTCATTTTCCATTTACTCCAGGAATTTTATTTTGTAACCAGTCCTCCTTATGTTCTTCCTTTAAATGGAAGGCCGCATGATCCTTCCATGTGGTCTCACATCACCTGCTCTATAATTAAGCCCATGGAGGTAATAAACTCTCCTATAAAACATTCAGTACTTTCTAGATGATTGCTGTAGACCACTACATCAGTATCGAGACTGTTTTTTCTATTGCTTAGCTCTGTTCCTTTCTTCTGAATTGTGGTCTCATGACCTTTTCTATAGCTCTTAGCATTGGGCCCCAAAATGCAGTTTTTCCAAGCACTGAAGTTGAAGAACTTGTAATTTTCTTTTAATGTCTTTGTCCTGTTTTGGTATGAAGCATTTTGATCATAGACAATGCATTGGAGTATTCCTGGTTTGGATTTTGAATTTAAGATTAGTACTGTTTCTCCTTTGATGTTGGATAGAACTCACCAGTAAAACCTTCTAGTCTGGTAATTTTCTTTGGGAGAAGAGTTTAGATTACAATTTCAATTTTAAAAATATAGATAGGGGTATTCAGGCCTTTAGCTTCAGCTAGGTGCTGGTGTCATGCACCTGTGGTACTTGCTAGTTTGTAGGCTGAAGCACAAGGATTGCTTGAGCCCAGGAGTTCAAGGCCAGCCTGAAAAATAGAGACCTCCATCTCAAAAAAGCAAAACCAGACAAATTTTCAGTTTTTTCTTGTATCAATTTTGATGCTAGGCTGTTAAATTTAATTCCATTATCATTTTATAGGATCAATAATGATAACTCTCTGATAATTTTTTTTTTGTTTTCTTTTTGGTACCAGGGATCAAACTCAGGATCTTGTGCTTGTGAGGCAGGTGCAGTGCCACTGAGCTAAATCCCTGGCCCTCTGATAATTTGTTTTGTCATTGTTTTTCCATATATATCTTGCTAAGGGTTTATTAACTTCTTTTTAAATTTTTTATTTGTTTTGGGGGCACTAAACCTCAAAATCTTTCTAATGAACCAACTTTTATTAATGTCATTGTTAGCTTTTTGTGTGTGTGGTGGTGAGGATTGAGCTCACTGAGCTACATTGCCAGCCCGTTTTATTTTTTTGAGATAGTCTAATTCCTTAGTACTTCTTCTATTTACTTTTTTTTTTTTTTTTTTGATACCGGGGATCCAATTTGCGTTCTTGCGCTTGCGAGGCAAGCAGTGCAACCACTGAGCTAAATCCCTGACCCTCTTCTATTTACTTTGTGCTTAAATCTTTTGTTTTTCTGGTTTCTTAAAATGAATATTTCTAGTATTGGTTTTAAAGCCTTCATTTTTGGGCCGAGGATTTAGCTCAGTTTTTCTGCTACCTGCCTTGCAAGCACAAGGACCCATGTTTGATCCCTGGTACCAAAAAAAAAAAAAAAAAAGTAAAGCCTTCATTTTTAAAAAAAGTAGATATTTAAAGCTATACATTTCCTTCTAAACATTCTTTTAACTGATTCCACAGATTTTGATATGTTGTTCTAGTTTCCCTTTTATCTTTTTTCTTGACCCATCAGTTACTTAGAGGTGTGTTGTTTCATTTCTAAACATTGGAAACTTACTAAATATTCTGACTTAATTCCATTTTGAATGTCAATATAATCTATAAGATTTTAATAGTTTTGAAAATTTTTGAGGCTTTTTTTTCAGTTTCTATATATTACCAACTTTTTGTTTTTGAATATCACAAACTTCAGTCAGGATACTTTAAAAAATATTATTCTGTATGCACTTACCAAATGTTGACAAAAGGACAAATATACAGTTTATTTGCATTATATCAGGTTTAACTGAACAGCCAATTAATATATATTTAAAATAATTAGGTATAGGTAACAATGAAAAAACTTTGATGCATTAATCTGAAAAGCTTCCCTCTATTGCACATGTTCATGTAACACTGCTAGTAATGACCATGAAGCACAGGCAAATGGAGATGGAGACTCTGTCTAAGAAGCAAGGATTAGATATCGTCATCGTCATTATCATCACTGCTGAGAACAATGCTGCTGCCTATGGACAGAGGCCCCTCTCCCTTTACATTCCCCAGAGTCCTCCTTTCATCAGATCTTCAGACACCGTTGGAATCCTCCTCCTCCTCAAACTCAGAGGAGTTGTCATCTTAACTTTCCACTTCCATCTTCATCTTCATCTGCATCTTGTTCATCTTTCTTTTCATCTGAGTCTTCAAACAACTTCATCCTTCATCTGTGTCATCTTCTTCCTCTTTTTCATCAGCATCTTCATGCTCTCTTCTGTCTGTATTTTCCTTATCCTCTTTCTCATCTGACTCATCATCAAAAACCTTATCACATATTTCCTCTTCATTCTTTTCATCTCTCCCTCAAAGTGTTCCATATCTAACACTCTTTTGGAGCCTTCAAATTCTGATTTGTCAATGTCATTTTCTTCTGTTTTTTTAAAAAATGTTTTCAGGAGGGCTGGGGATTTAGCTCAGTGGTTTCATCACCTGCCTCACAAGCGCAAGGTCCCAAGTTCGATTCCCAGTGCCAAAAAAAATGTTTTCAGGAAGCTACATGTCAGAGCCACTTTCATCAAAATCTTCTTTGAGGGCTGGGGATTTAGCTCAGTGGTTTCACCGCCTGCTGCGCAAAATCTTCTTTGAGACCCTTTTCTTCTAATTCTTTTTGCAGGCCGTCTTCAGACTATTTTTCAGAACAGTCTTTGTCAGATTCCTTCTCGGGGTCATACTCTTCTTCTTCTTTTTTGGGGTTGTCCTTCCCTTTGGACTCTTTGTCGGCATCATCTTTAGACTCGTTCCAAGACCGTTTTTTTCACAACCTTTTTTGAGTCTCTTCTTTTTAGATTGTTTTTTGGAGCCATTCTCTTTCAGTTCTTTTCTAGGACTGCCCTCTTCAAACTCCTTTTTTTTGGGGTTTTTTTTTTAAGACAAAGTCTCACTATGTTGCCCAGGCTGGCCTTGAACTCCCAGCAGTCCTTCTGCCCCAAACTTCCGAGTACTGGGATCACAGGTGTGTGCCACCATGCCCGGCTTCAAACACCTTTTCATGGCAGACTCCTTCAAACTGTCTTGGGGGCAGCCCTCTTCAGATTCTTTTTCAGGGCAGTCATCTTTGCTCTCTTTTTCAAACTCGCCTTTTTAAGTATCTTTTCCATAAGCATTTTCTTCAAATTCTCTTCCATCTTCTTTTTTTTCAAACTTCTTATCAGTAGGTTCTTCAAATACCATTCCAGTTTCAGCTTCTTGAGCATTTATTTTCAGTGTGCTTGGGGGCCTTCGCACTGAGCTACATCCCCAGCCCTTTGTATTTTTTATGTGGAGACATTCTCAACAACTTGCTAAATTCCCATGTTGTCTTAAGAATGGTTATAGTAGTACCATTCAAGACGCATGGAAGAGAAGGTGATGCACAACACACAGAGGATGCTTGGGCATTAGGGCTTAATTCTCATATCAGAACCTGGCTGAGAAGGGTGCTGTGTAGGCTGTGTTCCTTATCTGTCATAGAGGCCCTTCTGGTGTCTGAGGTTAATGCCCAGGTGTTAACAATACCCTCCCATTACCATGGCCCAGAACTCTCTCTTGCTGTGTTATGTCACATCTAGTATCTTCCTTCTGCTCTCGTCCTTGGAGCAGGGTTCTCTACTGCCCTTGAGCTCACATGCAACTCAGGTTTAGCCCAGGGACTCATGAGGTAGTATTCAGCCAGGCTTGGGAGGGCTCTACACAGCTCCTTTTTCTCTAGAACCAAAGTTTAAAAGATTCTCTGACTCTTCCCTTGCCTGTTCCCTCTTCCCTCCCCTCCCCTGCCCTCTACTTGGTTAATTGCATGGGAAAAGGTACATCAGGTGTGTTTTCCTTTCCTCTAGTAGTACAGTCTGTTACACTCTGACTATTGTCCAGTGCTTGCCGATAGTTGATGCCTACATTATGTTCACTGCTAAAGTTGTTTATGGTAGTTTTTAGATATATAGGACAAATCGGTAACAGTTGCAGGTGGAAATTACAAGATTTATTTTACTAACATGGAATTTGATTTACAGGGTTCCTGCTGTGAAATCAGTGACTAATATCAATCCATTCTTCAAACAAGTTTTAAGTTGTTATGAATTATATTACCAGTTAGATGCAATACGATCTAGCAGTGTTTTAGAATGGAATAATACCTTAAGCTTGTCAGCATTTCACTCAGGACATTTAATTTAGTGGATGTGGCCTGTCTGTTTTGGAGGAGGCAACTTTGTGAATTTTTGAGGAGCTATATAAAGAATAATTTTTTAAAGGTAGAAATATGATTTTCTGTGAACACTTACGTGTTACGTGGTAGTTAAAAAGAAAAACAACCAGCAGAGTTTCACATTTATTAAAGGTAAGAGAAAACAGGCTGTGTGGAGGGAGTTTGGGCCAAATAAAAGTAGGGAAGAGGGAGAAAAAAAATATGCCCTACAGTCTAGGGTGGGCTACCATGGAGAGACACTATCATGGTAATAAGTTTTATGAAGAAAAATAAAGCATGGCAACAAAAAACAGGTCACAGACAAATACTATAGTCTGCCAAAGCAAACCATTAAAAAAAAAGAAAAAGAAAAGGAAAGCATGGAAATGAACAGTGTCCATACATTAGAATATGTTCAAGCCATACCAGGTTTTAAAAATGTGTCCAAGGCTGTCACACCAGCTTTCATCCTCTTGTTTTTTTGGTACCAGGGATCGAACTCCCGTCCTTGCACTTTCGAGGCAGGTGGCGGAACCACTGAGCTAAATCCCTGGCTTCATCCTCATTTTTAAAAAGCTAAAGCTTTAAGTTAACTGTTGGCCAAGATACACCATTTAGAAGAGAATAACATGTTATTCATAAGTTTCCTTTAATATTTACTAATTAAAAAATCTTTACTTGTTTAATAAGTTTTTTGTTGTCATTTAACAGAATAAATTTAAACGTGAAGAAAAAACAAATGGGTGGAGAATAGACAAAGCATTCCGTAAGTACTAAAGACTCCTTTTACATAGTATTTTTAAAAGACTAAAAAATGACCATTCCTTTGTCTTTGATATATTTTAGATTTTTTTTTTTTTTTTTGAGATAGAGTCTTGCTGTGTAGTTCAGGCTGGCCTTGAACTCACTATGTAGCTCATGGCAGTCCTCCTGCCTGAGCTTCCCAAGTGCTGGTATCACAGATATGTACCACAACACCCAGTTAGATTTTTTTTTTTTTTGTCCTTATAATGGTATAGTAAGAATAAGACTGGAGGGCCGGGGATTTAGCTCAGTGGTTTCGCTGCCTGCTTCGCAAGTGCAAGGACCTGAGTTCGATCCCTGGTACTAAAAAAAGAAGAATAAGACTGGGAAATTTTGTTTAACAGTACAGGTTTGGTAGTTGCTACAAATTTGTTGGCAAGGAATAGTCAAAATATCCATGTAGATAGAGTTCTAAGTCCAAAAGGTTGTAGAAGGACTGATGATAATACTTCTAAGTGGTTCTTTATTCTGAAAGAACTATAGTCAAGAAATTGTTTCTAGAAGAAAGTTTTATAGGTGGTTCCTTCCAATAATCAGCCTGTCATTCAGTCGATATCACTGATCACGTACTGTGTGCTGGTCCCTGTGCTAGGTATTGAGGATATATAATGATAAACAGGGCAGAAGAGAATCCTGCCTTTAGAGCCTTAATTCTAAATGGATGGGGGAAGTTGATCAGCACGATACTTTTTTTCTTTTTTCTTTTTTTTTGTACCGGAGATTGAACTCAGGGCCTCGAGCTTGCCGGGCAGGTGCTGTGCCACTAAGCTACATCCTTGGCCCAACATGATAATTTCAAATAGTGATTGATTTCTAAGAAGGAAAAAGAGGGAGTTGGGGGCTGGTTATTTAGATTGAGTCATCTAGGAAGTTTTGTCTGAAGTGATAATATTTGAATTTAGATCTGAGTTGAAGAAATACTAGGTAGCTTCTAGTTCTAATATTTTTGTTAAAATTAACATTCTCTTTTTGTAAGTTAGTGAAAAACATCAGATCTGTAAAGAAAAACAATCACATTTACTATGTAAAGCAGTTCCTGTATTTTTGGGAAGATACACATTTTTCATGGATGTATAATTATCAACATTTCATAATAAGTGCACCCAATGTCCTTTTAACCATAAAATTAGCTAATTAAAATTAAATAAACTTTCTTAATTGAAATTAGCCATAATACTAATTTTATTGTGCTTTTTTTTTTGGTACTGGGGATCGAACTCAGGACCTTACACATGTGAGGCAGGCGGCGGAACCACTGAGCTAGCTAAATCCCCGGCCCTAATTTTATTGTGTTTGATGGGAATTGAACCTAAGGCCTTGCACATACTAGGCAAGCACTCACTTTTCGTTTTGTTTTTGAGGCAGGGTCTCCCTTTGTAGTTCAGGCTGGCCCTGAACTCACTGTGTAGCCCAGGCTGGCCTTGAACTCTTGGTGATTCTTCTGCCTCAGCCTCCCCAGTGCTGGGATTATAGGTGTGCACCACCATGCCTAGCCAAGCACTCTACTTTTGAACCACTCTTCTAGGCCCATAATACTAACTTTAGACAAAAATCTATGTATGGATACAGAACTTGTTTTTTGTAGCATGTACATTCATTGTACATAAGTAAACACTATAGTAGATAAAAGGATTCTAGGCCCCGAGTGTTTTTGGGGGTTTTTTTGTTTTTTTAAAAAGCCTAGTGTTGTTGTATTGGGTCCTTAGGGAAACCACTTTCAGGAATGGCTTCTTGAATATTTGGACCATTGTAAATGGAGAAACTCATTATGCTCAACATTATGATCAGGAAATAACTCATCTGTACATTTACAATTTTTTTTTGCTGATTTTGGTGGCTTGTAGAAAATTAAAAATAAATTCAAACCCAAAGAGTGGTTTTAGAACTTAAAATTTTACAACCCCCCCCCCCTTCTCTCTCTCTCTCTTTCTTTTTGAGACAGGGTCTCGCTATATATTTCAGGCTGGCCTTAAACTCACTATGTTGCCCAGGCTGATCTCAAACTTGTGGTGGTCCTCCTGCCTCACTCTCCCGAATGCTAGATTTATAGGCATGTGCCACCACACCTGACTTATATAGAGATTTTATTTTTTTCTTTTAACAGTGCATAGTTTATTTGAAAAAATAAAGGTGGGAGAAACTGGCTCTTCGAGCTTGGGCCAAGTAGAAGAAGAAAAAGCAAGATAAAAGTACACCTTGGAATACACACTGCTGGCTATTGTGAGGAAAGCCACAATAGCCTATAGAGATTGTTTATGGATACTTAAGAGTGCCAGCGAGCTTATTGTTCTACAGAGTTTCCAGGTTAAAGCTGGGTCCACAGAAAAACAGGACCTTCAGATTTGAGTGAATTTCTTGAGACTGTTTTTATTTTAGTATGTACCTTTTTTTCTGAGGCCTTCTTATAATCTTTCTGTACATGTATCATAGTTTAGATGTGAAGTTTAGTGAAGGATTTGATTCCTGTGATGGATTCATTTCTGGTTTGTTTACTGATTGGTTTCTGATATAATGCTGTTGATGGGTATTTGGTGGGAGTGTTTCTTGTTACCCTAAACTGATTTATAGTTTACATTTGCTTCCCACTTTACTGATATTTGGAAGAGCAATGAAATAGTTATAAGAAAGAGGGCTTATGATAGTGGATAGGTATTTTGAGGACTTCTCAGTCATTTTCACTTTTATTTTATTTTGCAGTGCTGAGGATTTAACCCAGGGCTTCAAGCCTGCTAAGCAAGTGCTCAACCAATGGGCTACACACTAGCCCTAGGCTCTACCCACTTCTTTTGGTCCTAGGGATTAGTGTTTGCTAAGCTTGTGCTGCATTTCTGAGCTATGCCTCCATCCCTCTTCACCACTTTTCTTCTTTTTTGTTTTTTTGGTACTGGGGATTGAACTTGGGACCTTTTGCTTGCAAGGCAGGCGGCGGAACCACTGAGCTAAATCCCTGGCCCCTGCCACTTTTAATAATTGATTTATATTTATACACACTTGAAAATGTAGTTTGAATTTTGGCAAAGAATATTCTTGTGTAACCACCAAGTCAAACTGTATATGGAACATTTTCAACACTTCAGAAGATCCTTTGATTTCCTTTCCAATCGTCAAATCCTGTCCTGGTTCAAGGCAAACACTGTTTTACTTTGAATCACCATAGATTCTTTTAGCATGTCGTAGATCATCATAATTCATGCGTTCATATAGTATGTACTGTTTATGTCTGGTTTCTTTTACTTGGTGGGTTCTTAAGACTTCCCCTGTTTTTGCTTGTTATCAGTGATCCCTTCACTCCTAAACTAGTTTCCTTTTATTGCTGTTTAGTGTTCTATTGTATACTTGTTTATCCATTATGCTGCTGTTAAATAAGCCCATTTGCTTTTGATGTCATGAAACTTAAAAAAACTAGAAAGTTCTTTTCTTTTTTTTTGAAAATAGAAACTTGAAGGTTCTTTTTCTTTTTTTTCAAACAGAGGAAAAACGCCCTTTTGACTTCGATTTTTTTGCTCATTTGCTCCAGAAAGTTCTTGCGGAAGAAGAGAAAAGAAAACAAAAATCGACTAAAAATCAGGGTGTAAAGAAGAAATCCTCCAAACCACAGAAAAATGTAAAAGGTATTAACTTTACAAGGAATCATGTGATTTTGCTTAGCAGTAGTACACATGCAATACTGTCCCGTGGGAATTGAGAGTCATGTGTAGCTCAGGTGGAAATCATTAGGGCCCTCAATTAGAGGGAATTGGTGTTTCTTCATTTTACCAGTTACTGGGGCCAAAACAGCAGCTCCCTTTTCAATTTTGTAATTGGAATGTCTGCTGTTTGCCATCATTCTAGTATCTGGGTATTGTAGCAGATCAAAGAACACGAGCATTTTGGTGTGTCAGGCCAAAATTATAGTAAATAATTTTGCTTATTATCATTTTCTTCTATAAAACAAGTCTGGTATAAAATTCTAGTATTTAAAAAAATGGAAATCAAATATTTTGCAGTTATGACTAGGTTGTATTGTTTGAGCACAACTTATTTCTGAAAGTTAATATTGACTGTAGAACAAGGTAGAAACTTGTTCATATGTGGATACTTCTACTTTTAGGCTTATGTTTTTTTCTTGGTTTTTTTGAGATCGAACTTGCTAGGTAGTTCAGACTGGCCTTCAGCTCAGTTAGGTAGCCCAGCTGGCCTCAAACTCCTGCTTCAGCCTCCTGAGTGTTGGGATTGTAGGTGTATGCCATTACGCCTGGCTATTTTTTCAACTGTTTGAACTCTGAACTGAGGCCAGTGTTCAGCTATCATCACATAATTTAAAGAATCTTAGAACTACAGGGAACCTGATGTGTTCATATCTGTTTGCTTTCCATTTGTTTCTGTCACTGGGCAATGGTCCCAGAGATCCTAAGTCACTTTTTCCTAAGGTCTTACAGTGTTAGTAGTGGCAGAGGCAGGACTCAGACTTGGGACTGAGAACATGTGCTGAAAGTCCCTAAGACAACTACCATGTTTGGTTATTCACCAGGAGGGCTCAAAGGGATTAGCATCCTCTGCTTGGCACATAGCAAAATTCCACAGTCCCCAAAGGAAGACAGTTCAGCATGAACCACGTTGTGCAAACAGCCCCGACGCAGTGAGCAGTCCTTAGCAACTGGAACAGTGGACACCTTTCCCAAGACCATGTTCCTAGATGTGGCCCAAAGAGCAGCATCCAGGGCAGACTTTCAAAAGATAGCAGTCAGGCCTGTTGTATTATCTTTTCTGCACAAATCCAGACTAGAATTTCTTTAATTTCTAAGAGGATGGTGCTTGTATCTTTTTTTTTTTTGGTAATGGGGATCAAACTTGGGACCTTCTGCTTTGAGAGGCAGGTGGCGGAACCACTGAGCTAAATCCCAGGCCCCTGTCTCTCTTTAAAAGTAGCATTGATAACTGCAGTTGTTTCATCTTTCAGTCAGTGTTTTCTTTTTAATATACTACACATAGCCTTAGGAGGTTAAAATAGATATACTAGTTCTTGTCATTATCACATTACAGGTAGTGGCATGAATAATTCACTATAATCTTCTTTAGTGTAAGAACATTAAAGACATTATAACTCAGAATTTAGAAATTTCTGGCTAGTATTCTGGCAAGAAATCAAATGGTTTCTCAACTTTAAAATAATTCTATTTTGACTTGTTTTGGACATAGGTAAACAATATTAAATTGTATTATCTTTTGAGATTGGATGTATTTAGAAATGTCTAATCAATCATGGTTGTGAAGTTAAGGTTCCTTTTTGCTTTGGATGTTCTCTTAAGTCTGTTTTGTGCAACTCTGAAGAATGCCTGAGATTACATAATTTATAGAGAAATTTATTTTTCACAGTTCTAGAGGCAGGGGAGTCCAAGATCAAGGCCCCTGTCATCTGTTGAGGGCTTTCTTCCATCATCGTATGGTGAAAGGGCAAAGAGAGATAACTTTAATAGGCAGGGAAGTAAAAAGTGTATAAAAATATTTACTTAAAAGGTTGTTCATTAGAACACAAAGCAAATTTTTTAGATTTGAGGATAATTGTTACCAAACTCTTCTGTGCCTGTTTGTGTTTTAGAGTATGTGCAATTGTTACTGTGTAATAAAAACGGGGTTACATGTATCTAGATAGATCTGTATGTATCTGTATAGATATATCTACCACTGGATATTTTTAGACATGTTTTGAAATCTTTTTTTTCTTTTTTTTCATGTTTTGAAATCTTATTACTGCATATCTCATTCTTGTTAGTGCCTAGATGTTTTGTTTTGTTTTTTTCCATTCTTTTGATGGTACTGGTGATTGAACCTAGGACTTTGCCCATGGTTATAAGCTCATGCTCTACCACCACTGATCTTCCTCCTAGGCCTTACCTACAAAGATTTTTATAGCATGCATGTAATCATTCCCTATTTTAGATTGTCTTCAATTTTTTGCTCATACAAATAATTTTTATAGAGTGTACCTTTGAGTATTTTTCTTTACCTTTAAGAATTTTTCTATAGGTTGTTCATATATTTATAACTATTTCTCTTCTTTTTAGTGAAAAAAGTTACGAGTGAAGTTGTGGATGATGATCCAGATGAATGTGTGAGTGCTAAAATTTCAGACATAGAAGGATCTCAAAGGGATGCTCAGACAGTCACAGAAGAGGATTCTCTGACTTCATCAGGGCAGGATGCAGAAGTTGTATTAGAACAAGACCAAAATCAAAAAAGAAGAAGAAAGAAGAACCAAGATGGAGCAAATGAACAGGAAGTACAAAGTCTTTCAGGAAATGCTGCTGTTCCATTAGGTTTTTCTGAAGCAGAAAAGGATAAGAGTAAGTTTCTTACACATTGTAATAGCTTCCATTTTACTAAGACACAAATAGCAGTATGGTGTCTGGGGAATGTGTTCGTTGTAGATACCAGCAATTAATACTTATTAATTAGTTCTGTACCCATAGTACTATATTAAATCCTTTTATTTTGAGTTAAAGAAAAAAGTTTATGGGAAAAACATTAAAACCAGGCATGGTGGGACATGCCTGTAATCCCAGCACTCTAGAAGACTGAGGCAGGAGGATTGCAAGTTCCAGCCCAATCTGGGTAATTTAATAACTTAGTGAGACCTTGACTCAAAATTTTAAAAAAGTTCTAGGGATTTAGTTTAGTAAAAAGGCCTTGAATTCAATCCCCTAGTAAGACCAAAAAAAAAAAAAAAAATTTTAAGCAAGGAGATTTTTTTCTAAAGTATGTTTCTGTGATGTTCTACATCCTTCCCATTAACAGTGATTGGTAATCACATAAATATAGTTAAATGTATGCTGCACATGTTAGTAAATCACAGGTTTTCATGGTCTGCCTTTATAAAGCTATAGTGTGTTGCTTAGTATCTTTCTGTAAAAGAACTAGTGGAGTATTCTTTCCATTTTTCTTTTTTACTTTTTTTTTGTGGTACTGAAGATTGAACCCCAGCCCCCCTCCCTTTTTTTTTTTGGTACTGGGAATCGAACTCTGGACCTTTTGCTTTCAAGGCAGGCACTGGAACCACTGAGCTAAATCCCCAGCCCTGAACCCCAGCTCTTTATATGTTCTTATTGAACCCCAGCTACATCCCTAGCCCTTTCTCTGTTTTCTATTTTGAGATAGGATCTTGCTAAGTCACTTAGTTGCCAAGGCTAGGCTTGAACTTGAATCCTCCTGCTTCAGCTTCCCAGAGAGCTGGGCTTACAGGCATGCACCAACACACTTGGTTTCTTTTTCAGTCTTAGAATGCAAATACATATATTTATTCTTAGGAGTTGCTAGGAGATGAAGGCTAACATTTAGCAGGGTCTTGTTCCTTAGTCCTCTTCCTTAAAAGTTCATGTATATGAAAGCAGCTAATCAGGCTGGGGTGTAGTTCAAGGTTAGAGTGCTTTCTTAGCATGGACAAGGCCCTTAGATTCAGTCCCTAGCACCCAAAGAGAAAAGAGAAAAAAAACAGATAATCAAATAAAAAGGAAGAAATGGTAGTAACAGAATAGAAAAGCTTTCCTATAGAACTTCATTTTCATATAATTCACCTTCACCAATCTGATTTTTTTGGGTGGGGTACTGGGGATCGAACTCAGGACCTTGCACTTGCAAGGCAGGCACCAGAACCACTGAGCTAAATCCCCGGCCACCAATCTGATTTTAATAAATGTCCTGGTAGTTAAAGTAGTATGGCTTGGGCTAGGGATTTAGCTCAGCGGTTTCGCTGCCTGCTGCGCAAGCACAAGGACCCGAGTTCGATCTCTGGCACCAAAAAACAAAACAAAACAAAAAAATAAAGTAGTATGGCTTTTTTGTTTATTTATTTGTGCAGTACTGAGGATTGAACCTAGGGCCTTCTCACTGAGCTACATCCCCTATGCACATCCCCTACCTCCTTGAGTGACTGCTTGAATTTGTGAACTTCCTCCCTCAACCTCTCAGAATGCTGGGATTATAACTTCTACCACCATGCCCAGCTAAAATAGTATGATTTATAAACATAATTTTTCCCCCCCAGTACCAGGGATTGAACTCAGGACCTGACACTTGCCACGCAGGTGCGCTACCACTGAGCTAAGTCCCCTAAACATCATAATTTTATGCTCTTGTGGCTTGTTTGTATAGGAGATACTATACATAAGGCAGAGTGGTTTGATTCAGAAATCAGAGTTTAGAGATCAAATAGATTTTGTCTTTATTTCTAAATAGGACATTGGGCAAGTCACTCTAGGTCTGTGAACTCAGATTGCTTTTCTCCATGATGGGATTAATATTAATATCTTTGGGATTGAGTATTAAATGAGATAATGCATCTATTCCGCAAGATATTTTCTAAGATTTAAAAGTTTTACCATTTAGTATTCAGTAAATAATAGCTGTTAGCATATTGTTAATTGTTATACTTCTGAAGGAGCAGAAAAATAGCCAAGTTTCCTGACGAGACAGATAAAAAGTCAGTTGGAAGTTGCTACAAATTTCCGAGGACATGCGCAGATCCTCAAAACAGAAACAATTATAAATTGATAAAGTTTTCATTATGGTCCAAAAATAAGATGTTTGCCTTACAGATAAAAATTGAGATAAGGTGGTGGCGCACGGCTGAAATCCCAACAGTTGGGAAGTTAAGGCAGGGGGATTGCTGTGAGCTCAGGGCCAGCCTAGGCTATGTAGTGAGACCCTGTCTGAAAAAACAAAAAGTTGAAATGTTGAATAGATTAATATTTTGTAGGAAAAGACAATGTTGTATTTAAGTTCCTTTGTGCTTTAAAAATTAGATGTTTCTACTATCATTTTTAGGATAACATGCATTTTATATTTCTAGATAAATGTCAGTCTTTAAGGCCTGAGGTGAATGAAAGTGAACGGAGTGAGGAACAGATGCCCTCTTGCACACAGAACCTAGATGACACTGTGGATTTAGTCTCCAGTGAAACAGTTGAGCAGAGAAAGGACCCCATCCTTTCACCAAGGTATTTTTTATGTTTATTGATTGTTGTAGTCAGAAGGATTCAGCAAAGGAATACATTAAATACAGGACACACAACTTACAAGGTTATTTTATGATAATTACCCAAAGAGTCAAATACAAAGGAGTGCAAGAGATTAACCGCACACTAGAAGCCCAAAGGATTCAGCTGAGGGCCTAGATCCCAGCAATTTCCCACACAAGTCCAACTAAAGGCTTAGAGTCCAAAGCAATGTCCACCTCGAGTTCAGCCAGTGGACTAGACCCCACAGCAATGTCTCATGCTTGTCCATATTGAGGATCTGTCCCTGGAAGGCCCAAAGGCTAGTGATGGAAGCCAGAAAATCTGCGCTGGTGAGATGAAGGATTCTGCCACCAAGCTGAGGGATCCACATTGGAGCCAGGAAGTGATGCTCACGGTGAAGATCAGAGCTCCCCTGATGAGAACAGCAGTCATTCCCAGTGACAGTGAGGCCCCAAGCTCCTCCTCTGACAAGAACAGCCAAGTTTGCATCAGGAAAACCAATCTCAGCAAGCTTCTTCTAGAAAACCAACAGCCCACGATCTTCCCCTCCAGTTCTCTTTTTATGGGTTTTGGTAACAATCTTCAGGTGGCTCCTCCACACCCAGACCACACTGATTCATTTCAGCTGGGTGTTACAAGTTGACTATTAGTCAATCTACCACATTGGTTTTATCTATAATACTTCATCTTGTGTTGGTCATGAAGCGTATGGAAGTCTCCAAGTGTAACTGTAAATCTGCATTTCTCATTTTAGTTCCATGTGTTTTTGCTTCATTTGTTTTGAACCTCTTATTAGGTATGCACATATGTAAGATTATTGTGTCTTCTTGGTGAAATATCCTTTATCACTGTTTACTATCCTCTACTTTGCTCTTTTAGATGTTTACTTTGTGTTACTGCTTTGTTTTGATTAGTGTTTACATGTGTTTATAATTTTCTACAAAGATTTTCTTTTTTCCTTTTTTTCCTTCTTTTCTTTTTCTTCCTTTTTTTCTTTTGTGGTACTGGGGATGAAACCCAGAGTCTCCTGTATGCTAGGTGACTACTCCATCCCTGAGGTATAGTCCTAGTCCAGTTATTTATTTTTTATTGTGGTAAAAATTATAAGAGATTTACCCTTTCTTTGTTTATTTGTTTTTTGTTTTTTGTTTTCCGTACTGGGGATCGAACTTGGGTTGGCGGCGAAACCACTGAGCTAAATCCCCGGCCTGAGATTTACCCTTTTAAGAAAAATTAAAGCAAATGGTATATTAACTCTAACTGAACAGTACTGTATAGCAGGTCTTCTGTTTTCCTCTTGTGTAATAAACTCTATACCCATTGGATTCCCCATTTCCTTCTTGCCCCAGCATCCACAAAGGAATTCACGTATAACCATCCTACTTTTTGTTTCTGAGAATTTGATTACATTAGATATCTCATGTAAGTGGAACCATGCAGTGTTTGTATTTTACTTGGTGTCCTGGTGGTTCATCGTGGTTTTTTTTCTCTTTTGGTAGCAGGGATCATACTCAGGTCCTTGCACTTGCGGGCCAGGCAGCAGCACCACTGAGCTAAATCCTCGGCCCGGTTCATCATGTTATAGCATATGACAGAACTTTTTTATTTTTATCATACTTTTATTTTTTGTGGTGCTGAGAATCAAACCCAGGACCTTGTACATGCTCGGGAGTTCTCCACTACTGAGCTAAATCCCCAGCTGAGAATTTCCTGTTTATGGCTGAATATTATTCTGTTGTATGTGTATACGGTACCTCATTTTCTTTATCCATGACTCAGTGGGTGGGTGTTTAAGTTGTTTTCATCTCTTGGCTGTTGTGTTATGTTGTGATGAATATTGGGTTGCAGATATCTTCTTGAGATCCTGATTTCAATTTTAGGGGGTGAATACACAAGTATGGGATTGCTAGGTCATATGGTAATTCTATTTTTAAATTTTTGAAGAACCTTCGTACTCTTTCCAGTAACTGGTGC
Source organism: Heterocephalus glaber (assembly GCF_053883595.1). Taxonomy (NCBI): domain Eukaryota; kingdom Metazoa; phylum Chordata; class Mammalia; order Rodentia; family Bathyergidae; genus Heterocephalus; species Heterocephalus glaber. Next base: position 3,003,320 of record NW_028258471.1, on the reverse strand, counting down.
ACTTTATGTTCCCATCTGCAGGTTTTTTTGTTTTGTTTTGTTTTGTTTTTGGTACTGGGGATCGTTGTTTTGATTTGCATTTTCCTGATGATTGCTGATGTGGAGCATCTTTTCATATCCTGATTAGCTATTGTATATCTTCTTTGTCCAAATACCTATTAAATCCCTTGTCCAATTTTTTTTTTTTTTGGTACCAGGGATCAAACTCGGGACCTTGCTTCTGTGAGATGGGCAGCAGAACCACTGAGCTTGTCCATTTTTATTTGTTCTGGCCCCCGCTTGACCATTTTTATTTAATTTTTTAATTTTTGAGTGTTTTGAGACAAGGTCTTGCTATGTAGTCCAGGCTGGCCTTGAATTCATTATATAGCCCAGTCAACGTAGTGGCAATCCTCCTGCCTCAGCCTCCTGAGTGTTGAGGTTACAGGTATGTGCCACCATTTCTGACCCTTTGTCCTTTTTTTTTTTTGGTACTGGGGATTGAACTCAGGACCTTGCACTTTCAAGGCAGGCAGCAGCACCACTGAGCTAAATCCCCAGCTCCCTTTGTCCATTTTTAAATTGGGTTATTTCTTCTCTGAATATTGAGCTTGAGGACTTATTTAAATATTTTGGATATTAGCCTTTTATCAGGAATGTGGCCTGCAAATGTTTTCTGTCTTTCCCAGGTTGCCTTTTCATTCTGTTGTTTCCTTTGGTCTGCAGAATCATTTTAGCAAATGCTGCTATTTAGTATATGGCTGTCAGTTATATTATTGTTAATTAATACTACGTATTTTATCATACTGTAGTACTGTATACAGCAAGGACTGCCTAGATGTAATTTTATTTTTTTTTGTACGGAGGATCGAACACTGGCCCTTGCGCTTGCGAGGCAGAAGGTGCAACCACTGAGCTAAATCCTCGGTCCCTAGATGCAATTTTAATGAAACCTAGTTTGAAAATTTTACTATGACTTTACACATTCATTTGCCTCGTGAACCCCATTGAACCTATAGTTGTTTGAGTCTTCTTGAACTCTTGCATTTTTCATTTCGAGACTTGTTGAGCACTGATAGCTTATGGCTCCCACTCTGTATGAAGGTACAAGTGCTCATAACATGATGTAGGAAGGATCATAGAAAAGCCTGTGTAATAGCTTTGATCATTTTCCAAAGTCTTGGTTTGTTTTATGCATTAAAACAGATCTTGTAAAGGGTGTCAAGATATGTATTAACCCTCATTTTTGCTTCCTTAGTCATCACCACAGTAACATACCAGCAGCAACTGAATCTTCTGAATCCAGCCCTTCACCTGTGTCTCCGTCAGAAGTTGCAATCACAGCACTGTGTGAGGTGAATCCTGCCAAGCAGAGTTGTATAAAAGAAAGAAATGTTGACCAAAAGAGTCAATCACTGTAGGTATTTTACATGGTAGGACTTACTTATTTTCAAAATTTTGTTAAGGTTCTTTTTTTTTTTTGGTACCAGGGATCGAACTCGGGTCCTTGTGCTTGCACAGCAGGCGGCGAAACCACTGAACCAAATCCCCAGCCCTAAGGTTCTTAAAACTTTTTTTTTTCCAGTGGTGCTAAGGAACCCAGAACTTCCTGCATGCTAGTCAAGCACTGTACCACTGAGCTACTTACTCTCCAGCCCTTGGAAGTTTTCTTTTTTCTTTTTTTGGTACCAGGGATCGAGCTCAGGACCTTTCCCTTATGCGGCAGGCAGCAGTACCACTGAACTGAATCCCCGGCCCCCCTTTAAAGTTTTCTTAAATGATAATGGTACCTTCTACTTCACATTAATATATAGACCCATCCAATATGTAATTATTTTTGTTTTGATTTGTTTTGGTTTTTTGGGGGAGATTGTTTGAGACAGGGTCTTGTTATGTATAGTTCAGACTGGCCTCAAACTCACATCGATCCTCCTGCCTCAGTCTCCTGAGTGCTGGGATTACAGGCATTTGCCAACACACCCATCTCTTTCTATCATATTTTTGAAAGCTTTGCTTCACCTCAAGATTATAAAATAACTCACCCATATTTTCTCTGTGGTTTCTTGGAAATATTTGTTTGCTTGGAGTATGCTGTTAGCACAGTGTAAAGGATAGAGCTAGTTGTAGTTTTCTGTTATCTATAGTTTCCCCATTACTATTTAATTTTATCTGATTAAAAAATATATATCTTATACTTTATCTTCTCACTGTTCTGAGATACTATCATTATATACTAAAATCAGATGAGTTTTAGAATCATTTTTAGATTCTCTATTTTGTTTTTTCTTATATCTGTTTATTTATATGTAAGTACCAGTAAAGTTTTTTAATTACTGATGCTGAATAGTATATTTTTAGCATCTGACAGAACAAGTTAGTCTTTTCAGTTTTCTTTGCTTCATTTATAGATAGGGAAGCTTTTAAAGTTCTTTGTGATTCTGAGTGGGTTATTTTAGAATTTAATTTGAATATGACTGCATGCTGGTTACAATTTAAATAACATTAATCTTTCAGGGAAGCTAGTCAAGCAGAAAATGTTAAACCAATGTTGAGAGGTCGACTCCAGAGACCCAAACCCAATCTGTCAAGGGCAGTTGGGAAGAAGCTAGTTCTTTCACAAGCCAAAACAGATGCAGAGAATGAGAGTTCGCATTCAGACACCTCCACTGAAAAGGTATGTGGAAAAGACATTGTGGAAATTAAAATTACAAAAGTCTTCAAAATAGTTGGGAATAAGAATATTTAGTTTATAAACTACTGTAACAGGTATTAAAACAGATAAAAGAACTTATAGAATAACCTTAGATTTGTTCCTATCTTACTAATCTATTTATGCATTTAAAAAAAATATGCATTTTTTTAAGAACTCGGGCATATTGTTTGAAAAGTCCTTAGTGATAAATCTCTTTTGTTTACTTTATTTAAAGTATTTCTTTTTTTTTTTTTCTTCCCAGTACCAAGGATTAAACTCAGGACCTTGTGCTTGCCAGGCAGGCACAGTGCCACTGAGCCACAACTCTGGCCCTGTTTCAAGTATTTCTTTTCTTTCTTTTTCTTTTTGGTACTGGGGATTGAACTTGGGACTGTGCGAGGCAGGCGGCGGCACCACTGAGCTAAATTCCCAGCCTTAAAAGTATTTCTTAAACTAGTTGTACGTGAAATTATATGCACAACCTTTTAATCTAAACATATACATTGTCTTGTTATACATTGTCAAAAAAGAAAGATGCCAAGGTCCTGTAATATCACCAGCACTCAAGAGACTGAGGCAGGAGGATCACCGTGAGTTTCAGGGCAACCTGGGCTACACAGTGAGTTCAAGGCCAGCCTAAGGTCCATAATGAGAGCTCTTAGCGATCCTCTTGCCTCAGCCTCTTGGTGCTAGAGTTACAGATTTGCATCACCATGCCCAGGTTATATATTTATAATTTTAAAAAAATTTTTTCTGGGCTGGGGATTTAGCTCAGTGGTTCCAGCGCCAGCCTTGAAACCGCAAGGTCCCAAGTTCAATCCCTGGTACCAAAAAAAATAAAAATTTTTTTTTTCTTGTCAAATTGCTTTTTAAAATGGTAGTCAGAGGGCCGGGGATTTAGCTCAGCGGCACCACGCCTGCCTTGAGTGCAAGATCCTGAGTTTGATCCCTGGTACAAAAAAAAATAAAATGGTGGTCAGTGTTTTTTTCTTTTATGTAAAGTATGTTTTTGTCATATTTTCTTTTTTTGTGATGCTGGTGTGTGAACCCAGGGGCCTCATGCGTGCCAAGCAGGTACATGGTGATACAGGGTCTCACTGTGTATTTCAGGCTGGCCTTGAGTTCGTGGAGATCTTCTGCCTCAGTCTGCCAAGTGCTGGGATTATGGGCTATAATATATTACTATAATCTTGTAAGATTTTATTCTAGAAATTTGGAAAATACAGATCGATTTAAAAATCAAAACAAAAATTACTTGTAATTTTACTATCCAGATGTGACCAGTCTTTTCACATTTATCTTTTCAGGTTTTTTGTGGGGTTTTTGGTACTGGGGATTGAACTTGGGACCTTGTGTTTGTGAGGCAGGTCTCAGAACCACTGAGCTAAATCCCCTGCCCACAGGTTTTTTGGTGATGCTAGGGATCAAACCTAGGACCTAGAACATGCTAGGCAAACTCTGTACCACTCAGTTAGATCTCTGGTACTTTCTAGGTTTTCTTTTTGCAGTATGGGGGATTGAACCCTGGAGCACTGAACTGTGTCTCCAGTTTTTTTTTGTTTTGGGACAAGTTCTTGCTAAATTGCTCATGAACCTTTTTAAGACTGTTCGTGTTGGCAAGGCTGTTGAGTAATATATGAGATTATCAGTTTTTTAATGTTCTCATCTGAATTTAGGATGTTTAGAATATCTCTTAGAAGTATAAAAAATTAAGTTTCATTGTTTTAATTCTTATTTGATTATTGCAAAGTCTGAACTTTTTTATGAGGTTAAATTAAAAAAATTAAATTTGCAGAATCACATGGAAAAGAATAAAATGAATACATTTGACAGTGGTGGAATGGAGAATACAGGAAAGGAGAACCAAGAAGCTGAAACTATGTCTAAGTAAGTATTTCAGAAGTACTATAGTAACTTTTAAGAATGATTGCAGCCAGGGATTTAGCTCAGTGGTTCCGGCGCCTGCCTGGCAACCGCAAGGTCCTGAGTTCAATCCCCGGTACCAAAAAAAAAAAAAAAAAAAGATAAGTTATCTCTAAAAAATAAGAACCAAGATGCATTATATAAAGGTACAATTCCCAATGAGAAATGTAATTGTGTTGTATACCTACAATGTACCAATAGAAGAATTTAATACAAAAAAAAATAAAAAATAAAAAAATAAAAATTAAAAAAAAGAATGATTGCAGTTATTTCTTTCTTTCTTTTTTTTTTTTTTATGGTATTGGAGATCGAACTCAGGACCTTGCACCTGCAAGGCAGGCACAGCACCACTGAGCTAAATCCCCGCCCCTTGCGGTTTATTTTCTACTCAAATAACATCTCAATTTTCTTTTCAGATACTGTAGTCTAAAACTATTTTCAACTATAAATGATGTTAAAACATTTTAATACTCCCTATATGCTTGATACTGTGTGCAAAAGTTACGGTATGGGCACACTGATTTAGCAATTATGTCTCCCTTCATTTTATTAACAAGACTTTGGTAATGTTTATCTTTACCATTAACAAACTCTTAACAGGCATTGTGGCACATGCCTGTAATCTCAGCACTTGGAAGGCAGAGGCAGGAAGATCGTCATGAGTTTGAGGCCAGCCTGGGCTACACAGTGAGACCTGTCTCCAAACAAAACAAAACAAAACAACTTGTTTAATAAAGTGGTTAAGACAAATGGTTTTGGGCTCAGTGTATTGGTGCACCTCTGTAATACCAGCACTCAGAGAAGCTGAGGCAAGGGGGTTGCAAGTTTGAGCCCAGCCTGGGCCACTTAGCTAGTTAGCAAGACACTGTCTCAGAAATAAGATATATTTCTGATAACTTTATTTATAGTAAGAGATTTCAAAAGGGAATACTTGATATGGAGATCTAGAACAACCTAGTCCCAATTTGACACTGACTAGTAGATTCTGTACTGTTCCAGTGGGTGCCATTTATACTGTAATTTGGGCCTATGCCCCTGGAGTTGCACATTCTACAGTATTATTCTGATTGAAGACTAATAGTCTGACATCATTGGCAGATGTAGATTTTCCAGTTTTGTAATGAAATTTTGATTTAAAAATACATTTTATAGTCAGGTTTCCAGGGTTATATCCCCTCCCCCCCGCCCCCGCCATACTGTGAATGGAACACAGGACCTTGTGCTTGCAAAGCAGGTGTGGCGCCAGTGAGCTAAATCCCTGGCCCCAAGAGTTATATCTGTTTGAAAGATGAGGATACAGGTATATAAATATATTTGATGATTTTTTCTTTTCTTTTTTTTTTTTTTTTGAGATAGGGTCTCACTTTATATAGTTCAGGTTGGCCCTGAACTCACTATGTAGCCCAAGCTGGCCTTGAACTTGGGGTGTTCCTCCTGCTTTAGCCTCCTGAGTGCTTGAACTACAGGCATGCACCACCATGCCTGGCTTTTTTTTTTTTTTTTTTTTGGTACTGGGGATCGAATTCAGGACCTTTCGCTTGGAAGGCTGGTGGCGGCACCACTGAGCTAAATCCCAGGCCCTACCACAACTGGCTTTGATGATGTTCTTGAGGACACTTGTGAACTATTTTATATTCTAAAGGGTTTATTTATTCATGTGAGGGAAAAGGCAGTACTGAAAAAATAAGCACATTTATGAATTGAGAATAAACATTGAATTTATTCCTTTGTGGTTGTTCTAGTTTAGGTGAAAAAACTTGTCTCCTGGAAGATAATCAACCAAAGGCTCCCAGATCTGCACAACCAGTGAGGGGCCGATTACCAAGACCAAAGCCAAATGTGTGGAAAGTTACAGAAAGAAAAGAAACCATCACATCCCAAAAAGAAGGAGCCAGTGTAGAGAAGACTCAGAATGAATCCTGTGTCAACAAAGATGTGAGTATTTTGATTGTTCCCACATTTTGTTAAACATGTACATAAGCCTCAAATAAATTTCTCACTCTCTTTAAAAACAGCACATCTACCTAATTTGCGTACTGTAGGTTATTAAATTTACGGCCAAAATTTCTTAGCCAGCAGCAGTTTCTAATTGTAAAGGCATTTTACATTTAGAGTGCTTACAACATTGCTAAATTCCTTTCACTTTACCTCATTTTTGGACTTGCTTTTCCCTGTCCCTCAGTGAATATTTGAATAACCTTTCCATTTTGAAGAGATAGTTAAATGTGTGAATTTTAACATTGGCTTAACAGAATAAAATGTTAAAAAGCTTCCCACTAAAATTTAATTCCAAGAACAAAGATCATGAATTTTAGATCATATGTAGTCTTTGTGAAAAGGTTAAAAGTTGGCATGCTTTGAGCTTGGGTTTCTTCTGCTATGAGTGCTGTGTTTTAATGCAGTTGTAGTGGTCAGAAGGAATCAGAAGGGCATCATGAGGTACTTCTAACAGACACTGGGAGGGTTACTAGAAAAATGATTAAAAAGCATCCTTTGGGTATCATTTTATAATTTTGAAATTTTTACTGTTTTCATTATCAAGTCAAAATTTGCAATGAAATTTTAAAAAATTATGTATTTCATTGTGAAACGTAAAACATTAAAAAATTTTAGGGCTGGGGATTTAGCTCAGTGGTTCCGGCGCCTGCCTAGCAAGTGCAAGGTCCCGAGTTCAATCCCCGGTACCAAAACAAAAAACAAAATAAAACATTAAAAAATTTTGTTTTTAAGATACTTCAACAAATGGAAGATCAATCATATAAAAATTTGGAGTGTGAAGACAAACAACCTGAGAAAAAAGATACCTCTTTTCAAAATGTACAGCCAGATGAGCCCAGGGCGCTTAATGAATGTCTAAGGTGAGCATCATTTTATTGAGTATGTAGTTTTTGAACTTTATTATATAGAATTTTAAAACTTATTTTGTCAGTGGAAGTGGTTTTAGCTCCTGAGTAGCCCTTGTCAGAATTTTCTTTACCTTTCGTGGGCCATCAGCTTCCAAACTGACGTGACTCTTCCTTGTTTAGTTACTCCAGGAATTGTGCTATTATAAGATTCTGAGGGAGGCAGATATTTAGCTTTAGTTACTGTCTCAAAACAGTATACTCATTTTTTTTTTTTTTTTTTTTTTTTTTTTTTGGTACCAGGTATCAAACTCGGGTCCTTGGCTTGTGAGGCAGGTGGCGGAACCACTGAGCTAAATCCCCAGCTGCTATCAAAAAAGTAAACTCATTTTTTAAAAATTAGAAGCAATTCTTTATTAACTCCTCTATTTTTTTTTTTTTTTGGTATGGGGGATCAAACTCGGGACCTTGTGCTTGCAAGGCAGGTGCCAGAACCACTGAGTTAAATCCCCAGCCCTAACTCCTCTATTTTTAAGCTTTATTTTATTTTATTTTTTTGGTACCAGGGATCGAACTCAGGTCCTTGTGCTTGCGAGGCAGGCAGCGGAACCACTGAGCTAGATCCCCAGCCCTTTAAGCTATATTTTAAATTATATATTTTAATTGACACAGTAATGACACATTTCAGATACAGTTATGACATTTCTGTACGTGTATGTAATATGATCAGATCTGAGTAATTGGCAGATCTTCAGATATTTATCATTTGTCTGTGTTGGAAACATCCAAAATTTTCTCTACTAATTATTTTAAAATATTTCACTAATAGTGCTCAACCATAGTTCTGCTGTGCTAAAGAACATAAAAGCTATTTGTCCTATCCAGTTTTACCACCATATCTGTTAACCATTCTCTGCCTCCTACAAGTGGGCTTTTCTTTTGATTGTTTCTTTTGCTGCTACATTGTCATCAGACAGGGTCCAAAGAGGTCCCTAAAGCAGAAATGGGGACCCTAAACCTACCCTACCCCACAGAGTAAGTTTGCTGACTCCCATTGCAGAAAAGAAATTTTAAGACCCTCCAATAAGAGGCAAGAAAATAGAGTATGAACCCTCAAGAGAGAGACCATGTGTACTTCCTAGTAAATCTTTTTTTAAAGTTATTATCATAAATGCACAGTGTGTGTGTGTGTGTTTATGTGTATGTATTACTTCAGCCTGGTGTGACTGAATAAATCTAGTGTTTCATTTGATCTAACTTTTGCTCAAGATTAATGAGCTTTTTAAACAACCACTAAGAGCTTTTTCATTTGTTTCATATCTTTTTTTTAATCCATGATAATGAATAAAACCGAATGCTGCTATTTTTCTGGAGGGCAAGGTGCTTTTTCTAGATAACGGTTGACTGCATGCCCAACACCATTTAGCAAAATGTTACGTTTAATATGTCATTTTATTGCTTTTGTTTCATGAAATCACAAGCCCTTAAGAGAAATATTTGTATGAGAAATCTTGTTATAAATTGGTTTATAAATGTGGAGCTAGGTGTGGTGGTGCACACCTGTAATCCCAGCATTTGGAGGCTGAGGCAGGAGTATCGGCAGTGTGAGGCTACCTCAAGGTGCACAGTAAGTTCAAGGCCATTCTGCACTACATAGTAAGATCCTGACTCAAAAGAAAAAAAACAACGAACAAAACCCCTCCAAAAAGTGTGGAATGCAGATATAGTTCTTAGTCATGATGTTTTTTTTTCAGATCATACCTCTGACTGGCTGAGATGGCCAAGACTGTTACGGCAAAGTGTATGTTTGAGGAAAGAGTAGGAGTGGGGCCGGGGATTTAGCTCAGTGGTTTCGCCGCCTGCTTTGCAAGCGCAAGTACCGGAGTTCGATTCCCAGTACCAAACAAAAAAAAAGTAGGAGCAAAGAAGTAGAATTGGTAGACACACCTTGATCTAGTACTAGTGAGCACACAGGAGACTTTGCCCACCATTGTTTGCATAGGGTCCTCTGGATGACAGTGGAACCAGTCAGGGCCATTAGCTGCTACATTGATTGACTCATTAATAGACATATGTACATATATCTATATATAAATATATTTAATTACTCTACAATTTTACTGTAATTGTAAAAGATTAATTTTCCCCCCTCCTTAATTTTTAAATTTTGCCCAGAGATTCCTGGGCTTCCTTTTTGGTTTTTTTGGTACCAGAGATTGAACCCAAGACTTTGTGCTTGGTAGGCAAGTACTCTACCACTGAGCTGCAGCCTCACCCATTTTATTTTATTTTTGGTTTCTTGAGACAGGGTCTCGCTATGTGGTCCAGGCTGGCCTTGGACTCACTCTGTAGCCCAGGGTGGCCTTAACCTGCAGCAGTCCTTCTACTTCAGCCTTCTCAGTGCTAGGACTACAACATGTGCCACCACGCCCAGCTTATTTTATTTTGAGACAGGGTCTCTAAGGTGCCTAGGCTGATCTCAAACTTGAGATCTTCTTGACTTCTTAGCCTCCTGAGTAGTGAGGATTACAGGCTTGCCCAACCAACCTGAGTTCCTTACTATCTTTCTTCTTCTCCTTTTTCTCTTCCCCCTACTCTGAGCCTCCTTCCTGCTAGGGATTGAACCCACTGAACTGGACTCTCAGCCCCTTAGTTTTTTTACGTTTTAAACTGGTGTTTTCATAGTGATTTCTCAGCCACCGTCTTTTCAACTGACAGTCTGATTTAGAACTTGTCTTCTTTCATTTTTAATAGCATTCAAGAGGATAGTCAAGCAAATGTACTCAAACAAGTCCCCATTCTAAGAACTCAATTTCAGAAACCAAAGCCAAATATAGTAAGAGGAATTAGAAGAAGAAAGATTCCTTCAAAGGAAGAGGTACCAGAGGAGAGTCCTGTCTCTGGGGGAGAGACAGCAGCTTTGAGGGAGCTTATAAGACCAGACACCTCACCAGGGGAGAAGGTACCAGTGGTGATCACTGCTACTTCTAAGGAAATGAAGTCAAATTTAAGAGAAACTGGAAGAAGAGACACCTCTCCCAGTGAGAACATAGCAGAGATGAGTGATGTCACTGTGATAATGGAGACAGGGTTGAAAGCAACTGTGACAGAGAGTCCCCCTAGGGAGAAGACACCAGAATTGATTGATACCACTGGGGAAATAGAGACAGATTGGAAGGAAAGCAGAAGAGAAATATTCCCACAGGAAAATGACCCAGGGGAGGTCAAGTCTATAGGTGAAACAGAAGCAGGTTTGCAAGAAACTCGAAGAGAGAACCCCACAGGAGAGAGGACCCTAGAGATGATTGATCCTACTGAGGAAAGAGGGACAGATTTGGAAGAATCTGAAAGAAGAGAAATACCTGTCCCAGGAAAGGTCCCAAAGGAGCTCAAAACTATAGGTGAAGTGGAAACAGATTTGAAAGACATTGAAGGAGAAATTTCCCAAAGGGAGAAGGTACTAATGGGGGTCAGTACTCTAGAGGAAAGGGAGATTGACTTGAAAGAAACTGGAAAAGAAGACATTTCCCTGATGGAGACAATATTAAGAAAGACGATTGTCACTGAGGAAATAGAGGCAGATTTAAAAGAAACTGAAACAGAAATTTCCTTGAGGGAGAGAGAAGCTGAGCAGATTTGTGTTATTGAGGAAATGGTGGCAGATTTGGAAAAAACTGGAAACATAGATATTTCTCCAAGAGAAAACCTGGAAGAACCTGCTACCTCAAGAGAAATTGAGACAGATGTAATGCAGAAGAGTAGTGCTGACTGCAGCATTGTGCCTTCCCTGGATGTGAAAGTATGTATTTTCCTCTCCTTTAAAAAATTGTGAACACTTTCTCAGAAGTAACCAAATATTTCCATAATTATTATTTTCTTCTCTAATCTTTTTTAAAATAGTACATATTTGTTATACATTGATTCATCATAGGGAATTTGTACCTGTACAAGTGTTTTAATTCTTTTTATTCCCCCATTCCCCTCCCCTCCCTTCAACCCTTCTTCTTCTCCCCATTTACAAAAGTTTTGTTTCCTATTTATTCTTCCATTCTATATTTTTGTTTCCTTTCGCTTCCTTCACTTCCCTTTCCCCTCTCCTTTGTTCCCCTTCCCATTTGAGCATGTCCCAATACCTACTCCTCTATTATGCTCCTCATTTACCCTTTGGGTTTCTCATACAAAAGAAACTGTGATATTTGGGTGTCTTGATTTATTTCACTTAAGATTATGGTCTCGAGGTGCATCCATTTTCCTATAAATGACTCAAATTTGTCCTTCTTTATGGCAGAGTAGTACTCCATTGTATATAAAAACCACATTTTCTTTATCCATTTACCTGTTGATGGGGATATGGACTGTTTCCAAAATTTAGCTATTATAAATTGTGCTGCTGTAAACATGGGTGTGCATATATCACCGTGATACACGATGCTTTTAACTCTTTTGGGGAAGACATCTAGAAAGGGAATAGCTGGGTGAAATGAAACTTCCAGTTTTAGTTTTTTGAGAAATGTCAATAGTGATTTCCATACACTCCCACCAGAAAGGGAGAAGGGTTTCTTTTTCCCCACAGCCTCACCAGCATTTGTTATTGGTTGATTTCTTGATGACAGCCATTCTTTCTGGAGTGAGATGGAATCTCAGTGTTGTTTTAATTTGCATTTACCAAATCACTAGTGACATTGAGGATTTTTTTATATTTGTTGTCTGTACTTCATCTGAGAAATGTCTATTCAATAATTCCATAGTTATTGCCCTTAAGTTCAAAAATGCTTAAAATCTCTAGAAGTCTTTCCATCCCTAAATTTTTATGTTTAGGAACTGGAAGAAACTGTATATCCTTTTTTAAAGAGTAACTTCAAAATTTTTCTAATTGTGGAAAGGTTACTATTTTATTTTTTTCCTCCAGTACTGGTGTCTTCACATTGAGCTACATTCCCAGCCTTTTTTTTTTTTTTTTGGTACCAGGGATTGAACTCGGGTCCTTGCGCTTGTGCAGCAGGTGGCGAAACCTCTGAGCTAAATCCCCAGCCCAATTCCCAGTCTTAAAAAATTTTTTGAGACAGGGTTTTGCCAAGTCACAAAATTGCCAAGACTGGGCTCAAACTTGCAGTCCTCCTGCCTCAGCCATCTGGAATGTTAGGATGACAGATGTGTGCCACCATTCCTGGCTGAAAAGCTACTATTTGTTTTTGGTACCGGGGATCAAACTTGGGACCTTGCACTTGTGAGGTAGGTGGCGGCACCACTGAGCTAAATCTCCGGCCCAAAAGCTACTATTTTTAATAGAAGTTTGAAGTTACTCTTTTAAATAAAAGGAGTATAGAAAATTGAACTGAATTTTTACTGACCTTAGTATGAACATAATACTGGAATCATTTCTTTTAGGTATATGTTTTTCTCTTTATTTCCTGCTCTGACACACTTTCTTCACTTTTAAAAATTGCTTTTGTGTTGAGTGTGGTGGTACATACATGCAATCCCAGCACTTGAGAGGCTGAGGCAGGAGGCTAGCCACAAGGCTAGCCTTGGCTACATAGTGATTTCAAGGCCAGCCTGGACTATATAGTAAGACTCTGTCTCACCAAAAAAAAAAAAAAATTGCCTTTTTACCAAGCATGGTGGGGCACTTGTGTAATCTCAGCACTCAGAGGCTGAGGCAGAAGAATCACAAGTCCATGCAGAGCCTGGACTGTGTACCAAGTTCAAGGCCTAAAGTCAGCCAAACAAAAACAAAATAAAACAAAAAAATCTCGTGCTTAAAAGTTGCCTCTTTTAAAGTTTATTCTCTTGTAATATTTTCATGGACTATTTTTCTAACTTTTTTTGGTAGGCAATGGCATTTATGGTTTGGAAAAATCATGATATACAATATAAAAGGAAGATTTGTGAATTCTGGGTCTTAACAGTTGTGTATTAAGTTGAATTTTATTGGTTTGTTTGTTTTTGGAGACAAGGTATTGCTGTATATCCAAGCTGTGCTTAAAAACAGTTTGTAGCCTTGGCTAGCTTTGAACTCAATATAATCCTACCTCAGCATTGTGAGTGCAAGGATTCCAGGCATGTAGCATCACACCTGGCCCAGATTTTATTTAAAAATTAAGAAACAAACTTCTAAATGTTTAGAGAACGTGTATAGAACAGTAAGCTTCTGTTTGAAATGTGTGAAATGCTTATGGAATCTTCCGTATATGCTGGTTTACTGTCACTATTTCTCCAGAATATTGTCAGTGAGGTACAGCCGGTGGTGCCTACATCTATAGAAGAAAATAATTCTGAAAAAGAACTGTCAGATCACTTAAGTTGTTCAAAGCCTGCTTCACAGATATCTGAATTTTATAAAACAGAAGACCAGGGGATACAACCTCCAGATGTTTCCGAGCACTTTTCAGATACTAATTTAAGGTATAAGTATATAGGTCTGTGTGCTTTTTTTTTTTTTTTTTCTTCTCTGAGGTACTTGGGATTGAATGCAAGGCCTTCACGCTAAACTACACCCACATCCCTTTCTATTTTTCATTTTCAGACAGGGTGTCACTAAGTCGCTAAGTTGCTAAGTTGCTCAGGCTCTTGCCTCAGCCTCCCAGAGTGTTGGGATTACAGGCATGCACCACCATGCCTTGGAGTTCTGTGCTTTTAAAGAAAAACCACAGAAGCTGTATTTGCTGTTGTGCCTGTTCACAGTAGCCTACCCTATGGTGTAGGGTGTATTATTTTTTCCTTGGCCCAAACTCACTCTGCAGAATCCTTTCTTCCCCTACCCTTCTAGATTTTTTTCCCTGCCTTCAGCAAGTGTGAAACATTGCCACCATTAAGAAAAAAAAGAAAGTTGTATTTGATGTCATGTTATACTAAGTGAGATTTCAAGGCATAAGATATACAAGAGAGTGTTTGAGACTTTCAGGTAGTAGAGGATTGAAACTGTTCTGAATGACACACATATAAAGCTGTGTGTAGTACACACTCCTGAGTCAACATGGGCTTGACAACCATTGTTTGCTCTGTGAAAGATGATGTGGTTCCTGAGGTGCATACCTCAGCTGTACCCTCATGTTTCAGGGTCTATCAAACAGTTTCATTTCTTTTCCTGTGAAGAATTAGGATTGCTGGGTGTAGTGGTGCATGCCTATAATCCAGCACTTGGGAGGCTGAGGCAGGAGGATTGCTTCATAGTCAAGGCCAGCCTGGGTTACATAGTGGGTTCAAGGCTAGCCTGGACTACACAGTGAGACCCTGTCTAAAAAAAATGAAAAAGAAAAAAAATTAGGAGTAAATATTTACTGTTAGTCTCTAAGGTTATCCTAAGACTCCACTCCTGTTGCCCCTTCAGTCCATTCTAAAAGTTTGATAATCCTTGTTCCAAAAGCCAATCTCTTCCTCAAGAACAGAAGCCACTTGAAGTGAAACCAGCACCTTTTGTGAGAAGTCGATTCAAAAGACCAAAACCAAACTTAGCAAGAGCAACTTCAAAGAAAGTGACTACAGAAGCAGAAAAATATGTACCTGAGAAGAAGTTGGAAACAAATCACATGGAAACCATTGAGATTCAACAAGACAGAGAACAAGCTAATACTCTTCCTTTACAACCTGTGAGTGATTAAGATGAAGGCTTGGGGGGGCATTGGTTACTGTGGTCATTAAACTTTCACAAAATTCTTGGTATAATTTCTGATAGTGTGATACTGTTCTCATGCCTAATGTGCCTCACTGTTCCACGTAGTCTGTGGAAGAAGCTACAGTGTTAGACCCAGCGAGAAAGAACCAACCAGAGACCGATATTAAATCCACACAGGAGTTTATTACCAGCTGGGACCGAGCTGAACATCAGACTTGAGCCCCGACTAGGGGGAGACAAACATGTTTTATTTTTTTAATTTTTTTTTGGTTTTTCGAGGCAGGGTCTCCCTTTGTAGTTCAGGCTGGCCCTGAACTCACTATATAACCCAGGCTGGCCTCGAACTCATAGTGATCCTCCTGCCTCAGCCTCCCGAGTGCTGGGATTACAGGCGTGTGCCACCACAACTGGCTGACAAACATATTTTATACACCTTTGAGGTCAACAGTTTCTAGGCCCCCTTATGGGATAGAACTAGCAAAGCAAGAGAAAGGTACAGAAGTGGAACATCTTGCCATGAGAACATTTGTAAAACAATAGTTGATTAATTGTTGTTTCTAAAGAGACTTTCTAAGGGGAGGAGGTTTCTTAAGCTTCCTCCTTCTGAGTTCATCTAAAGGGCAGACAGGTGGGTCAAGCAGCAATATGGAGTCTGTTTTGCTAAGTAGGGTCCTTCAGCAGTATCTGATAAGGGCCAGGTGTGACATGAGGAGGTGTCCAGGAGGCCTCGGCTCTAACTGAGGTTCAGCCTTTGTGACCATAACCAAATAATGCAAGTTTCTGTAGAGGACAAATGGGAACCACAGTCCTTTATTTTACCTTGCTATGAAGATGAGATGTTAAAAGCTTGATAGAAGGGCGGGGGATTTAGCTCAGTGGTGCTACTGCCTGCCTGGAAAGCACAGGGTCCTAAGTTCGATCCCCAGTACCAAAAAAAAAAAGCTTGATAGTTAAATTTGGTATTTTGTTTACTTTTTGTTTTGTTTTGTTTTTTGAGACAGGGCCTCTGTGTAGTTCAGGCTGGTCTTGAACGCACGGTGGTCCTCCTGCTTCAGCCTCCTAAGTGCTGGGATTACAGGTGTGCCCTACCATACTCGGCTTTTATTTACTTTTAAATTTAGCTCATGATAGATTAAGATTGTTTGATATAGCATCAAAAGCTTTGAAATGAATAACACTCATAAATTGAATATTTTACACACATAAAGTACATTTTAGAATTAAAATTCTTACCTGGGGTTGTGGCACATGCCTGTTTTCCCAGCATTTGGGAGACTATAATGGGAGGAACCAGAGTTTGAGGCCAGCTTGAGAAACTTAATAAGACCCCATCTTCAACAAATCAAGGGCCGGGCCGGGATATAGCTCAGTGGTTTCTCTGCCTGCTGCGCAAGTGCAATGACACGAGTTCGATCCCCGGTACAAAAAAAAATTTAAAACAACCAACAAATCAAGGAAAGACAACAACAAAAAGAATTATAATTGTAATTTGGCATCTTAGAATTGCTTAGTTCTTTTTTTTTTTTTTTTTTTGGTACTGGGGATTGAACTCAGGGCCTTGTGCTTGCCAGGCAGGCACTGCACTACTGAGCTACATCACTGGCCTGAAAATACTGTACCTGTTTTTTTTTCCCCCATTAAGGTTATTGGTACATTTTAGGTATACAATACAGTTACATTCATCATTGGGATCTTGTGCCTTTACATGATGTATCTTGGTTCTTATTTTTTCCCCATTCCCCTGCCCTCCCTTCACCCCCTCCACCCTTCCCTATTTACAAAGACTTTGTTTCCATGTTTTTCCTTTTCTCATATTTTTTCTTTTCCCTTCTTTCCTTTCCTCTACCCCTCCCACTTCCCCTATTCCTTTAGACCTTTTCTTCCTATTTCACAATATCAATTATACTTTTTTTTTTTTTTTTTTTTTGGTACCGGGGATCGAACTCGGGACCTTGTGCTTTTGAGGCAGGCACCAGAACCACTGAGCTAAATCTCTGGCCCTCAATTATACATTTTAATCCTTATTTACACTTTTAGTTTTTCACATCAGAGAAACTATTCGGTAGTTACACGTCTGTCCTATTTATTTCACTTGAGAGTATCGCCTCAATGTGCATCCACTTAGCTATAAATGTCTGTAGTTTCTCTTTTTTTATGGCTGAGTAGTATTCTATTTTATAAAAAAACCACATCTTCATTATCCAGTCTCCAGCTGATGAACAATTGGGCTGTTTCCATATTTTACCTGTTTAGAATCAGTGCACAGCAATTTATCTTTTAATTGGTGTTTTAAAGAAATTAAAGTTTAGTTGTTTAATCTCCTGGTCACAGATTAGTCTTATTTCTAGGGTATAAACAATAAAACATTTACCTTTTCTTTGGAGGGGTTGCCTCTTTTAAAAAATACTTATTTAATAGTGCTACTTATTTAGTAGTGCTTTCTTATTTTGGCATTTAGGCAAATATTCTACCACTTAGCTACATTCCAGCTTTGGAGGAGGGTATTGGATTGCTATAATAAATATTTTTGTACATGTACTTTAGGTACTTCTTAATTTTATTAAAAATTTTGATAAATTACTGTTGCCTTCTACAATGACTATATTAATTTATTCTAATAGTATATGAGAGTTTTAATTTGCCTATACTTTTACCAACCCTGGGTAAAAATTTTCTGTTTCTGCTTTCTAGGATGTGACTTCCATATTGGTATCAAGAGAAAAAGATAAATCAGGCCCCAAGAAAGAGGAGACTGTGATATTACCATGTATACAAACTGAAAAGGACCCAGCGCCGAGTGCTTGTGAACCTGCAGAGCATTCTCAGTCAGTGCAGACCCAGGAAAATGACTTAGCTGTTCCCATGGTGTAAACAGTGATATTTACTTAAATCTAAAATAAGAGAGACATTTCATTTAGATATTTATTTTTATTAAAATGTGTTAATGTATTTCAAAGTGACTATAAAGAATACTTGGTTTATTTTTATTGATATGGCAGACCACCTGAAATAGAAAATCAGATGGAATTCAAAACTTTAAAGCTTCCTGCTGGCTGTTAATTAGCTACTAAAGATTTTATACAAAGCAGTTCACTTAATAGTATATTTACATATATTATAAATCCTTACCTTTTAAAATATTTGTAAAATGTATACAACACAATTTATCATTTCAACCATTTTTACACATACTGCTTGGTGGCATTAAGTATATTCACATTGTGTGGTCATCACCACTGTCCATCTCCAGAACTTTTTTATTTTCACGAACTGAAACTCCTGTTCCCCCTAAACCTTAGTTCTCATTATCCTGTTCTAGTTCCTCATAACCACCGTTCTATTTATAAATTTGGCTATTCTAGATATGTTGTATAAGTTTACTATGGTAAGAAAAAATATTTTCATAGAGAAGATTCAGATTGTATTTTTTTGCAGTAATTTTCAACATTTTACAGTCAGACTCTTTGTCTTTCTTTCTGTCCCCTTTTCTAGGATTCAGAAGGTAAATACTTTCCAACAAGAAATGAAAGAAACTGTTACCCAAATGGTTCTACCAATGAGGGCCCGACTTCAGAGGCCCAAACCAAATGTAAAAAATGCTAGACATAGGCAAGTAGTAGAAAAGGGTGAAGCCAAAGGAATGAATAAAAATGAAAGAACAGTGCTACAAAAAGATGAAACTAACAAGAAATCCCTGATAGTGGTGAGTTATTGTGTAACTAAATTGAACATTTTAGTGCATAATAAAATAGCAAGTGATGGCTTGGACTTGATTTAGAATAGTGTAATCTAACATTCTTCTCCTGAGGAATACATAGTTATTCCAATTTTGTTTCAGACTTACTATTTTTTGTGGTATTAGGGATTGAACCTAAGTCCTTGTGCATGCTAGCTAAGTGCCTTACCACTGAAATACATCCCAGCCCTGGATTTTTTTTCTACCTTATAGTATGTAGCAAGTGGCTACATTTATTGAAGGGGTTGGTAGCAGGAACACAGAGAAAGAAGGTAAAGGGAAAATGGACTTGAGTGCAAAGAGAAAGAAAAAGAGCCTTCGATTTTTTTTTTTTAAGTGAAAAGAGAAATTTTTTCTACTAGTGACATTATTCATTATGAAACATTTATCAGTACAAAAGAATACAGTAAATGATCCAAATCTCACTACCCTGAGATAACCACTAAAAACCCTTTGTATCTTTTTTGTTTTGTGTCGAAAGAGATTGAATGTAGTATCTTGTTTGTTTTTTGAGACAAGGTCTTGCTATGTAGTTCAGGCTGGCCTTGAACTCATTTGGTAGCCCATATTGGCTTTGAACCTGCAGCATCCTTCTTCCTTTGCCTCCTGAATACCGAGATTACATGTGTGCATCACCACACCCAGTATTGTTTGTTTATTTATTTATTTATTTATTTTTATTTATATACTAGATGATTTCTTTATCGTAGAGCCCAGACTTTTAAAATTTTTGGTTTTACAACAGAAAGCTCTTGTTGTAACTTTTAAAACATTATATAAACATATTACTGTGATAATCATCGCAACTCTGAACTAGGCAATTCCTAGTTTGAATTTCCTAGTTTGAATCCTAGCCACTAGACCACCAGGGACCTGACTTGAATTTCCTAGTTTGAATCTATCTATCTATCTATTTATTGTTTGGAAGTTGTCCAGGGTGACCTTGAATTGATGATCCTCTTAGCTTCTCCAGTAGCTATGATTACAGGCTGCACCACTGCTCTTAGCCCTTGTTTGAATCTTAATTTTATTTTTAATTTTCTTTTTTTTTTTTTTTTTGAGACAAGATCTCACTGTGTTCCAGGATAGCCTTGAACTGACTATATAGCTCAGGCTGGCCTTGAACTCAGGTGATCATCCTGCCTCAGCCTCGCAAGTGCTGGGATTACAGGCATGAGCCACCATACACGCTGAATCTTAATTTTAATAAACTATCTGGGCTGGGGATATACTTCAGTGCTTAAACACATGTCTAGCATGTGTAAGGCCTGCCTGAGGTTCAGCCTTCAGCACCAGAAAACAAAAGCTAAATATAAATACCCTTTTAGTGATTGAAATATTTTAGGAGGTATGTTTTGCTTTTTTTAAAAAAAGTCATAATGTGATTTTTGTCGTTTTAGTCAAATTCTCAAATTGAAACTGAAATTGAAGTCGTATCCTCCAGAGTTTCAGAATGCAATATGGATGAAAATCAGAGTCACGAGGTTCTTGTAGGAAATCTACACGTTAACAAAAAAAATACATCCGATGCAAAGATGAGGTGAGTTTGCTTTTAATGAGAAAAGCATGAAACGTTTCAAAAATAATGATAGATTTTTGCATAATTGATTTTATAAAAACTTCACATCCTTAAAATTTTATGAAAGGATGAAATAATAATTAGTTACTTGTTAGGGTTTTTTTTTTTTTTTTTTTGAGGCAGTGTATATTATAGCTGGCCTTGAACTCACTGTGTAGCCCAGGCTGGCCTCAGACTTTCTGTTGTCCTCCTGCTTCATCCTTGCCAGTGCTGGGATTACAGATGTGGCCCACCAGGCCTGCCAGAACTAATTTTCAGTCTACTCCAATTACTGTAAGACTTGCATGCCTGATTCTCTTTGTCTCTGTCTGTGTATGCCTCTCTTTTTCCTTCTCCCTCTCTCTTCCTCTTTGTCTCCCTTTTTTTGTGCTACTGGGGATTGAACCTAGGCCTTAGCACTGTGCTACATCCCCAAGCCCTTTGTTAATTTCTTACTTAAAACAAGATCTCCCTAAGTTGCAGACTTGCCTAGGCTGGGCTTTAAATTGTGATCCTCCTGCCTCAGCTTCTCAGAATGCTGGTGTTACAGGTGTGTACCACCATGCCCAGCTTGATGTTCTCTTAATTTGTAATTTTTCTGAAATTTTGTCAAGCATTCTTATTTTTGGTATTAAAGGTAAAATTTAAATTCTTTCTATCTTTAGAAATATAGAACCTACTGACTAAAATTTATGAATAGGATGTGCTGTGAAGTACTTACTATATACTGTACATCCAAGCCAAATGGTAAGAATGCTATCTTTTAAACAACGTGCTAGTAGAAAGAAATTTTTGCATTAATGCTTTTATTTATTGTAATCTGCTTAATTATTGATATTAAAGCAGGATGTATTGGCTCTATAGTAAAAATACATTTTCTTTGTGGATATAATTTTTTTTTTGTAAGACAGAGTCTTGCTATGTAATTCAAAGTGGCCTTGAACTCACTATGCAACCCAGACTGGCCTTAAACCTGGGGCAAACCTCCTGCCTTAGCCTACCCCAAGTGCTAGAATTATAGGCATGTGCCACCACACCTGGCTTTTACTGGATATAGTTCTTGACTCATTTAATTTGCTGTATTATCTTTGTATCTTTGTAGAATACTTTCTGCTTTTCTTTTTTGTGATACTGGGAATCAAACCCAGGGTTGCTATACTACTGAGGTACGTCTCAGCCTTTTTTATTTTATGTTGAGACAGGATCTTACTAAGTTGCCCAGGATGGGCTAGAACTTGTGATCTTCCTGCCTCAGCTGCCCATAGTGCTGGGATTACCATTGTGTGACACCATACCTGACTGGCTACTCCTAAGTACTAATTGTGAATTTTTTTTCTGAGTATAATTTAATCCTCTTTTGGTTTTACAGACCAAATTATAGAGTTGAAAAATTATAGAATTGAGCAATTCTATAATGCTATTGAAAAGAACCTTATTCATTCATTCATTCCACAAACATTGTTACCCCCTGTGTGGTGGGCATTGTTCTCAGTGCTGGTAACATAGGACTCACAAATCAGAAATTCCTGTCATTATGAATGTTATATTTGAATTGGGAATACACGTTATAAGCAAGAAAAATAAGCTGAGTAAATAAGTAATAAATTAGAGAAAAATAATGTGAGCAGGAGGGAGCACTGCTGGAGAGAAGACCAAAGAGAAGTGAGGGGCAAGTCACAGGGACATCTAAGGAAGGGAAGGAGCCATGTGGAAACTTGGGAAGCATGTGGTGCATATAAGAAGCCTCACAGAGGCTGGCCTTGGGAGTGAAAGGAGGATTAGGAATGAGTAAGAGCTGAAGGCCGAGGGCGGAGAAGGGGAGACTGTTAGAGGGTTCTGTAGGGAATCTGGCCTTTTGTCTCTGTTACAGTTGTCCTGGACGATTTAAATGACTTACTCAAGGTTACAGCATCAATTTAGTGTTAAACTTAAGCTTTCAGACATTTGTGACTTTCAAGTAGCAAATTCCCATAGTGTATAAGCAGTATTTCCTGAATGAAGCTTTTCATGTTTCAAATTGTTAAACACATAGCGTTTTTTTTTTTTTTTTGGTACTGGGGATCGAATTCGGGTCCTTTCGTTTGCAAGGCAGGCAGCAGAACCACTGAGCTAAATCCCCAGCCCAGCCTTTGTATTTTTTAATGAGAGAGTTGTTGTGTTTTTTTTTTTTGGTACCGGGGATCGAACTCCGGTCCTTGCACTTGCATAGCAGGCACCGAAACCACTGAGCTAAATCCCCAGCCCTGAGAGTTCTTTTTTTGAGAGAGAATTCTATTAAACTTCCTGTATGGAAATTCAGCACTCCCCCACCCCTTAACTATTTCTAGATCTTAAAGTTTATTCTGTTAGCTTTGTTGTGACTGAGCTATCTCGTCTAGTTTTAAAATTAGCTTAACTTTATGTCCAACATTTGTTGTCTTTTTTTTTTGGTACCAGGGATTGGACTCTGGTCCTTGCACTTGTGCAGCAGGCGGCAAAACCACTGAGCTTTTTAAATCCCCGGCTTGTCTTTTTTTTTTTTTGACCTCCTAGCACATTGGGTCTAAGTATGTGTTTTACTCAAAATATCTCTGCGGAATCACACTTGACAGCTCATACTTCAGTTCAGGATAACTTGTTTTCCCAGTACATTAGCCTGCATGGGAATGTATTTTCCAGCGTCCTAACTGCTTTGGAACTTGCTGTGTGCTGCCTTGGTGCTACTAGTTGAGCTTAGTTGGTACATTTGGAAATGTGCTAATTACTTTCTTTTCTAGGTGTTTTATTTAGAAATATTCTTAGGATTAATTCTTAATACAGATCTTCCAGAGAACTCAAATATAGTATCCAGCTTTATATTATTTAAACTTCCTCATTCAGGTCCTTGTTATTAAAATATTGTATTTCTAGGGGCTAGGGATTTAGCTCAGCGGTTTTGGGCGCCTGCCTTGCAAGTGCAAGTTCTGGAGTTCGATCCCCGGTACCAAAAAAAAAAACCACCAAAGAAAGGTCTTAACAAGACCTCCACAAATAAAATATTATATTTCCAGGAAATCTTAAGGTGGCTACTTGATTTGCTCTGGGAACCTTGTTAAAGCCTTGTCTTTGTCTGATTTGGCAGATACAGATTAGTTATACCGTAAATTTTTCGGTGAAGTTTTGTGTGTGTGTGTGTGTGTTGTTGTAACCCAGAGCCTGACTTGTACTGTGAGCTTTCAGGCATGTGGTAAAATAGACTTTTTCTCCTCAAGCGACTCTTTAGCAGAAAGACCAAGTGGTTATGACCATTGTATATTTCTGTGTGCTTTGGAGCCCAATTAAAGGTGTTTATTTAAAGTGCCATATGAAATCCATCTTCAGCTCCTGGCATTTAGTTATTTCTATGGAAATAAGTAGCATGAAACCACACATCAGAATTGATGAATGAAAGTAAAGAAAAAAGATTAATGTTAATCTTTTTTTTTTTAAATTTTATTATTTATTTATTTTTGGTACCGGGGATTGAACTCGGGACCTTGTGCTTTCGAGGCAGGCGGCAGAACCACTGAGCTAAATCCCTGGCCTGAAAAAAGATTAACATTATTATAAAATTACTGCCTGGGCTATCTAGAAAGTGGAGGCTATAAAAGCTTTTATGTTCTTCCTTTCATATCAGCAACGTAGGGTTTCATTGTACATGCTTAGCCTTATTGCCCATTTATATATATAGTCCTTTGAACTTAGAATTGGTTTGTATCTAAAACTGTTTGATTTAACAGCTGTTAAATCAGCAAAGAATTCTGATTTTGTTCTTCAACATAATTTGCACTTCATTCTAGATTTGAAAATAAGCCCTGTGTTCCTAGTCCAGCACAGTTGATAAGAATGAAATTCCAAAAAACTAAGCCAGATTTGGGAAGAGCATGCAGTAGGAAGGTAGAGGAAGCGGGTATAGAAAAAGGCCCAGCAGATCAGAGTGGAGCAAGTAAACCAGAAGAAGATTCACTGCACCAAGGAAATCTTGACTCCCAGCTCCTTCTAAAAGTAAGTTTGGAAAAATTTTTTTTGTTGTTAGTGAGCTCTGTTTTGTTAGGATCATGAAGGAGAATGAGAACATTACTAAAATGAAGTTTGATTGTATTTTACATATTGAATATTGCTAAAGTGCAGGAGAACGTTGTAACTGTTTTCGTGCAAAATTTAGTCCTTTTTTTTGTGGTTCTGAGGATTGAACCCAGGACATTAGACATCCAGAGCTAGCTGAGCTATTGCTGAGCTACAGCCCCAGCCCAATTTTCATGAATTGAGAAACTTACCACTTGTGTATATGTATAAGCACAGAGTTAGACCAAATGCTAAACCACATTAACATAGACATTGTTTCCATGGTAATATTTGCTGTTTCATCTTATATTTAAGGAAGAAGCTGAAATTGTGACATCTCCAGGGATTTCAGCAAGAAAAGATTGTATAGGTTCTGAAGAGTCTGTTTTGGCCAAAAAAAATGTTCAATTAGAAGAGGTTGGATCATCGGAAAATGTTAGAGAGGAAACTGTGCAAGATAATTCTGCGTCTTCAGTTGTTGAAGAGCAGTGTTTCAGTAAACTAACAAGGTAACATTTAACAAATACCAAGAACAGGAAATAAAAGTCACTTATTTTTTATAGGTGTCCTATTTTTACTTACTGATATTGTGAATACAAAAGATGGGCTTGTGAACATAAGTGAAGATTTTTTTTTTAACATTTCTTTTCTAATATTGGTGTTTATTTACTGTAATTTACACTTTTCCTGGTTTTCTTTGTAAGATTTTTCTTTTCCAGGTTGAAAATTTCTGGGTATTGAATCTATTAGACGTGAGCAGAAGCCTAACCAAAGGGTAGTATGTGTTACCTAAGTAATTAGAGTGCTAGTTTGAATGGAATTACAAACACAAATGAAAGTTACCCTTCTTTCATACTTTTCAAACAAAGTGGGAAGGAATCTGAGCTCTAAAAAACCACTGTGGCCTGGGGGTGTAACTCAGTTGTAGCATGCTTGCCTGGCATGTGTGAGGCCCTGGGTTTGATTCTCATCACCATAAAACAAAATAACAAGTAAAATAAATAACCCACCAGCATTGATCTGATTGAGTTTCTACTTCTCCCTTTTTCTTTCAGCCTAATCTGTTTATCAGTTAGATAAATCAGTTTTACTTTTTTTAATCCCATATTCTGTACTTATTGGTTCCATATATTTTATTTTTTTCTTTAATAACTTGGAGTTTTGTGTTTATCTCATCTCTGCTACCATATTATGGGAAAAAGCCCAGAATTAAAAATGTACTATGTAAACTTTATAGAAAATTAAGAATTAACTCTGTATGAGAAACTAAATACTACTTAATTCCTTTCTAACTTTCACAGCCTAAATTTTTTAAAAGACTAGGTGGTGATGGTGTATTCATTTTAATGGCTAGAACTAAGATTTTACTGTAATAGTTTGATTTTCATTTAAATTATCCTGGTGCATATATGACCATATTATTATTTTGATTAAACATCTAGCAGTCCACAACTGTTGAAAGAATCATATTACTCTAAAACTGCTCTGGATGGAAGAACAATGATCTCTTCTGCCTCTGGGAGTGAGATAGATCACAGTGAAAGGAGAATGCAGAGGAAAATCAAAACCAGTGTCACCAGAGGGCGGGGAACAAAGCGAGCTCGGGCTAAGACCTCTAGGAAGGAGCCTCGGGCTCCCAAGGCCATGCTGGTGACTCTTCGGGCTTCCCAGGAAGAAGATGATGACGATGATGCTCAGGACTTTGAATCCAACTATGAAGATGAGAGCTGCCATCTTGCCCCAGAAGAAGTAAACAAAGCACCAGTGTTTGTCCCTCTTGGTCTCAGATCCCCTGAACCTGTTTCTGCTCAGATTGAGGAAACGATGGAAGAGGTAGTTGGTTTTTGTTAAATACTTGGCACTTTATTGTACTTGTTTTTTCCCTCCTTTTCTTTTTTAATGGATCATTTTTTTTCTTAGTGATTATTAGGATTTGAAAAGTTCATTCTCTAGTAATTGCTGGCAATCATAAGTTGTTTGGGGCCTCACTTTAGGAATGAGCAGAAGTAGGCCTGTGATTACCCAGTCCTTGTAGCCCAGGCTCATCAAGAGAATTAGAATAAAGATAATGATAAAAATAGGCTAACACTTGAATCTGGAAGATGCTTAATCTGTTCCTTTTTTCTTTCTTCTCAGTATTGAGCATTGAACCCAGGACCTTCACAATGAGCTACATTCCCACCCCTTTTTAAATTTTAGACAAGAGTCTTGCTAATATGTTAAGTTGCCCTGGCTAGGCTTGAACTTGCAATCCTCCTGCCTCCCAAGTGCAGCAATTGTAGGTGTGTGCCACCACACCCAACATGCCTATTGAATATTTGCAAACATTTTTCAAATCTGAAGAAACACAGAACACTTAAGTGTTACTACAATAGTATGTATCTTTTTTTTTTTTTACAGTTCTAGGGATCAAATCCAGGACCTTGCACATCCTAGGCAAGCGCTCTGCCAGTGAACTACATCCCCAGCAATTTGGGACATATTTTCAGACTTGGTTTATTACTCACAATTTATACTGAATCAGGCAACTTTTTTTACTCCTCTTTCTGTTAGTAAGGGAATAAGAACATATTTCATTGTATATATTCTAGGATGTAAATCAATATATTTTTGGTTCCCTGAATGTAGGGTTCTTTGACTTGCAGGGCTGCCAAATGAAGAGTGTGAGTGAACCCATTTCCATGGGTATCAAGAATCATGTAGCTGGCATGGTGGAGCATGCTTATAATCCCAGCACTGGGGAGGCTGAGGTAGGAGGATATCTGTGAGTTCAAGGCCATCCTGGGTTCCATAGTGAGTTTAAGGCCAGTCTGAACTATGTAGGGAGAACCTGTCTCAAAAAACAAAACAAAACTCATGTCAGCTGTGGGGATATGGGAGAGGATGTTTGCAGTAGGGGGTGATAGGATGATTCTGTCCTCCCCATCAGTACTGGGAATTAAACCTGGAGCCTTCCCTCTGAGCCAGATTCCTTGCTCTTTTTATTTTTTTTTAACTTTTGTTTTGAGACAAGGTCTAACGAAGTTGCCCATGCTGGGCTTGAACTTGTGATCCTCCTACCTCAGCCTTACCAGAGTGCTGGGATTACAGATGTGTGCCACCATGCTCCATTGGGATAAATCTTTTTAGGTACTTTAACTCACCTCTGTTATACCATTTATGCCAGTTAATAGTTTGGTTAGTATGTATATTTCTCTTATATTGCAATTTCACTGAAGTCAGGGGCCAAAAATGCCTTATTTAACTTTGCATCCCTATATCCATATTCTTCTAGTTTGTAGGGAGTACTTCATAAATGATAACAGAAAGAAATAAATTAAGGCAAAATGGGGACAAAGTGAGAATTAGAAATGAAATGCCAGGCCCTATGAAGATTAACCTTAGAAAGTTTGAGTATTGTTTATAATAGGTGCAGACCCCTCAGGAACTTTATATGTTTTACTTTTGCTGAGTTACTGTAATTTAGTTTAAGTACTACATTTCAGTTTTCTAATTTTCCACAGATTATTTTTTACATTTAACATTTCATTTTACTCAATGTGAAAAATGAAGTTTTGTCTTACTGTTTCTAGCATTGCCAAAATAAAATAATAAAATTTTATTTTGACAGCTTGAAATAACTGTGAATGTTGCAGATGTAGGATGTGTAACTGTTGTTGAACATCTGCTCTCAAACACAGATGAGACTATTCAGAAACTAGAGCAAGAAAATAATTTGAATATGTCATTTGTAAGTATCCATTTTAATCTTTATTTTCTTTTTTTTTGGTATCAGGGATCAAACTCGGGACCTTAATCTTTATTTTCAAAAGACTAGAGGGTGATTTTGATGGCTTTAGTTTACAGACAGTTCTTAGCTAATTTCTCTTATGTGGGACATGTTAGCATAAATAATAAAAACTTGTGAATAATGGATTTTAGTTTGACGTGAAAGCATTGATGTGTGTGTGTGTGTGTGTGTGTGTGTGTGTGTGTTTAGAGCTCTATCCCCATTAATTTTTATACCGTGTGTGTAGAGCTCTTACTATCCCCATAGACCTTTACACCAGAATTCTATTACATTAAATCTATATAATGTATATTACTCAAAATATATTTAATTTCTTCTTTTTTTTTTTTGTTGGTACTGGGGATCGAACTTGGGACCTTGCGCTTGTTAGGCAGGTGGCAGAACTACTGAGCTAAATCCCCAGTCCAGTTAATTTTATTTTGTTTGATGCTCTTTCATATTTAGTGTGAAGACTTAGAATCATAACTTTTTACAAACACTTCTATTGAAATACAATTTAGACACAATATAATTGACCCATTTAAAGTGTAAAATTGAGTGATTTTTAATATATGTAGAGTTTTGCAAGCATCACCAGTCAATTTTAGAACACTCGTCACCTCAGAAAGAAATTCCTGCCAGGCTTGGTGGTGGACCTGAAGTCCCAGCTGCTTAGGAGACTGAGGCATGAGGATCACAAGTTTGAGTCTATCCTGGGCAATTTAGCAAGACTCTCTCCAAATTTAAAAAAATAAATGTAGCTTAGTTCATTCCCCAGTACTGCAAAAGAAAGAAACAAAGAAACCCATGGGCATTTTCAGTCACTCCACATTTCCCTCCAAGATCTCCCCAGGCCTAGGGAACCAGTTACTTTTGTCTGTAGATTTGCTGGACATTTATTTCATGGAAAAGGAATAATAAAATACAGTGTTTTGTGTGACTTCTTAATATCTTTAGTGTTTATCCATATTTTAGTACTTCATTACTTTTTGTAGCCAAATAATTTACAGCATTTTGTTCATTCATCTATTCATGAACATTTGGGTTTTCATCTTTTGTGTGTTATAAACATACCCGTATAACCATTTGTGAGAACACATTTTCATTTCTCTTGGATACATTCCTAAGAGTATAATTGTTAGGTAAGATGGTAGGTTTGTGTTTACTCATTAAAGAAACTGCCAAACTATTTTCCAGAGCAGCTCTACCATTTTACATTCCCAGCAGTGCGTGAGAGTCCTATGTCCCACACCTTTGTCGACACTTGCTATGTGCTATTTTGGATCTAGCTATCTGTTCTATTTGGGATGAAGTCATGTCTCATTATGGTTTTAATTTGCATTTTCCTGATGATTAATGATGTTGAGTTCTTTCATGTGCTTATTGGCCATGATTTTTGGAGAAATATCCACCTCGATGTTTTGCTCATTTTTTAACTGGGCCATTTGTCTCTTTATTGAATTGTAAGAATTCTTTATATAGTCTAGATATAAGTCCCTTATCAGGTACGTAATTTATAGATACTGTATTTTCTTCTATTCTTTGGGTTATCTTTTTGTGTGCGTGATGGTTTCCTTTAAAACACAAACATTGTTAATTTTGATAATGGTCCATTTTATTCAGTTTTTCTTTAGTTGCTTTTGCTTTTGGGTTTTTTGTTTGGTTTTTTTTGGTATTGGGGATCGAACTCAGGACTGCCAGGCAGGCACTCAGGCACCACTGAGCTAAATCCCTGGCCCCTTGGTTTTTTTCTTATTCATTCATTCATTCATTCATTCATATTTGTGTGTGTGTGTGTGTTTTGTTTTTTGAGATAGGGTCTTGCTATGCAGTTCAGGCTGGCCTTGAACTCACTATGTAGCCCAGGCTGTCTTCACTCACAGCAATCCTTCTGCCTCAGCCTCCTGCGTGGGATTACAGCCCTGTGCCACCTTGCCCAACACATTGTATTTGGTATTATCTAAAACTCCTTTGCCAAATTCAGGGATCTGAAGTTTTACTCTTATTTTTTTTTAAGAGCTTTATAATTTTTCTTTTCCATTTAAGTCTTTGATCTATTTGTAGGGTTTAGTTTTTGTTTCTTTTGTTTTTTTGTTTTTTTGAGACAGTGTCTTGTTATGTAGTTCAGGCTGGCCTTGAACTCACTATGTAGCCCAAGCTGGTCTTGAACTCTCAGCGATCCTCCTGCCTCAGCCTCTGTAGTGCTAGAAATACAGGTGTGTTACTACCACTCCAAGTTGGAGTTAATTTTTCATATGGTCTGGTAACCTCATTATCCAACCTTGTTTTGGTGGTACTGGAATTGAAAGCAAGACTTCCACGTTGATCTACAGTCCTAGCCCCTTTATTTTATTTTATTTTTGGTAAAATATAAAATAAAGGTCCCTGGGCCTGCAGGGCAGGCGGCGGCACCAGTGAGCTAAATCCCTGGCCCAACCCCTTTATTTTTTGAGACAGGGTTTTGGTAAGTTGTCTGGGCAAGACTTGAATTTAATTCTCCTTGCCTCAGCCTCCCCGAGTAGTGGAATTACAGACATGCACCATGCCCTGCTAAACTTAATTTGAAAAGATCCCATTAAATAGTATTGGCACTCTTCAAAAATCAGTTGAGCACGGATGTATGGGTTGATTTCTGGACTATTCTTTTTCATTGATCTATATGTTTGCCCTTATACTGGTGATGATGTATTGATTATTGTTGTATTGTAATAAGTTTTAGGATTGGGAAATGTGATTTCTCCTACTTTGTTGTTTTCTGGATTATTTTGGCTAATGTAGGTAATTTTCAGTTCAGTATGAATTTAAAATTGACTTGTCAGTGTCTACAAAGAAATCAGCAGGAATTCTAATTATGATTGCATTGCCTCTGTAGATAGGTTTGGAGGACATTGTCACCTCCTATTAATGTTGAGACTCATAATCGTGAAAGTCTCTGATTTGTGTTTCCTATAGGACTTCTCTGTCAGTGCCAGAGTATTGGAGTAAAGCCCGTCACAAATCTCTAGAACATGAAGTACAGGTTTTCAGAATTAGTAAATGAAAGCAGTCCCATCTTGACATCCATCTAGGATTATTAGTTTCTGCAAGTAACAAACCCACTCATTTTTAATGCCTTCCTTTAGTATTGGGGATTGAACACAGGGCCTTTGCACTGATCCACATTCCCAATCCTTTTTAAAAACTTTTAAAATTTGAAACAAGGTCTTGCTAAATCACTTACTTGCCCAGGCTGGGCTCAGACTTGTGATCCTCCTGCTTCAGGCCCTCACAGTGCTGGGATTACAGCCATGGGCCCCACATTTGGCAGGGGTTGTTTTCTTAATTTCATTTTTGGATTCCTTCTTGCAAGTGTTTAGAAATTTATGATTTTTGTATATTAATTTTGGATCTTGCAATTTTTCTGATCTCATTACTTCTGAGAGTTTTTCAGTGTATTCCTTAATATTTTCTATATACTTAGTATTTTAATATCATCTCTGAATCAAGATAGGTTTATGCCTTTCAATATCAGTTTTCTAGCTTAGATGTAACAAAGTACCACAGACTGGATATCTGAAAGCCCCAGAAATGTATTTATTCTCTTACAGTTCTGGAGTCTAGAAGTCCAAAATAGCATGTGATATGGTGTTGGTTCTTTCTGGAGCCTGAAGGAGAAGCCTTCTGGTGTTTCTGCGGGTGCCTGGTCATTTCTTACCTTGAGGCACCATAGCCTCAGCCTGTCCTCACTGCTACTTGGTGTTCTCCCTGTGTTGCCCCTTTGTCTTTTCTTTTAAGGGCCAACACTAATCCAGTATCGGGACAGGAGAAAGAAATAGAGATAGGTAAAAGGGAGACAAGGAAATTCATAATTTTAAAATTGTACTTTACCAAGTTCATTCCCCAGCACCCCCCCAAAAAAAATTGTACTTTAAAAACATTGCAATTTAAGTCTGATTGTGCTGGCACATGTTTGCAATCCTAGCACTCTGGGAGGCTGAGGCAGGGGTATTGAAAATTTGAGCCCAGCCTGAGCAGCTTAGCAATTTAGCAAAATCTTGTTTCAAAATAAAAAAGGGTTAGGGATATAGCTCAGTGGAAAGGCCCTGGGTTCAGGTCCAGTGTTTCCACAGTGTACGACAGATAGAAAACATTCAGTAAATATTAATTGACTGATAGAGGCCAGGATTTGGGGTTTTGTTTTTTGCTAATTTTTTCTTTCACATCTTTTTTCCCCCCCTTTTTAGTGCATATTGGTTATACAGATTTATGAGTTTCATTTTGGCAGGTTTGTTCATACATATAACATGCTTTAATCATCACGCCACATCAGTTTAGTCACCTAGTAATGTAAAAAAATTCTGATGGTTTTCAGACTTGTTTTCATTGGATAAAAACTGGCAGTAGGTTGGCCTAGGGTAGAAAGATTATGAATGTGGAGAAGTAAGAATGATTCAATGAATATAGCATATGATTAGAGTTATAATTTGCATATAAGAAAAAAGTAAAATCAAGAGAAAGACAAAGAACTTGGCTTTTATTTCTGTGCTTATTTCTGAAATTTTACGAATATTTACAAGTTAAGAAAAGTTTTATTATTGTTAACTAAAAAATACAGAAAGTCCTGTAAAATGTAGTGCTTTTTGAGAAAAGGACCATATGTTTAGGGAAAATACTTAACATATTATCTTTTCTCTTTTAGGAAATGACCACAGGTGAACAGAACCAGGATGAAGCAGGTAACTGTTTACAGGGAAGCTGCTAGAACTGCTTGGTTAGCACCAGCATAGTGCTCTCACAGTGGGACAGTTAGGGAATGAGTCAGTTTGCTGGAACATTGGATAAAAAGAGTCAGCTGTTGATTAAATTATCTCTGTGTTAAACCTGGTATATTAGTCACCTTCCCATTGCTGGGACAAAATACCTGATACTTGTAACTGATAGGAGGAAGGATTTATTGAGGCAAGAGCTTCAGTCCATGATGGGCTGGCTCCAAGCAGAATCGTTGTGGTGTGGAGGGTGGAGGGTCACGGCAGAAGAAAGCAGAGTAGAAAGAGTGGGTGGGGCCCTGGGGGCAAAAATATATCCTTTCAGATTACACCCAGTGATCCATCTCCTCCACCCAGGCCCCACCTCCTATCAACACATTTAGCTATGAGCTCATCAATGGCTGAATCCACTGATGAGTGCAATACCTCATGATCCAGTCATCTTCCAAAAGCTCCAGCTATGAGCATAGGAGCCCTTTTAGGGACATTTTAAATAGAGCAAACCATAGCACTTGATATGAAGGTGAACTGAGTTAAATATATAATAAAGAAGTATTTGTTAAGCATTTCTTCAGTGTTTTCAGTGAGTGAAAATAGCCAAGAGTAAAAGTGACTTTTTTTTTTTTTTTTTTTTTTTTGTACTGGGGATTGAACTTGGGTCCTTGTGCTTGTGTAGGAGGCAGCGAAACCACTGAGCTAAATCCCCGGCCCAAAAGTGATGGTTTTTAAATTGGTAGTATATATGTATATAAGCTGAACGAAACACATTAGTAAGGAAGTACAGAGAATGGTGATATCATTACTAGAAGAAAAACACCTGAGTTAAGAATCTGTTTTAAATAAATTCATTTCCATATCCCTTTATCTGTTTCAATGTTGGTGTGTTTCTTCACAAGGTACCAGTGATGGGAGCACGGAAGCTGCCATAACTTTACTTACAATGGGAGATCTAATGCTGCAGTCGGAGATGAGTACTGACCAGGGTGATGGTAAGAGTGGAAGATAAGGCCTGCCAAAGAGAAACTTAAAATGTAACTGTTAAGAAATCAGGTCCAAAATAAAAGAAATCATGTCCACACTTTGAGTAATAAGCTTTTTATATTTAAAAATATCACTATTGTTTTTCTAGAAGAGGTAATGTTGTATATGATTCAGCCACTATTTTAGCCCTGTTAGATGTAGTGGCAACCATTTCAAGATAGTGAATGTGGTTTATTAAGAATAATTTATATTCATGGAATAGTTGATCAGTGGATTTTCTACCTTATAAACATTGGTGGTTAATTGAGCTCAATGATTATTGATCATTTTATGTGTTTCTTTAGCAAAGGAGTTGCTGCCTGAAATGGTCTTCAAATTACATGACAGATACTCTTTGGGGGGATAATAAGATTCATTGAATAAGCTGTTCTAATACTTTGGACAGAGCCAAAAAAAATATGGCAGTATAGTTTTTTTGTTTTTTGGGGGGGAGTACCGGAGATCGAACTCGGGACCTTGTACTTGCAAAGCAGGCACTGGAAACACTCAGCTAAATCCCCGGCCCAGTATAGATTTTTAATATATTTGACTGAAGTTAGAAGCTATGGTCCTTACCATTATCTGCATTAGTTGGATAATTACACTAATTTTATAATTGACTGGTAATGACTGACCTGTCATGCTGTCATCCATTTTAGTTGTTAAACCTCTTTTATTTTTTATTTTTTTGGCATAGTGCTAAGGATTGAACCCAGGGCCTCACACACATGCTGGGCAAGTGCCCTTCCTACCCCTGAGCTGCATCGCCAGCCCTCATTGTTAGACTTAAATTTGTAGAGATGTATATCAGGAAAGTCTCTGATTTGTGTCCTGTAGAGGGCTGCTTTCTCAGTAGCAGAGTCTCAGAATAAAGCCTGTCACAGATCTCTAGAAGATAAAGTACAGGTTTTAAAAATTAGTATCTGAAGGCCATCCTATCTTGAAATCTAGGGTTATGTAGTTCCTGTAAGTAAGAAAGGGAATCATTTTCACCTTTTTTTTTACTCCTTTTGGTATGAGGAAAGGATCCCAGAGCGTTTTCTCTATCTACGTCTTCAGCCTTTTTTATTTTTGTTTTTTATTTTGAGACAGGGTCTTGCTAAGATGCTCAGTCTGGACTTGAACTTGAAATCCTCCTGCCTCGGTTTCCCACAGTGCTGAGATTGCAAGGGACACACCACTATGCCCAGCTTCATTTTTACTTGTAATAACACAAACTTTCATTCTTAAGAATCAAGCTTATTACAGGCCAAATTCGAGACTTCAAATATGACTTTATATACAGTATTTAACTTTGGAACCCCCCAAAAAGAAACAAACTTTAGTAATACAGAATTTTACAGTTATTAAATGTTGAAGAATTGATTTTATTTGGATTTCTATTTTTATTGGCTCAATTTTAATTTCCTATTTTTTTCTGCAGTAGGAGTATGTGTATTTCCTGATGTTCATTCAAAGGATAAAAGTCATATTCCTTTTAGCCCAGATAATGTAAGTCACAAAATTGTTCACGAATGTCAAGAGCTTTCTTCATTTGTCATTAATACATCTGCAACTGAAGAAAACAAGTGTGTATCAGAGAAGCAGAATAGAGAAGAAGTTGGATTAAAGGAGGAAATAATGGAGAACACTACATCAACCAGGTTTATTTTAGTATTCAATTAATAAATGTATTTAGTCCTATCTCTTCAGTCTGTAGCTTTGAGTATTCT